>NC_044557.1:61507941-61829816 GCF_007565055.1 Rhinopithecus roxellana | reverse complement strand
CAACTCTCACTCTTGCTCTTGTCATGTGACATACTTGTTCCCCCTTAGGCTTTTGCCTTGATTGTAAACTTTCTGAGGCCCTTACCAGAAGCAGAGGCCAATGCCATGCTTCTTGTACAGCCTGCAGAACTGTGAGCCAATTAAACTTTTTCTTTTTAAAATAAATTACCCAGTCTCAGGTACTCCTTTATAGCAATGCAAGCAGCCTAACACAGAAAACTGGTACTGAGAGTGGGGTGTTGCTATTAACACACTTGAAAGTATGGAAGCAGCTTTGAAACTGGGTAATGGGCAGAGGTCAGATGAGTTTGGAGGGCTTAGAAGAAGATAGGAAGATGAAGGAAAGTTTGGAGCTTCTTAGAGACTTGTTAAGTGGTTGTGACCAAACTGCTGATAGATATGGACAGTAAAGGCCAGGCTGATGGGATCTCAGATAGAAATGAAGAATTTATTGGGAACTGGAGTAAAGGTCACCAATTTTATGCCTTAGCAAAGATCTTAGCTGTGTTGTGTTCATGCCCTAGGGATCTGTGGAAGTTTCAATTTAAGAGTGATGACCTAAGGTAGCTATCTGGTGGAAGAGATTTCTAAACAGCAAAGCATTCAAGCCTATGATCAGATATGGGAGCAAATAAATAAAGTTGGAACTTATATGTAAAAGGGAAGCAGAATGTACAAGCTTGGAAAATTTGCAGCCTAGCCATGTGGCAGAGAAAGAAAAAGCATTTTCCGGAGAGGAATACAAGCAGGCTGTGGAGCAACCACTTGCTAGAGAGATAAGCATAACTAAAAGGGAGTTCAGTGCGAATATCCAAGACATGGGAAAAAGGCCTCAAAGGCATTTCAGAGATCTTCTAGGCAGCACCCCCATCCCCCACATCAAAGGCCCAGAGGCCTAGGGGGAAAAAAATGGTTTGGGGAGCCAGGTCCAGGGCACCACTGCCCTGTGTAGCCTCAGCACACTGCTCCTCACATCCAGGCTGCTCCAGCTCCAGCCATAGCTCACACGGCCCCAGGTACAACTTGGGCTGCTGCTCCAGAGAGTACAAGCCACCATAAACCTTAGAGGCTACCATGTGGTGTTAAGTCTGTAGGCACACAGAATGCAGGCATGAAAGAGGATTGGCAGCTTCTCTCTAGACTTCAGAGGATGTCTTGGAAAGCCTGGATGCAGGCAGAAGCCTGCTGCAGGGGCGAAGCCTCATAGAGAGACTCTACTAAGTCAGTGCCAAAGGGAAATGTAGGGTTGGAGCTCTCATACAGAGCCCCTACTGGGGCACTGCCTAGTGGAGCTGTGGGAAGGGAGCCACCGCCCTCCTGACCCGAGAATGGTAGAGCCTCTGGCAGTTTGCAACCTTAGCATGCAAAAGCCATGGGCACCCAACAACCTGTCATGGCAGCCTCAGGGGCTATACCCTGCAACCACAGGGGCAGAGCCAACCAAGGCCTTAGGGGCCCACCCCTCCCAACAGTGTGCCTTGGATGCAGGACGTGGAGTCAAAGGAGATTGTTTTGGAGTTTTAAAATGTAATGACTGCCCTGCTGGGTTTCAAAGTTGTATGGGCCTACCACCCTTTCTTTTGGCCAATTTCTCCCTTTTGAAATGAGAATATTTATCCAATGCCTATAACACGTTGTACCTTGGAAATAAATAACTTTTTTTTTTTAATCTCACAGGCTCATCGGTCGAAGGATCTCATCTTTAGATAAGACTTTGGACTTTGGAGTTTGAGACTTTTGAGTTAAGGCTGGAACAAGTTAAGACTTTGGGGAACTATTGCAAAGGCATGATTGTATTTTGAAATGTGAGAAGGACATGAGATATGGGGGGCCAGGAGTGGAATAATATATGGTTTGGATGTTTGTTGCCTCCAAATCTGATGTTGAAATGTGATTTCCAATGTTGGAGGTGGGGCTTAGTGGGAGATATTGGATCACAGCAGTGGATCCCTCATTAATGGCTTAGTGTCATCATCTTGGTGATGAGTGATTTCTCGCTCAGTTAGTTCATGTGAGATTTGGTTGATGTTAAAATAGTGTGTCGCCTCCCCCCACCTCTTGCTCCTGCTCTCACCATGTGACATTGCCTGCTTCCCCTTCACCTTCTTCCATGATTGGAAGTTTCCTGAGGCCGTCACCAGAAGCAGATGCTGGCACCATGCTTCCTCTACAGCCTGTAGAATCATGAGCCTTTTCTTTTAGCTAATCTCAGGTATTTGTTTTATAGCAATGCAAATGGCCTAACACACCTAGCAAATAGCAGAGTTGGGATTTCAACTCAGGTCGCACTGTTTTAAAGGTCCAGATGCCCTCAAAACAAATGAACCAACACATAAATATTTAAAACAGAAAATAACTGAAAATTAAGAAATAAACTATGCTGCTTCCTGACTGCAGCATTGACTCTAACCTCTCTCTGTCACATTAATGCTGAGTTTTCTGCTTCCTCTTGACATGTTCTTGTGGTGTCTGACCTGAATTCAAAATTCGCCTTGTCTATGACTACTAATGATCACCCCAACCTTTTTTTTTTTTTTTTTTAGACAAGGTCTTGCTCTTGTTGCCCAGGCTAGTGTGCAGTGGCACTATCATGGCTCACTATAGTCTCAACATCCTGGGCTCAAGCAATCCTCCCACCTCAGCCTCTTGAGTAGCTGGGACTTTAGGTGTGCACCACCACGCTCAGTTAATTTCTTAATTTTTTTTGTAGATATGGGCCTTGCTTTGTTGCCCAGGCCTGTCTAGAACTCCTGGTCTCAAGCAATCCTCCCACCTTGGCCTCACAAAATCCTAGGTTTACAGGCATGAGCCACCACACTTGGCCTTATCTTTTTGAAAATCTATTCCATCACTCTTCTATCACTGTTGCCATCACTCTCAGAGTCATGGAAGCTCAAGATCATGGAGTCTTTTTTATTTTATTTTTTTTTTTTGAGATAAGGTCTCGCTCTGTCGCCTAAGGTGGAGTAAAGTGGTGTGAACATGACTCACTGCAGCCTTGATCTCCTGGGCTCAAGCAATCCTCCCACCTCAGCCTCTCAAGTAGCTGGAACCACAGGCATGTGCCAACGTGCCTGGCTAATTTTTTTTTTTTTTTTTTTTTTTTTTTTGAGATGGAGTTTTGCTCTTGTTGCCCAGGCTGGAGTGCAATGGTACAATCTTGGCTCGCTGCAACATCTGCCTCCCGGGTTCAAGTGATTCTCCTGCCTCAGCCTCCAGAGTAGCTGGGACTACAGATGATCACCACCATGCCCAACTAATTTTGTATTTTTTTTTCAGTAGAGCTGGGTTTCCTCATGTTGGCCAGGCTGGTCACAAACTCCTGACCTCAGGTGATCTGCTTGCCTCAGCCTCCCAAAGTGTTGGGATTACAGGCGTGAGCCACCGCATCCAGCCATGCCCAGCTAATTTTTTTATTTTTTGGTAGAGATGAGGTCTCACCATGTGGCCCAGGTTGGTCTTGAACTCCTGGGCTCAAGCAATCCTCCTACCTAGGCCTCCCAAAGCACTAGGATTACAGACATGAGCCACAGTACCTGGCCTAGAGTTACTTTTGACTTTTCCTTGTTCCGTTTATGTATAGCACCTCCTTTCATTCCTTACTGTCTCCCTCTCCTTTCCTACAGTCACACCTCAAATCCTGGCTGGCTCCTGTCCTCTCTCACCTGATAACTGCCATAGTCTCCTATCTGGTCTTCCCACTTCTTGCCATCCTTCTCCTGGAATACACCCTGCGGTTCCCCATGAGGTTACATTTCCTAAAAATGAAGCTTTGCATTTGTCACCCAAATATAAACCTTTCGGTGGCTCTTTTTCAGAGATAAAATCTAGGCTTTACATCTGATTTTCAAAATCCTGAACAATCCAGTTCCTTCTGCTGTCTTCAACATCATCTCTACTTCATGTATACAGGAATTCTCTGCTGAGCTTAATAGTTTAAGTCAAAATTGGACAGCCTTAACTGGGGTGATTATGTAATTTATCATCCAGACTGGAACCCCTTTCAAAGTGAAAAGATGTGCCATCAAGAAATGAGGTCAGCTGGGTAAGAAATGGGGTTGGCTGGGTGCAGTGGCTCATGCCTGTAATCCCTGCACTTAAGGAGGCCGAGGCAGGTGGCTTGCTTGAGCTCAGGAGTTCAAGACCAGCCTGGGCAACATAGAGACCTCATCTCTACCAAAAATACAAAAAATTAGCCAGACGTGTGGTATGCACCTGCGGTCCCAGTTACTTGGGAGTCTGAGGTGGGAGGATCGTGTGAGCCTAGGGGGCAGAGATTGCAGTGAGCCGAGGTCGCGCCACTGCACTCCAGTCTGGGTAATAGAGTGAGACCCTGTCTAAAAATAAAAAGAAATGGCATCAAGCGAGGTGGCTCACACCTGTAATCCCAACACTTCGGGAGGCCTAAGGCAGGAGGATCACTCGAGCCCAGGAGATTGAGACCAGCCTAGACAATGTACAGAGACCCTGTCTCTAAAAAAAATAAATTAGCCGGGCACAGTGGTGCACACACACGGTCCCAGCTACTCAGGAGGCTGAGGTGGGAGTATCACTTGAGCCCAGGCGATTGAGGCTGCAAAGCTGTGATCATGGCCTGGGCAACAGGGCAAGACTCAAAAAAAAAAGAAAAAAAAAAAAAGAATTGGTCCACAGGACATAAACTGGTATTGTCCTGTATTAACTGGGAGGTATGATCACTCTGTTCTTAATGTTACCTTGCCATCTATACACAGGCCACCTCAGATCAGCTACAAATGGAATATGTCCAGAGTCCTCATCAGTCTCTTCTCTTCTCTAAATTTTCTGCTCTAAGTCTGGTATCTGGAGTCTCCATCTTTGATAAGCCCTTTCCAGCCCTCAGGTTAGGCCACCTGGTTAGCTTTCAGTTTGGCCTTCTCACTGTAACAGACTCTCTGACCTACCAGCTCCCGGGAGCTGGCCCTGCCCATCCCAGGCCAGACTCAGCTCTAATGCTTGAAGAGCATTGCCACCTCCACAGTCACTGTCCTTCGTATCTCCCCCTGCCTTGGACATTTGTCCAATTGCCACCCTTCCTTTCACACTCAGATCTTCCAGCCTAGCCATTAGGATGTCTCTCTCTGACCTTCTGTGGCCTCTATTTTCTCTATCATTTGCTTTGCACTCACCATAGCCCTATTGAGCAGCAAATAACCTTGTGGGATTTTGTTTGGAGTCCCTAAGAAAGGCTACTGGCAACAAAGGTCCTGGCTGCTTAATCATCTCACTCCCAGCCTATAACAGATCGGATGCTTGGTGAATCACTACAAAGGGCATTGGGGAAAGGTGGTAAGGCTGGTGATGCTAGGATCATCTGACGGAGGAAACCTGGGTTGCAATGGGATGCAGTCTCTCCCATTTTCCCACTCTTTGGATTGGATCCCCTCTGAGAAAATGCAGACATTCTTATACGCAAACAAGCAGCCGCAGAGAAACGCCCATCTCTAATAAACAGCATGCCAAAGCTCTCTGGCAATGACAGCATCTACCCTCTCATGCATGTAGCTCTTCAATAAATGTCAAATCCCAAAAATAACAGCAAAATCCTCAGAGATACAAAGGTTCTCTACTACACATGGACAAGCAGGTAATTATTTGGAAACACTCAGAGAAATGGGTTTTTCAGTGGCCTCCAGTTTCCCATGGGTCAAGGTTGGCTTCCTGCCCCATCTATTCCCTGTGACCAAGCAAGCCCTGTGTTCTACTGCCCCTCCCCTTGTCCTAATCAACCAATTACCCTCATCCTGTTTCCTGAAGCTCCTCCACCCGCCTAACTCACAATGGCTCGATTTCCTCCTGACCACACAGCACTCAGAGTTTCTACCCAATTAACAAACAGTGGGGCGGAGGCAGGCGGGGAAAGCAGGTTATAAAACAAAATAGACAGTGTGACCTCATTTTGTTAAATCTTTACAAAATATTTTTTGTTTGTTTGAGATGAGTCTTGCTCTGTCGCCCAGGCTGGAGTTCAGTGGCACAATCTCAGCTCACTGCAAAATCCGCCTCCTGGGTTCAAGTGATTCTCCTGCCTCACTCTCCCAAGTAGCTGAAACTACAGGGGCATGCCACCAGGCCCAGCTAATTTTTGTATTTTTAGTAGAGATGGGGTTTCACCATATTGGCCAGGGTAGTCTCAAACTCCTGACCTCAAGTGATCTGCCCGCCTCGGCCTCCCATAGTACTGGGATTACAGACGTGAGCCATCGCGCCTGGCCAACAAAATGTTTTAAAGTAGATATTTATACGGAGAAAGTCTGGTAGAAAATACAATAACCTATTAATAGTGACTTTTCTCATCTGTTTAAGTTTTTCTATGAATGGGTATTACTTGAATAATAAAAATTAAGGAAGCAAAAATAACCATCGGTATATATGTTGGCTTCTTTTTTGCTAGTGGTAGTGGGTGTGGTACCCTGCCACTCTATCATGACCACTACCAGCAGATTAAGAAGAAAAACAACCCTAAGGCCCAGGAGACCGGCTGCATTTCTGGCCCTCTGATGAGAGTCAGAGGCACAGGTTGCCTTCATTCCTATCAGTGTGTAAAAACAAACCTGCCAATTGCAGGCTACCACCTATGCTACTGTTTTGTTGTTGTTTTGTTTTGTTTTGTTTTGTTTTTGCCTTCCATATCCCTAGCCAAGAATTAAGGTGTGCTGGGAAATGCAAATTCTATGTGCAAAAAAAAAAAAAAATAAGCATAGCTTGTTTGTGAGAAGCAAAAGAAAATAGGGCCCTGAAAACGATAGAACACGGAAGACAAAATGCAGGATTTAGTGGAAAATTTACATTCCACTTTTGATGTCAGTCAAGTTCTTTTTCTTCTAGATTTTCTGCCTCATAAGTATTCAGTTCAGTTTATGAAACACCTATTATCCACCAGGCACTGTTTGTTGGTATAAGGAGAAATGAGGCCATGTTAAGTTGCAAAGGCTTTGTAGACAAACGGGGGGATGTCTGCAGCATCAAGCACTGCCCTTGAGCCTCATTACCTGGGCTGGTATTTGAGGCTACTGCTAGTCTCCTCTGACCACGCTATCTGATTACGCTGAGCCCATATGGCTGGGCTCTTCCACCTGGAAGTCACTTTGGCCTTTCACTGAGCTATAGGTGACATTAGGGAGGAAAGCTGCCTGTTGTCTTTGAGGTGTCACTCAGCAACCCACCCAAGTAAATTTCATATATAACACATGAGCTCTATGTAAGTCAGGCCATTCCAAACATACCCTCCAAAGTTGAAGAAAATCCACCCGATCCTTTTCAAGAGACGCAGTAACACACAGTTACATTTGCATGGATTACCATAAGTGTTCCTTTTACTGGAAACCCAGAATGAGAAAACACTGACCTCAGCCATAAATGAAGCTTTTAAAGTTCAAATTCTGCCTAACAACTACACCAAACAACTGAGCACTTTGTGGAAACCTAAAGGCGAGGAAATGAATATGTGGGAGATACATGTGAGTCTCCCCTCCTCCTCACCATGCTTAACTTGTCCTTCCCCACCAAGCCCAGCTGGAGGGATACTCACCCACACAGCTCTTCCCGTCCTCAGCCAGGGCGTAACCACTGTAGCACTGGCAGACGAAGGAGCCCGGCACATTCACACAGAGCTGCCCACAGTTGTGGTCCTCCATGGCACACAGATCCTGGACTGAGGCAAAGTCACGCTGTTAGAACACAACGTCGGGCACACCTGAGAACGCCTCCAGCCCAGGGCGAGGCAACAAGCAGCTCCAGAGCCCTCACCAAAGTAACTTTTAAAAACATTATAGGATTCGATATGTGATCATAGTAGAAAATTTGGAAAGCATTAAAAAACAGATAAAACAAAATTCACCTGTAATCCCCCCACCCAGAGGCAACCACTGTTAACATTTCGGTGAGTTTTCTTTCCAGGTGAGTTTCTGCGTGTATATAAAAACACATTTTTCAGTCAGGCGCAGCGGCTCACGCCTGTAATCCCAGCACTATGGGAGACCGAGGTGGGCGGATCACTTGAGGTCAGGAGTTGGAGACCAGCCTGGCCAACACGGTGAAACCTCATCTCTACTGAAAATACAAAAATTAGTTGAGCATGGTGGTGTGTACTTGTAATCCCAGCTACTCAGGAGGCTGAGGCAGGAGAATCACTTGAACTTGGGAGGCAGAGGTTGCAGTGAGCCGAGATCGTGCCATTGCACCCCAGCTTGGACGACAGAGCGAGTCTCTGTCTCAAAATAAATAAATAATATAAAAATAAATAAAACATATTTTTCTTTTTTTTTTGAGATGGAGTCTGGCTCGGTCGCCCAGGCTGGAGTGCAGTGGCCGGATCTCAGCTCACTGCAAGCTCCGCCTCCCAGGTTCACACCATTCTCCTGCCTCCGCCTCCCAAGTAGCTGGGACTACAGGCGCCCGCCTCATCGCCCGGCTAGTTTTTTGTATTCTTTAGTAGAGACGGGCTTTCACCGTATTAGCCAGGATGGTCTCAATCTCCTGACCTTGTGATCCGCCCGTCTCGGCCTCCCAAAGTGCTGGGATTACAGGCTTGAGCCACCGCGCCCGGCCAACATATTTTTCAAAATTGGAATTATTCATCACCTCTATGAAATACATTAAATAATTTTTTGAGATGGAGTCTCGCTCTGTTGCTGGTATAAGGAGGAATGAGACAAAGCTCTTTGAAAACCCTCTTTGTGGTCTATTTATTCATCCTAGTAACAAATGAGGAAAATGGAGAAGCCAAGAGGTTAGGTAGAGGTAACAAACATTACCAAGGAGAAATACATATATGCCTATTCGTGGTCTTATTTTGGTCAAATATTTATTACGTGTCCACAAAGTGCTAAGCTCTGGCTGTTTATTCACATGCAATGTAGGAACAGACTTACAGTATGCATCTACTGCAACAGAACTAAGAATATGTTGGTGGATGAAAATATTAAAGGCGTCTTCCATCCATCACTGACTCAGTCTCTGACACTATTTCCCAGCAAGGAGAACAGCTCAGATACCATGAAACAGCTAGCTGTACCAATGATTTTACCATTAAAATGGGAGACAATCAGAGAGCATTAAAGGGGTTGAATATATTGAAGAGAATTTTCTCTGGTTAAAAGCTATCACTGGCCAGGTGCAGTGGCTCAAGCCTGTAATCCAAATACTTTGGGAGGCCGAGGCGGGCGGATCTTCTGAGGTCAGAAGTTCGAGACCAACCTGATCAACATGGTGAAACCCCATCTCTACTAAAAATACAAAAATCAGCTTGGCGTGGTGGCACGCGCCTGTAATCCCAGCTACTCGGAAGGTGGGAGGCTGAGACAGGAGAATGGCTTGAACCTGAGAGGTGGAGGTTGCAGTGAGCCAAGATCACACCATTGCACTCCAGCCTGGGCGACAGAACGAGACTCTGTCTAAAAAAAAAAAAAAAGCTATCACTACAACAGGTATGATTTTAAAAAACTTAATTACCTAGAAAGCTTGATTAATTACTGAATCCAATGGCTACATTTTAATATTATCTTCTAGATCTTTGAATTTCATAGCTTATTATGCTTTTAGATAAATATAAAATATCAAATTGATTTTTAAAAAGATAAAAGCTGATTTGATTCAACAACTCTATTAAATGCATTAAACAATTTTAAACATTAAAACTTACGTCATCGCATTTTAAAAATGCTTAGGTCTAAGATTATATAAATAAGAATTCTGGTTTTAAAATCCTAAAAGAAGTCTTTTCACTCCCAAATCAATAAAGCAGATGAAAAAAATAAAGCCTTATAGACACAAATTGTTTTACCTCTCAGCAGTATGTTTATATCTTACATTTCCAATTAGGAACTCCAATCAGAATGTCCAATGTAGATTTCCAATGGATTCAGATGTAAGGAAAACACCCATAACCAGAAGAAAACTTCAGCTAATATAAAGATCACAGTGAGTGATCAAAGAATGACAAAACCTAAATAAGCTAGGCCAGAAACATAAGAAATGTCTGAATCATATGATAGTCATTCATTTATTCAGTAAATATGTGTTGGGCACCTACTATGTCCTGAGCATTGGGGATACCATGGTGAACAAAACAGACAAGGGGTTTCTGCTGTCACGCAGCTTGTATTCTACTAGCTGCTAGTAACAAGAAGCTTTAGGAAGAGTATTTTCTGCCAAAAGAACAGTGAATGCAAAGGTCCTGAAGAACAAACTGACCCCATTTGAGGAACAGAAATGCCACATTGGCTGTTAGATGCCACCTAAATAACTAACACGCGAGGCAGGACATGATAAAAATCCCTAAGAGAAGTGCCAAGAAAACTATGGGAGTTCAGAATTGGGACAGATTACTGCAAGTCTAGCAGGGACTGGGAAAGGCTGGCAGGTACGGAGAAAGAGAAAGGGCACTCCACACTGTGAGTAAGAGGGAGGCAGGAGAGGCGTGGCAGCTTCATTCTGCTCTGGAAATTCCAGGGGAAGTAGCAGAAGAGGGGATGGGAAAGACCACTGACACCAGAGGCAGAGGGATCTCTACACACAGACTGAGTAGGCTGAACTCCAATCAGCGGGCAATGGGGACCACCTAAGGAAAAATCCTTAAAAAGAGAGACCAGCAATTTTACCCAAGTTGTGCTTTGGAAGGATAAGCCTGGCAGCACCACAGATCCTCTCGGGTCTGGGAAAATTTAAGGACCTCTAGCAAAGTTCAGTGAAAAGCACTGCTTTCTTGGGAACAGCAGTAGGTTTCTGAGTTCCGGGCTGAAGTAGCTTTGGGTTGCCTGAATAGTGATAAGAAAATGAACCTCTTGCTATGAGGACCTTTAAACATTCTTTAAACTTTTGGCCTCACCCATCGGCTGTCAGCCCACCCCTGCACTTTCCCTTCCGGCATAAATCATAATGTTAACTACCTATGTGTTTATGGAGTGATGGATGTACTGTGTCTTGGAGCTTACCAGACTCTAAGCTCCCTAAGTGGGTGGGCAGTGTCCCTGCACAAAGTCCTGACGGCTAGGAGGTGACACTCCAGCATGTTGGAACCAGCTCTGGAAGGGTGGCAGCAACTTCTCCATCTGGGTCCTCCCAATCTCTACTGCAGATGCTGCCTTGCCCCATCAGGGGTCTGACAGGAACTCTGACTACCATGGTTACCAAGTAGTGGCGCGAACACAGGTGATTTTTCATTCTTTTATTTATAATTGTCTGATTTCATATTTTCTAACAGGAACTTTTATAATAATGGAGGAAGAGGCCGGGCGCGGTGGCTCAAGCCTGTAATCCCAGCACTTTGGGAGGCTGAGACGGGCGGATCACGAAGTCAGGAGTTCGAGACCATCCTGGCTAACACGGTGAAACCCTGTCTCTACTAAAAAAAATACAAAAAAAGCTAGCCGGGCGAGGTGGCTGGCGCCTGTAGTCCCAGCTACTTGGGAGGCTGAGGCAGGAGAATGGCGTAAACCCGGGAGGCGGAGCTTGCAGTGAGTTGAGATCCGGCCACTGCACTCCAGCCCGGGCGACAGAGCAAGACTCCGTCTCAAAAAAAAAAAAAAAAATAGGCCGGGCGCGGTGGCTCAAGCCTGTAATCCCAGCACTTTGGGAGGCCGAGACGGGCGGATCACGAGGTCAGGAGATCGAGACCATCCTGGCTAACACAGTGAAACCCCGTCTCTACTAAAAATACAAAAACTAGCCGGGCGAGGTGGCTGGCGCCTGTAGTCCCAGCTACTCGGGAGGCTGAGGCAGGAGAATGGCGTAAACCCGGCAGGCGGAGCTTGCAGTGAGCTGAGATCTGGCCACTGCACTCCAGTCCGGGCCACAGAGCGAGACTCTGCCTCAAAAACAAACAAACAAACAAACAAACAAAAAAAAAAATAATAATAATAATAATGGAGGAAGAAAAAAATCAACCTATTACAAGTGAACCCTTTTGAAAGTACCATTTCAAAAGCAATGAACCAGGACTTCGAAGGAACAATCTTTTTTTCTAAAAGACTTCCCTGCACAGGGTAGGCAGAGCAAAGCAAGGACATGCTTGTTCCTTTCAGGATGGGCTGGGATATCCGCAGAAGAGTCTGTGAGTAACTGCAAGCTCCCATCTGCAGAAGCGGCAGGAACCTTTGAAAATCTCCATGCCAAGGTACTCTCTCCCACAGTTAAATTAGACTGGTAGGGGGTGGGATTTGGGCAGTGGTATCTGTCAAAGTCCCCAGGTGGCCCCAGTGTGCAGCCAGGCTGAATGCCATGGAACCTAGCAGATAAAAGGTCCTCACAATCCTACGTGGGGAAGGGGCCCAGATCCAGCAGTCAGTCTCCCCCTTTAATGACTGAGACCCTAAGGTTCAGCTTTCCTCTTCTAAACAAATCTGAATGATTTTTGTCCTTGCTCACCTCTCCAAGAGGCTAAAAGAACCCCAAACACCTATGTGCGGGTGCGAGATTACTGCTTGCATCCCAGAACTGTCCCACAAACAGCAAGCTTGCCAGCTGGCTTCATGCGGATTGTCCTTCCTTACTGTTTTTAGAATTGTTGGGGATTTATGGCCATGAGTGATTTGTACCGACCCAAGGGAAACCATTCAGGGATTAATCTAATTAAACAAAGACAAAGGAATAAATACAGACTGGGTTCTGACAAAACAATTTTGCTGTTTTTCTGGCAGTGGCCATTTCCTTTTGAAACAAATACAGATGTTTTTGGATGATTCCTTATGCTTTTGAAAAACAGCCCTTCTTTCTCTCTGAGGCCAGGAGGATTTCACTGAAGCATGACAAGCACTGCGTCCAGAGCTCCCCCTACCCCGGCACAGCCTTCCACCTTCTCCACCTGGTGATCCCTGTGAATGGCTCACAGCCCCAGTCAAATGTCACCTCCTGTGGGAAGCCTCCTTCAAGTTGGCTGGACTTAAGGCTTCTTCCCCTGTGTCCCCACAGCACTATAGACATGGCTCCGCTCTAGCATTTAGGCACTGATCCCATGGTATTGGAAGGACTTGATCACGGCTGTCTGCCCCAATATAAACAGGTCAGTTTTGACCCCCCAGAGCTTAGCACAGTGTCCTAGCACATGTATTTGGCCTCCATAAGAGTTCATTTGCTGAATGAACAATGAAAAAGGCCCAGATGCCCTGCCTCCCAGGAGGGATGGTCCTAAAATCCTAAGAATAACCTCCTCCATCAGATGTGGGGTCTTCAGAAGATGACTGAGATGGGAACAAAATTCTCTCCAAGTCTCTTTGCCTCTCCTCATCCCTAGCAAAAGGTACTCACATACCAGAAGAGGGCTCAGAGTGAGGTAGAAGGCAGGACTCAACACCAGAGGCGGGGCTTGGACATAGGATCAAATTGAAGACTAGCAAAAACAGGACTGGGGCAGAAGCAGCTTTCCATAAAACACGCCCACCAGTGTGACACGTCAGTTTACCATTGCCATGGCAACACCTGGGAGTTACCACCCCTCTCCATGTCAATGACCTGACAACCCAAGAGCTACTATCCCTTCCCTAGAAATTGCTGCATAAACTGCCCCTTAATCTGCATGCAATTAAAAGTGGGTATAGTCCACTGGTCTCACACCTCTAATCCCAGCACTTTCGGAGACCAAGGCTGGTGTATCATGTGAGGTCAAGAGTTCAAGACCAGTCTGGCCAACATGGTGAAACCCCATCTCTACTAAAAATACAAAATTAGCCAAGTGTGGTGGCAGGTGCCTGTAATCCCAGTTACTTGGGAGGTTGAGGCAGGAGAATCACTTGAACCTGGGTGGCAGAGGTTGCAGTGATCTGAGATCACGCCACTGCACTCCAGCCTGGGCAACTCCATCTCAAAAAAAAAAAAAGTGGGTATAAATCTGACTGTAAAACTGCCCTGAGCTACTACCTACTCTCTGCATATAAGGATAGCCCTGCTCTGCAGGAGCAGTCACAGAGGCGTAACACTGCCAGGGCTGTAATACTGTCTTGTCAATATTAAGACAAGACAGTATTAAGAATATTAAGAGGTAGAAGCTGTTTACTTCTACCTCTGTTTGCCCTTGAATTCTTTCCTGGATAAAGCCAAGAACCTTCATGGGCTAAGCCCCACCTTGGGGCTCACTTGTCCTGCATCAAGAGCACAATGACATCTCAGAGCCAGCCCCCAGCAATGGACTCCAGAAAAGCTGTCATGACAGTTAGGGAACCTGTGTGCCCTGCTATCCACCACGTCCCGGTATTTAGCACAGTGCCTGGCACTTTGTCCTTGCTCAACAAGTACTTGTTGAATGGATGAATGAACTTATGCTCATGTGACACAAGCACAGGGTTGTCAGGTGTTCCTAACTCATCTCTCTTACCTACTCTTGTAAGCTCTGTGAAGGACAGGGCCATCTCTCTAAGTTTTGGTGTTCCTTACGGTGCCTGTATAATGCCATGCACTTCACACAGTCGGTGCTTAGTAGCTATCTATTGTTGACTTGACAGCCTCCCTTGCTGGGCAGCCTAGAGCACTGTCTCAATTAATAAATGTCACTGGGCAGAAATGGGACAGCTGGGGATGATTCTGAAGTATTCTTTAATTTCCCTTTAGCAAAGATGAATTTTTAGAATAGCTAACTTTTACCCTGGGGCCAAAGATGGCAACAGAAACTTGAAAGTCACGGGGTTCCTCCCTCTCCTGTACCCCTCAGATCCAGTCAATCCTGGATTTACTTCTCTTCATCTCCCCTGCCACCATGGAGCCACCGTCATCTCTTGGCTGAACAGCCATGGCAACCTCTTAACTGGTTTTCCTGTATTCATCCCAGCCTAGCATTCTCCTGTAGCCAGAGTAATCTGCTCCTGCCTCTCTGCTTAAAACCCTTAATGGCTTATCACTGCTTTAGGATGAAGTCCAAAAACTCTAATGTGATGGTCAAGGGGGCTACAAGGCCCACCCCTTCACCTCTCCAGTCTTATCTCAAGCCTCCTCTTACTTTCTCTGCTCCATTTACACAGCCCTCTCCATTTTCAAATCAAGCTTCTTCACGCCTTGGGACCTTTGCACAGGCCATTCGTTCTGTCTAGAATGCTCAAGCCTCTTCCTCACCTCCTTTCCCCTACCTAACTCTCATACCTCCTTTAGGACTCACCTGAAAGTCTGCTTTCTCAGGAAGCTCTGACCTACCACTAGGGGTGAAGTCCTCCCTCAGAGTTTCCCTTCATAATCCTCATCACAATTATAATTTAATACTTCATTTGCAACTAATTATTTCATGTCTATTTCACCTGCCACATAGGGCAGCCACAGTGCATGTCTTGCTCAGCGCACTAGTTCAGATATCTAGCATCTGACATGTGGCCCATTTTAAAAGGATTGTGGATGACTGAATGAATAAATCTATTCCATGATGAAATGGTTCAGAGTGCTGGGGAAACAACAGTGAATAAGTGGACAAAAAAAAAATTCCTTCCCTTATAGAGCTGATGGTCCAGTGAGGGACCAGTCATGTGCTAGAGGCAGCTCGTACTGACTCACACGATGATGTGTATCTTGGTAGCTTGAAATGTCCATGGTGGGAGTATTTATACCACGGAAATTGGCAGACACTCCAAATCAGAGCTTTTGTCTCCTGGAGACCTGATTGTTAAACATTTAGCAGCACATCACTGACAGAAGATTGATAGTAAACAAAGCAAATAGGTAAAAATCTGTGATACGTTATAAGCAGGAAAGGGGAGTTGAGAGTGGTGAGAGAGCAGGCTTCCATTTTTAACAGTGTGAAATGAAAATATGATTTTGACCTTCTCCAAATTTTTATTTGGACCTGAAAGAGGTGATATGAAAAATGATAAAGGGAACCACCACTGGGGGAGGACAGGATGTCAGTTACATCTCCTCAGAAAAGGTAGGGGTGAGGCAGGCAGGTGAAAAAAATATCGACTTTGGAGCCAGACTTGGCCCCAGCTAGGTGATGACTTCAAGTAAGGGACTTTAGAGAGATTCCATTTTAATAAAGAGGTTAAATATCTTATTTGTAGGGTTGAGTGAGATAATCTAGATGGGCAAAGCATCTGTCTCACAGTAGATTTTTTTTTTTTTTTAATTTTTTTGAGACAAGGTCTGGCTCTGTCACCCAGTCTAGAGTGCAATGGCACAATATCTAGGCTCACTGCAACCTTCGCCTCCCGAGCTCAAGCAATCCTTCCACCTCAGTCTCCTGAGTAGCTGGGACTACAGGAACGCACCATCACACCCAGCTGACTTCTGTATTATTTGTAGAGACAGGGTTTCACCATGTTGGACAGGCTTGTCTTGAACTCATGAGCTCAAGCGATCTACCCACCTCGACCTCCCAAAGTGCAGGGCTGACAGGTGTAGCCCACTGTGCCTGGCTCACAGTAAGTCTTCAACACATGTTAGCATCCTTCTCCTGTCCTAAATTAAGGGGGAAGAGAAAAGTGTCAGTAGCGCATACCTATTTAAGCATGGGAGAGAGATGAACTTCAACCAAAGTTTGCTCACATCCCAATTCTAATAGTTTCACTTTATTAGGTACCTATAAAAGCTACAAACATGGGCTGGCACAGTGGCTCACACCTGTAATCCCAGCACTTTGGGAGGCCAAGGCAGGAGGATCAAGACCAGCCTAGGCAACAGAAAGAGATCTTGTCTCTACAGAAAATCAAAAAATTAGCCAGGCACAGTGGCACACGCGTGTAGTCCCAGCTACCAGGGAGGCTGAGGTGGGAGGATCATTTCAGCCAGGGAGTTCCAGGTTGCAGTGAGCTATGATTGTGCTACTGCTCTCCAACCTGGGTGACAGAGCAAGGCCCTGTCTCAGAAAAAAAAAAAAAAAAAAACCCTACAAACATGAATATTAGATCCTAACATTCTAAAAATGTATCTCTGGTTAAGTTTGGTTTTTGAGTTCTATGCTGAATTGAAGTGGTACAGCAAAGTAGGTAATTTGGAATTTTATAACAAAAGACCTGGCCAAATTTGAGCTATGCCTTGCCAGGGAGCAACCATTAGCATGTATCTGACAGTCAGCAAAATCTGCTTGCTTCTTTCAGTGCCTGGAGAATTTTAAGAGGGATAACTCAGTCTTCCCAGGTGAAACTAATGAGTGAAGATTTGCTGCCAAGAGCCCCAAAGCTGTGCTCAAACCCAACCACCGTTTCCCCAGAGGCTCCCATGCACCCTAGATGTAAGCGCCTTCCTTTAGAAACCCTGGCGCCTGCATCTCAGTCCAGAGAATTTGGAAACTTTCATCTGCTTATACCGGAAGGAGGGAGAACTGACGGGGGAGCACGAAGAATGGGGCGAATGCTTTGGCCATCATCCAGGGCTAAATCAAAGGGTTTTTTTTACCAATGTTTCAGAATTTTAGACAAGCTGCACTGCATGCTGCTGACACCAATGACATTTTAATCTCGTCTTTGGAGTTAAAGTAAATGAACACCTTTAGAACACACCCTCTACTTTTTATAGCTCTTGGTGTTATTTAACCTGAGATGTAGAAATCAGAAATTGTTTATCGGGCCAGGGGCGGTGGCTCACGCCTGTAATCCCAGCACTTTGGGAGGCCGAGGCGGGCGGATCACGAGGTCAGGAGATTTAGATCATCCTGGCTAACACGGTGCAAACCCGTCTCCACTAAAAATACAAAACATTAGCCGGGCGTGGTGGCGGGCAACTGTAGTCCCACCTACTCAGGGGGCTGAGGCAGGAGAACAGTGTGAACCCAGGCGGCGGAGCTTGCAGTGAGCCGAGATCGCGCCACTGCACTCCAGCCTGGGCGACAGAGCTAGACTCCGTCTCAAAAAAAAAGAAAGAAAGAAATTGTTTATCACAGCAAGAGAGAAGGAGAAATGGGTTATTAGGGCTGCCATTTCACTCAACTGGGTAAACGATGGGGTCTCTGACCACTTCCACAGGAAAGCTTGCTATGAGGTAGGGGCTCCACAAATGCAGGAAAAACCCAAGCTTGCCTTTTCGAGACCGTGCCCTCTCTTTCATCATGTCTGAAAGTCCTAATCTTATTTTGACAACTGCAGTTTGGATTTAAAGACGTCCATGGTAGATGAGTCATCAGCCTCGTGCTTCTACACTGAAAGAAACAAAACAAACCCAATGTCACTGAGAAAAACTATCCTTTCAGGCAAACTCCAGCTGTGCCTAGTCTCCTCCTTTCCCGCAGCAGTTGAAGTTTTTTTCAATCAATTCTCCTGTTCACTAACAAGATTTTGGTTTTCCTTGGGGAAGGGAAAAGGAGGAAGGGGGGAATCTCTGAAACAAAGTTTTAAAATACAGGTAAATCTGAGTGAATGAGGTTGACAAAAATAATAAATAAACAAGAATAATGTCTTACTCTTGTGGAGTGCTTTTCAATTTCCAAACCGTTGTCACATTATGTTAATATAAACCCGCTTTTGAGTGGATGCTCCCAGGGAGAGATCTTATTTAAAACATCTAAGTCAGTAGCCCTTAAACTGCAGCGTACATCGACATTTCCTGGAGGGCTTGGGAAAACCCACATTCTTGGGCCCCAGTTCCAGAGATCCTGATTCAGTAGGTCTAGGGTAAGCCTGGGAACCTGCATTTCTAGTAAGTTCTGGGCAAAGCTGATACTGTTTTCCGCGGGGACCACACTTTGAGAACCATTTGCCTGGGTGCTCATAAAAACAGCCAAGCGGAGGAAAAGCTGTACAAGGTTCAAGCTCATGTTCCCCTGATGTGTACATTTTTTTCACAATTGGCATTTCTCCACTCACATTTAGTCAGCTCAGTTCTCCCATGGGGCTCTACTCACCCCAGATTCCTTCTTTCGTAGAAAACGCTGTGTCCTGGTACAGCCAGAGGGTGAGCAAACTGCACATAACGATCCCTAAGCTCCCAGGCCCAGGTCTGACAGCCGGGGTTAAGGGGAAGCTGGATGATGGCATTTAGCAAGCCCACTGCTTCAGCTCACAGCAGCTGAGCCACAGCTCATGTGGCTGCTATTGATTGTCAGGGAAGGCAGCTGCTTTGAGTGTGCGTGCGTGCGGCCTGCTCACCCTTCCAGCCTTGCCCCAAGCTCTGACTGTGGGCCGCCCCGGAGCTCACATCCTGACCTGCACTTTCCACACCCGCTTTCTCCCTCCAAGATTTCATCTATTTTCAGGGTCAATGACCACCACCAAGCACGTACTGTTCAGGCCTTTTCCTTGAACTCGAATTCTCCATCTCCAGCTGCACCCAACCACGTGTGTGGGCTCTCTCTTGGGCGCATCTGTTTGTCCTGAAAACTAGATTTCCTCTATGAAGTTATCTGTCAGTCTCAATTACTCTGACCCCACCAGCCATCACCTATCTGATGTCATAAACTCCTCCCTGGGGCTGGGATGGTTGCCGTGGTCTCCTACTTAATTCTATGGGCGTAAGAAACATACACTGAATTGACTGGACCGATTAGAATTGTTCTCTGATTCCATCTTTCACATTCTTCTCTCTCTGTTGGGGGCAAAAGGGAAGCCAAGATCTGAATGTTTCTTGGGTCCCTAATATGTAAGAAAAATACGCCATAAGAGTGCCAGGCCCATAGAGGGGAATCCACAGGTATTGAATGAATGAGCGGATAAGTGAAGACATCCCTGCCCCACTCTCTATCTCTAATCCAGCACACACATTATTGCCAGCCCCAATTTACTAAAATGACCTGGTTTTGCCCTTGACACACCATGTTCAGTTCCCCTACTCAACAAAGGACACTGTTGGAACTTAGCTTGAGAATCAAATTGCTCCATAATTTATCCCTGCTTACATTCCTTCTCTCCTCCTCCACTGATGCCACAAACAAACTATTCCAGAAAGGCAGTCTGGTCCAGCACCACTACTTGCTTCCGAAACCTTGTTCTGATTAATGAATGTCAGCTTTATTGAGTGACAACTGGCATACAATAAACTGCGCATATTTCAAGTGTACAGTTTGATAAATCGGGCTTATCAATATATCATCACAATCAAGATAATAAGCATCGTCATCATCCCCCAAGTTTCCTGATGCCGCTTTGTTATCCCTCTCCCTGCTGCTCTCCACTCCTCAGCCCAAGTACCCCACTAATCTGCTCTCTGTCATTATTGAGTAGATACCATTTCCTAAAATTTTATACAAATGGAACCACATGGTATGTACTGTTTTTTTGATCTGGTTCCTTTCATTCAGCGCAGTGATTTGGAGATGCATCCAGGCTGCTGCAATTGTCAATAGCGCATTCTTTTCACTGCAGAGGAGTATTATACAGGATGCATGTGTTGCAATGTATCACCCATTCACCTGTTAATCAACATGTGACTTGTTTTCAGCTTGGGGCTATTACAAGTAAAGCTGATGTGAACATTTGTGTTCAAATCTTTGTTTAGACATAAATTTTTATTTCTTTTGAGTAAATATCTAAAAGTGGAATGGCTGGGTCACATAATAGATAAATATCTAACTTTGTAAGAAATCGCTAAACTGTTTTCCAGAGTGGCGGAACCATTTTACATGACCACTGGTGGTATATGAGCATTCCAGTTCCCAATTTTGTGAACCCATGGTATAGTCAATCTTTTAAAATGTATCCATTCTGGCTGGGCGCAGTGGCTCACACTTGTAATCCCAACACTTTGGGAGGCTGAGGTGGGCAGATGATCTGAGTTCAGGAGTTCAAGACCAGCCTGGCCAACATGGTGAAACCCTGTCTCTACTAAAAATACAAAAAAAAAAAAAAAAAATTAGCCAGGCTTGGTGGCACGTGCCTGTAGACCCAGCTACTTGGAGGCTGAGGCAGGAGAATTGCTTGAACCCAGTAGGCAGAGGTTGCAGTGAGCCGAGATCATGCCACTGCACTCCAGCCTGGGCAATAGAGCAAGACTCTGTCTCAAAAAAAAAAAAAGTATCCATTCTAGTGGAGGTATAGTGGTATTTCATGTCTGATAACATTGAGCATCTCTTCATGTGCTTCTTTGCTACCCATATGTCTTCGGTGATTTAGTGTCTGTTCAAATCTTTTGCCCATTTTTATGGTGGTGTTTGTCTTCTTGGTACTGAGTGCTAGAATTCCTTATATTCTAAAGTCCTTTGTTGGACATATGTTTTGCAAATGTTTTATCCCAATCTGTGGCTTGCCTTTTCATTTTAGTAGCAGAGTATTTTGAAGAGCAAATGTTTTCATCATGATGAAGTATACTGATTTTTATGTTTTGTAGCTTTTTGTGTACTATTTAAGAAATCTTTGCCAACCTGAGGTCACCAAGATTTTTCTTCTACCGTTTCATCAAGGTATTTAATAGTGTCTGCTCTTACATTTAGGCTTAGAATACATTTTGAATTAATTTTTATACATGGTATGAGGTAAAGACAAGATCTATTTTCCTTTTGTTTGCTTGCTTGCTTTTTTGCACATGGCAATTCAATTGCTGCAACACTATTTGTTGAAGACATTAGTGTTTCCTCATTGAATTGCCTTCCCATTCTGTCAAAAATCATTTCACCACATACATATGGGTTTATTTCTCGATTCTGTTCTGTTCCATTGCTCTATATGTTCATCTTTATACCAATGCCACACTGTCTTGATTACTGTTGCTTTATAATTAGTCTTGAAATCAGGTAGTTTAAACAAAATTTAAAGATAAACTTTATCTTTTTCAAAGTTTTGTTTAATCTGCATGATTCACAGATTCCATATTTGTGAATTTGCCTACTTGCTAAAATTTGCTTGTAACCCCAAGTCAATATCCATGACACTTTCTCAGCCATTCATGGACATATGCAGAGTGGCAAAAAATTTGAGTCACCCAGTACACATATTCCCAGGCAAGGTCAAACAAGGCAATGTTCTGTCTTCTTATTTCAGCTCTCATCCCATAAACAAGCATCCTTTCTGTGGTCTATGCAGTGCCACATTTTTTGCCTTTTTGTACTTCTCGTTGGTGATTTTGCTGTTGAAAATGGCCCCCAAGGCCGGGCGCAGTGGCTCAAGCCTGTAATCCCAGCACTTTGGGAGGCCGAGGCGGGCGGATCACGAGGTCAGGAGATCGAGACCATCCTGGCTAACACGGTGAAACCCCGTCTCTACTAAAAAATACAAAAAAACTAGCCGGGCAAGGTGGCTGGCGCCTGTAGTCCCAGCTACTCGGGAGACTGAGGCAGGAGAATGGCGGGAACCCAGGAGGCAGAGCTTGTGGTGAGCTGAGATCCGGCCACTGCACTCCCGCCCGAGCCACAGAGCGAGACTCCGTCCCGTCTCGAAAAAAAAAAAAAAGAAAGAAAAGAAAATGGCCCCCAAGAGTAGTGCTGAAATGCTGTCTATTGTTCCTAAGTACTTTGTTCAGACATGAACAATAGCTTTCAGTGTTAATGAATTAACAGTATATACTCAAAAATGTGTCTTTAACAAAACATCAAACAACTTTATGATTGGATGTTGTGATTGGAAGCTCTCAGGAACCCAACTCTGTATTTCATCTAGGAGCAATGGTTCAGAATTTGCAATTTAGTGTTTATGGATATTTTATAGATCATAACTACTGGGAATAATGAGAATTGACTGGGTTTGACTATTCTAGTTTTTTTTTGCATGTTCATATACATTTTAAAATCAGTTGTCAATTTCTAAAAACAATAGGTCTGCCAGGATTTTGAAGGGGATTGCTTTGAATCTATGGATCAATTTGGGAAGAAATGACATCTTGGCCATATTAAGTCTTCCAATCCATGATGTGGTATATCTCTCCATTTATTTAGGTCTTTTTAAATTAATCCCAGAAATCTTTTATATTTTCAATGTGTAAATCATACACATCTTTAAAATTTATCCCTAATTTACATATTTTTGATGCCATTATACCTGGGATTTTAAAATCTCAATTTCTGACTTTTGTTGCCAGTATACAGAAATACAATGAAGTAATTTTTTAAGTATATTGACATTTTATCTTGCAACCTTGCTAAACTCATTTATTAGTTTTAGTGGCTTTTGTTGTTGTTGTTTTGACACAGAGTCTCGCTCTGTTGCCCAGGCTAGAATGCAGTGGTGCAATCTCGGCTCACAACCTCCACCTCCCAGGTTCAAGCAATTCTCCTGCCTTAGCCTCCTGAGTAATTGGGATTACAGGCATGCACCACCACACTAGGCTATTTTTTTTAATTTTTAGTAGAGACAGGGTTTTGCCATGTTAGCCAGGTTGGTCTCAAACTCCTGACCTCAGGTGATACGCCCAACTCGGCCTCCCAAAGTGCTAGGATTTCAGGCATGAGCCACCACGCCTGGCCACTATGGTTAATTATATTGATTGATTTTTGAATGTTAAACCAAACTTGCATTCTTGGAATAAACTCCATTTGGTCTTGATGTATTGTTCTTTTTATGTATTGTTGAATTCTATTGGCTAAATTTTTAAGAATTTTCACATCTAAATTCATGAAGAATGTTGGTTATAATTATCTCTCTCTAATAATTCAGTGGTTTTTCTGGGTCATGCTCCTTGTTTAAACTCTAGCATAAATCTATTAAATCACTTATGTAGCTTGGGAAAAATAATGTTGGGAACATTTCCAAAGAATGAAAGCAGTTAAATGCATTTGGTATCGTTCTTGAGAGAAAAAAAAAATTTAAGCTGGATAAGAAAGTCTACATTTTCTGCCAAATGAAGTTTTCTAAATGCTGCATTATCATCAGCTTTCAGGTAGATTAAATGTTCCAGAAGAAAGGGAAAATTCCTTATTTTGAAAAATACGTCAAGAAAAAGAAACAAGATAAAGTTTTCTTGTTAGTAGGACAGGAATTTGGGGAAGGGGAAGCATGTGAAGAGGGGCACACTTCATGAGGTTTTCTTTCCCCCCATTTTTTTTAAAAGGGAAAAGGAAGGAACATAAAATTCCATTGTTCTGGTATTATGCTGATGCTTTTGCATATATCTCATATAATGGTATTGGATAGGGAAGACTTTTTGAAAGGCAGAAGTAATCCACAATGTTGACATCCAGTACATTCAAAATTGTCCATATAGACACAACCTGGAAGGTAAAATTCTACACCTTGATCTTAGCCAAAAGGCCAAGAAAAGATGGAAGTTAAGATTCTTTAATGCATTTGATCTAGTCTTCGGATGGAAAGGCTCTTTTAAACAACTAATATCCACCCAGAAGAGGGTTACCTGGACAGTGAAGAGACCCAAAACTAAGTCATCAAAAGATGTGTTTTTTTCCCCTGAAGAAGAGAAAATCGGTAGGAATGGGGTCAGTGTGTGGGAATAACACTCTTCAATAATTGAAGGGCTTTCTCTTTTTATTTGGATAAGGAAATAACTTTTTGGTATACGGCTTCAGATGGCAGAAATAGGATCAAAAGTGGAAATTACAGACAAGTAGGATTTCAGCTCAACTGCTGATCCAGGTTGTCTGAATATGGGATTCAGGTGTTTTGTAATAACCTGATTCTATAAGAACCATCACCCTTCTGGGACACTGGGAGGGGACAGAATTCTGAAGTTCCATAGGAAAAGAAGCCAGAAGTCTAATAGCCAAGGTCCATCACCATTCAAAGAATGTATCAATCAACTGTCTGCTTCCCCTCTCCACACGAATTACAAATATACAATGGTGGGGACATATACATATGTATATATTCTATAGTGTGTATGTGTGTGTGTATTCGAAGGCAGTTGCTGAAGAAGCCCTCCCACTATGATTTTGTGCAGTGACAGTACCACAGCAATTGGTAGTGACCTTGGGGAAGTAACAATCTGTTGAATGTTAGTCCTGAATTAGTTCTAAGTCTCCCCGGGATTAGTGGGCTGGGGAACCTATCTGTCTTCCCGGCTTGGAGAAGGTTTTCTGATTGAAGGGGTTGTCCTGCTGCCATCTAGGGGTCCTCTAGGGTTATGGGACACTCTCAAATGATGGCCAAGAGCGAGGACATAACAGGACATGGATTCTGGTTTGATCACGTTGCTAGCCATGTGACCTTGGGTAAATCGTCTAACCTTTTTGTTCCTTATTTTGCTTATCTGTAAAATGAGAGTGATAAAACCCACTTTAAGAGCTCATTGTGGGCCGGGCACAGTGGCTCAAGCCTGTAATCCCAGCACTTTGGGAGGCCGAGACGGGCGGATCATGAGGTCAGGAGATCGAGACCATCCTGGCTAACACGGTGAAACCCCCTCTCTACTAAAAAATACAAAAAACTAGCCGGGCGAGGTGGCTGGCGCCTGTAGTCCCAGCTACTCGGGAGGCTGAGGCAGGAGAATGGCGTAAACCCGGGAGGCGGAGCTTGCAGTGAGCTGAGATCCGGCCACTGCACTCCAGCCCAGGCGACAGAGCGAGACTCCATCTCAAAAAAAAAAAAAAAAAAAGGAGCTCATTGTGAGAATTAAATGAGACAGCAGATATAAAGCACGCAGGAAAGCTCCTGGCACATGGTAAACACCTAACAAGTGGCTATAGTTAGGCCTGACTTCATGTGTTGCACACTGAGGTGGACGTGGATTGCAGTCACTTTTGGTTGCAATTACCCTGGTTGTTTATTTGATTCACTCCCATGCAAAAATGTGAGCTCCAAAAAAGAAAGAATATTGCTGTGTTATTCACTATTTTATTTCCAGTACTTTTCATGCTGCCTGGCACATTTTTATGCTCAAAAACAATTGTTAAATGAAAAAATAAATGAACCAATCAATGATTGTATGGAAGAAAGAATGGCAAGCACTTCTTAGGGAGTAAGAGGTGCTTTGGGGAGGAGGTGTCAGCCACATGGCTTTTCATCTGGGAGATTATCCAGCTACGCCCAGGACATGGAAATTAAGTGTAAATAGCTTCCAGAAGTGGAGTGCATCCCTCCTCTCGAGGCCCATTGTGAGTTTCTCTCGGTGTTGGCAGGCACAGGTCCCTGCTCATCAGCAGGGGTCAGTAGATGGCACAGCCTTTACTTGGCATGGCTTTTAACTGTCCCTCAGACCAAAAACAGGGCCTAACAAGGACATAATCAGTGAGATAGGTATTGATTTGTTACCACCCTTCCCATCTTATGGGTGAGGAAACTGAGAGTCAAGGAGTTTAAATAACCAGCTCAGAGTGAGACAGCCATAGTTGGTAAGTGATAAGGTCAGGGTTCAAGCCCAGATCTGTGGACAGTGAAGGCCTTGTTCTTCCACCAAGGCCCCTGGTACACCAATTTTGGGAAAGCAAAAGAGTTATTAGTATTATCTTCTTCTGAAAGAGAGAAAGCTATTCTTTTTTTTTTTTTTTTTTTTTTTTTTTTGAGATGGAGTCTCGCTCTGTCGCCCGGGCTGGAGTGCAGTGGCCGGTTCTCAGCTCACTGCAACCTCCGCCTCCCGGGTTTATGCCATTCTCCTGCCTCAGCCTCCGAGTAGCTGGGACTACAGGCGCCCGCCACCTCGCCTGGCTAGTTTTTTTTTTTTTTGTATTTTTTAGTAGAGACGGGGTTTCACCGTGTTAGCCAGGATGGTCTCGATCTCCTGACCTCGTGATCCGCCCATCTCGGCCTCCCAAAGTGCTGGGATTACAGGCTTGAGCCACCGCGCCCGGCCGAGAGAGCTATTCTGTCTCACTGCGAGTTATTAGTATTATCTTCTTCTGAAAGAGAGAGAGCTATCCTTTATCACTGCACATTTATTAAGCTAAGTCTGGCTGAAGGTTAAGATGGCTTAACTGCTTCAGGGTGACTAGAGAGCTGGGTCAGATGGGACAGCAGAGCTCAGCTAAGCCCCTCCCTGGGATCCGTCACTGCCTGAGGCCAGTGAATCTCAAAGCGTGGCAGTCATTCGTCAGTTCATTGAAAATCCAGACCTGTTAACTCTGAATCTCTAAGGGTGAGCCCAGGAGTCAGCTTCCTGGCTCATTCTTAGTCACTGAAGTTTGAGAAGCCCTGCCCTGAGCTCCTAGCCCTCCTCCGCCAGAGCCTCCCTCCACCTCCACCTGGTCAGTCTGTCTGAAGTCCAGGCAGGGTCTGCTTCATGTTCTCCTGTGGCACTATCCCTAGGCAGGAGGAAGCCAAGGCCAGAGCAGTACTTGAGAGCTGGGGGACATCAGGGCCTGTGGCAGGCCCAGGCAGGGGTCTGGCAAACCTTGCTGTGTGGGGGAAGGCCTTGCTCATAAAATCAGGGCAAGAACATTTTATTTTTTATTTGCTGGTGTCAGAATTCCTCTGGCTTGGCTAGGCCAGCCCATGGAAAATAAATATCAGCAGAGTCCCAGATCCCAGTCACTCAGTGGGACATGAGACAAGGAGAGGAATTCTTTGTGCTCCTAGGAAGAGAAGGGTGCCAGGCACAGTGGCTGACTCCTGTAAATCTCAGCATTTTGGGGGGTTGAGACAGATGGAGCACTTGAGCTCAGGAGTTCGAGACCAGCCTGAGCAACCTCATCTCTACAAAAATTAGTCCGGCATGGTGGCATGCAGCTGTGGTCCCAGCTATTCAGGAGGCTGAGGTGGGAGGACTGCTTGAGCCTAGGAGGTTGAGGCTACAGCGAGTCATAATTGTGCCACTGTACTAAAGCCTGGGCGACAGAGCAAGACCCTGTCTTAAAAAAACAAATCAAAGGAAAAGAAGAAAGGAGAAGGAGAAGGAGGAGTTGGAGGAGGAAGAGGAGGAGGAGGAGAAGGAGAAGGGCAGGAAGAGAGTGGGCAAGATGATGGGAGGCTGAGATGGGCCAGAGAAGCATCTGGGGCAGAGGGGAGGATGCCTGAAGAGGATGAGGGATGCCTCCAGAGGATGGTTGTGGGGAGGTAGAACACCTGGAGAGGTGGAGGTGTATAGAGGGGGGTGTCTAAAGAGATCTCTAGGTTGTTTGCTGAGCAATGTGTGAGATGTCCTTTCACAGTCTCCCCCAGTTCTTTAGGAAACTCTAGCAAACCTGTGAGTATCTGGTGCAAGTGACTTTGTTGTGGGTCTTGAGGAAGCGTCAGATCTTCAAGTGGAAGATAAGGGTGATTCAGGCTGCACTCAACTTGGGATCCTGGGGTCTGAGAGGAGCCTAAGAACACATATCCCCCACCCCACCCCTGCGATTCAGAGTCCAGAGGGCTTTGGGCTTCCACAGGCCACACAGAACTGGAGGGTCAAGCAGATGTTACCTAATCTTGAGGGGCAGGGAGAGAACTCCAGCCAACCACTCAACCCTGAAACTGAAGAAAAGTGAGAAGAAACATGAAAAAGGTGGTTTGCCTCTACAAATGTGACACTAATTACAGCCATTTGTGCAAACTGCTTTCCATTAATGCTTAATTGCTTGCCATGAGGTATAATAACAATGACACATTGCAACAATGACACATTGCAACAGTTACTCAGTGCATGAACTAAGTGTCAGATTAGCTGAGTTTTGTTTGCTTCCATGTGGGTTCCTCATGCCTTGCTTTTGGTAGCCTGGTCATCTGTGGGTTAACTCAGTGGCTTTATCCATAACTTTAAAAAGTAAGGACATGGTACTCTGTGTATGGGTAATTCTGTCCTTTAAGGGGTAGACTACCTTGTGCTGGCTCAAATATCAGTATATTGTCTAGTCTTTGGCACTTAGCCAAAAAAGAGAATGTGAGTTCTAATATCTTACATCTGTTTACCCCCTTTTTAAAATCTAGGACACCTATAAAGTGTCCCACACCAAAGCAACTGGGTCCCTGCACCCCTCTAAAACAGAACTTGAATAATCACTCCCAGCAGAAGTTAATAACTCTTCCTAAATCCACGCTTTATAGAAGATAATAAAATATGGAAACAGTTCCTTAGGGTACAGTTAATAAAGACAGTGGATGAAAAAGCTCTTCGGTAGTCCCTGCTAAAGAACAAGCTTGGATGTAAAGAAGACCAGTTCATACATTCAAAGAGGCTATTTCTGAGATGGTGCTTCTACCTAGCTTTCTAACTCTTCCTGATGGCCTACTGTGTGCCCAGCTCTGGACTAGGCACTGTGATGGGGTCAACAGAAAATACCAAACTTTATTTCTGTCCCCAAGAGATGATAACTGGGGTGGGTGAGGCATCACAGATGAATAAAATGAGCCCAGATAAAAGAAGAGAGAGGAAGAGGGGAGAGGAAGAAACCACAAATGTATCAGCAAAGCAGTCTTACTTCTGCAAGTCGTCTGATCTGAGTTGAGAATGTAGCCTTGTTTGCACCTGCAGACGTATGAGCCAGGGATGTTGATGCAGAAGTGGGCACAGTTATGCTCCAGGGTGCTGCACATGTGGGCCGCTGAAAGGGAAGACACAGGAAGGTAAGTCAACGGTGACGCCCTTTCTCACTCCATTCCTGCCAGCAAGCATTTATTCAGCACCTCTCCTATGGGCAGGACTCAGAAACAAGCTGCAGTCCCTACCCTCAAGGGGGCTCACAGTCCAAGGTGGACAAGACAGGGCCAGATAAAGGGCCATGGAAAATCAAAGAGAAACGGTGTTAGGCTGAACTATATGAAATTGCTGATACTTGATTGGTTTTGATCTACAAAAAAAAATAAAATAAAATAAAAAAAAGAAATTTCCAATTCAACTTAGTATTCAACTTAAATTTCCAATTCAACCCATGTGGTGGGCTGGGGAATCAGAAAAGTTTGCCAGCATCAGAGGGGCCTTTGGCTTAAGTGTGGATTTTTAGGAAGCAGCAA
The DNA here is from genome assembly GCF_007565055.1 of Rhinopithecus roxellana. NCBI lineage: Eukaryota > Metazoa > Chordata > Mammalia > Primates > Cercopithecidae > Rhinopithecus > Rhinopithecus roxellana. The sequence goes on along the minus strand of NC_044557.1, from coordinate 61,800,219 downwards.
TGGGGCTGGAGGAAAAGCTATTAAATAAGCAAGAATGTGTTAAAGAACTAACAGTTTCTCAAAATCATATTTCAAGGGTAATGTAATTTTTTTAATATGCAAAAGTATACACCAAAATTTGGAGTAAAAAATGCATTCACACGTTTCATGTTTCTATAATCTTTATGTTATCTCTTTATTTAGCATCTTTTCTTTTTTTTTTTTTTTTTTGAGACAGGGCCTTGCTCTGTCTCCCAGGCTGGAGTGTAGTACCACAATCACGGCTCACTGAAGCCTCCACTTCCTGGGCTCTAGACATCCTCCCACCTCAGCTTCCCGAGTAGCTGGGACTACGGGCGTATGCCACCATGCCTGGCTAACTTTTACAATTTTTTTTGTAGAGACAGGGTTTCACTACATTGCCCAGGCTGGTCTCAAACTCCTGGGCTCAAGCCATCCTCCCAGTTTGGCCTCCCAAAGTGCTGGGATTATAGGCATGAGCCACCATGCCTGCCCTCTGCATTTAGTTTCTGAAGCACCTCAGCTTTCTGGTACATTGGTTCTTGCATAAGTCTGTCTGTAGCTCATAAAAATTCTCTTTTTTTAATGTCCTAATTTCTGACTTTACTCAATGTAACTTGATTGTATTTAAAATTAACAAGCAACAGTACAAACAACAAGTTATGCAAGTGTTCTCATAAACAAAAAAGGTGTCTATATGTAGAAATATATTTTTTATGAAGCTAAAATAAAAGGAGCTCTCAAAAGCTTAGAACAATTCCATTAATCCAGCACTTATGAAAACTCAGCTGTGATTAAATCCATCTGAAGTTTATGTCACTTTACATTGGAGTAAGAAATATGGTGGACAATAAATGAACTAGGGAAGTGAAGCGGTTTTATTTCACAACAATATAATTTAGAATGTACTGTTCTGAGTTTGACTGTCTGTGTTAGGGCACAAATAGCACTAGGAAGGTTTGTAGATCCGATCAGTCATTTTTACTTCAGGGTGAAATAAACAGGTCTCTTGTGACCTTGTACAATTTTCTTTTATTATTATTATTTTTAAATAAACTAGAAATTTTCTCATTTTCAAAAATAGAGATGATGTCTTACTATGTTGCCCAGGCTGGTCTCAAACTCCTGAGCTGAAGCAATTCTCCTGCATCAACCTCTCAAAGTGTTAGGATAACAGACATGAGCCACCACACCCAGCCCTTTGTGCAATTTTCTTAACCTCTTTATATGACATGAGGATAAAAATAGCACCTACCTCATAAGAACCTCAAAAAGGGTAAATTAATGGAGATGGTAGAGTGTTGAGAATAGTGCCTGGGGAATGCTGAAGATACCTGTTAACCATTTTACAGCAAAGGAGAATTATGGTGGCATTTTGTTTTATTTTGCATCTGTAGGTTCATCCTATATATATTGACCTTCAACTCAGTTTTCACTCAACATTAATCACAGATTCTATCCATGTTGATACGTGTACTGTATTTCATGGAATCTAAAATGCACCCCAGTTTCAGAGATGTCAAACTGTGAAGACATGTTCAGTTGATCCTCATTCTTCACAGATTCCACATTTATGAATTTGCCTACTCACTAAACTGTATTTGTAAGCCCAAACCAATACTCACAGCATTTTCACGGTCACTAGTGGACATGCTCAGAGTGCATAAGCACTCAATTTAAAATATCTCTACATTTAGTTTCTTTTGTGAGACAGGCTCTTGCTCTGTCACGTAGGCTGGAGTGCAGTGGCACAGTCACAGCTCGCTGCAGCCTCAATCTCCGGGGCTCAAGTGATCCTCCTGCCTCAGCCTTCCAAGTAGCTGAGACTACAAAAAAAATGTGTTGCCTGGTGCAGATGTTCCCAGCTGAGGTTGGATAAGGTGCCACTCTGCCTTCTTTTTCAGCTTTCATTCTGTAAACAAGTATCCTTTTCACAGTCTACTTAGCACCACGATTTTTTTTTTCATTTCTGTAAATGATTTTGCTGTTTAAAATCGTGATGTGCTGTCTAGTGTTCCTCAGTGCAGAAAGACTGCAATGTGCCTTACAGGGAAAATACATGTTAGATAAGTTTCATTCAGTCAGGAGTTATCGTTGGCTCTGGGTCTGATGTTAATGAATCAATGGTATATATCAAATAAGATGTTTTCGGCCAGGCATGGTGGCTCACACCTGTAATCTCAGAACTTTGGGAGGCCGAGGTGGGCGGATCACTTGAGGTCAGGAGTTTGAGACCAGCCTGGCCAACATGGTGAAACCGTGACTCTACTAAAAAAAATACAAAAAGTAGTCAGGAATGGTGGCAGGCGCCTGTAATGCCAGCTACTCGGGAGGCTGAGGCAGGAGAATCACTTGAAACCAGGAAGCAGAGGTTGCAGTGAGCTGAGATTGTGCCACTGCAGACACAGCGAGACTCTGTCTCAAAAAACAGACAAACAAAAAACAAATAAGATGTTTTTAAACAGAAACATACATAAAACAAGGCTATGTATTGATTAGTTGACAAAAAATGTTGTCACCAGAGGATTGCAGGAACCTAACCCTATATTCCCGCAGGAGCAATGGTTTAGTATTCTCTAACTCAGTGTTTGTAGTGACTTTATAAAACACAATTATTGTGAATAATGAAAACTAACTGTATTTTAGATTTAATCAAAATCTTAGATCTAGTTTATCCCTCCCAATTGATTTATCCATTGGTCACATGACTGTCCTCATTTTATTTGGCCATTTCCCCATTGGTCAGCATTTGGGTGGTTTCCAAGTTTTTATTTCACAGTGTTGTGATGAACATTCCTGAACATGTCTCCTTGAAGGCATGTGCGATGGTTTCTCTAGGACTGGGTCTCACTTTAAATGGATATGGCCTAATTGCCTTCCAAGACAGCTCGTATCAGCAATGATGGTCCTAATGATGCCCTCAAAACTTCGGTACTTGGTGTCATCAAACTTTAAGTTTTGACAATCTTATGGTGAAGGGTAATCATTATCCCACTTTTAATTTGCATTTGTTTTGCATCCTGAAAGACTCTCTTCTTTTCATCGATTGCTGGAGTCAAGTTACCCAAGGGCAGAGGGCATTTCTGAGGCACTCACAGCATGTCCCTGTCTCCCTCTGTAATTAAGGAAGTGTCGTGTGTAGGCAGCCAACTACACGGCAGTCACCCACTGCCATGAGTGGGAGGCCCAAGTGATGTACCTGGTGCCTGTCTTCTTGCTGAGACCCTAACAGACAAAGTAAGAAGACAGGAGATGTGAGGGAGAGATAATATCTGGAGGGCAGCAGGCAGCAGTGGGGAGAGGATGGCTGCTGGAAATAGACCGCCTGAAGGCTCAGCTTCGCCACTCCCTATGACCTTGTGCAAATGACTTGGTTTCTCTGAACTCCACTTTCTTCACCTATCAAATGGGGAAATTAGGCCAGGCATGGTGGCTCACGCCTGTAATACTAGCAATTTGGGAGGCTGAGGTGGGCAGATCACTTGAGTCCAGGAGTTTGAGACCAGCCTGGCCAACATGACGAAATCCCATCTCTACTAAAAACATAAAAATAAGCTAGGCATGGTGGTGGGCACCTGTAGTCTCAGCTATTCGGGAGGCTGAGGCAGGAGAACTGCTTGAAACTGGGAGGCAGAGGTTGCAGTGAGCAGAGGTCGTGCCACTGCACTCTAGCCTGGGCGACAGAGAGAGACTCCATCTCAAAAAAAAAAAAAAAAAAAAAAAAGTGGTGGTGGGGAGGGGGAATTAAAAGAACTACTGCATTGGGTTTTACAGTGACAGCTTGTTACTAAGGCTTATGTTGGCCAGGTGCCATAAGAGAAACTGGAACTAGAACATTATAACTTGGTGTAATGGAAAAGGCACTGGATTGGGAGCTAGAAGACTGTGTTCTAGTTCCCCTCTACCTTGAACAAGTGAGGGAAGTTCTGGGAAATCAGGTAGCTTTTGTAGGCTATTTCTTTACCTGTAGAGGCATGGACGGGCTCTAGGGACCTCAGTACAGACATTTACTATTATTTAATCTGCTACTTGCTTTTTCTAAAAACTGCCTTTCCTTCGCACTCCAGACACCTTGCATCTGGGAGCTGCCGTGGTGGTCTGAGGTAGTCCCACTCCTGACCACTGTTGGTTGGTACAGGATTTGACAATCAGAGTCCTTTACTGGCATTTAGGAACCAGAACCGAATAAAAGGGGGCTCAAACTGAGGACAAATGAGCCTCAGGGCCTGGGGTGGGGGGGGGGCCATGCTTCCTGACTGTGGACCTGAGAAGGAGAGGAGTGGAGGGGTGATGGAGTGAAAGCACGACCCCCGCGACTGCCGTCCTTGTTTCCATGGATATAATGCACTAACCTTACCTTTTAGAAAAAAAATGGAATTCCTGACACTTTCAACCAAAAGAATCCCAAACATCTTCACTAAACTAGAATAAAACTTTCCCATCTGTAGAATGCTGTGGGTGAGTGCTGAGTGACTTTCAGAGCATCCAGGCCTCATGCCTTGCCCTCTGTGGGACAGGCATTTGTGATGAGAGCCAAGGGGAGACCACAGTCTTGCCTCCTCCACCGGCCTGCTGGAAACAGTCCTATGAGCCTCATTTATCAGAAGGCCCTCTGGGTTTACACTCAGGCAAGGCCTTGTGTTCAGCAGGAAGGAATAACTCATCAGCAGTCTAAGTCATTGGTGGGATTGGATATGTTGACTAGGAAGTAAGAACAGTTTTTTTTTTTTTTAATGATTGTATGAATGACTAAAGGAGTGGTCAGTGTAGGGAGGTGGGCTGGAGGTCTTGTATTACTGAGTACAGTAGACTCAACGTTTGTGAAGTCAGTCCAGCCTCCCCACTTCACAGCAGGGCCTCAAAGGGGTACAATCACTGTAGACTTTGCCCAGGTCAGTTCATGAAGGGTGTGTCCTAGGAATACTATTAGGACCTTAAATTGTGCCTGGCCTGGGTGGAGTGGGGCTATTAGGGTAGGAACAGCCTGGCTCCCTGCTCCAAAATACCAGACGAGGCTGATAAAGTCAGCATCTAGAAGTTAATTAAAAGCAGTCCTGCCCAGGTGGCAAGAATCACCAGAACACTTGGGACAGCGTTTGCAGCCCCTAGATTCAGTGTTTTCTCTTACTGGGTGGCAAAAATGGCAGACTCCAGGATGTGTGGGTTTTGGTCATCTCGTAGACAGGACCTCAATTCACAGGGCACCTGGCCTCTCCCTGGTGGTCTCAGGGTTGGCCTGAGAATGCAGCCTCAGGATTCCCCTTGCTGTGGCTGGTATGGGAAGTCCCTGCCTGCAGGTATAAAGCCTCCACTGTGCTCAGGTTCACAGCCAGACAGCCAAAGAGACAAAGCCAGGACTCTCACCCAGCGAGGTCTGACTCCAGAGTCTAATCAATTCCTCACTGTATGATAAAGGTCCTGCCTTGATCACACCCAGACACCGCCTGTCCCAATCTGCGGATGCAGCATTGGTTTTCAGTTCTGCCTGCAGAATGCCTGGGCTCACGTCTCAACTCTACCACTTACAGGCCAGGCACAGTGGCTCATGTCTATAGTCCCAGCACTTTGGGAGGCAGAGGCAGGAGGGTTGTTTGAGCCCAGGAGTTCAAGATCAGCCTGGGTAACATAGTAAGACATTGTTTCTTTCTCTTAAAAAAAAAAAAAAAAGATTTAAATAAAAATTATTCATTTTTGGTGGCACACACCTGTAGTCCAAGCTGGGATGGAACTTTGAGGCGGTAGTGAGTTATGATCATGCCACTACACTCTAGCCTGGGTGGCAGAGTAAGACCCTATCTCAAAAAACAAAACAAAACAAACAAATAAACAAAAACAAAAAACAAGCTCCAGCACTTACAGGTGTGTGATCTTGGACAAGTTATTTAACCTCTTTGGTTCTCAATTTCCTCTTCCATTAAATGGGAACTAAAAGAGCATCTACTTGACAGGTTTGTTGTGTGAATAAAGTGAGTTAACATATGCTAATAGCCTGAAACAACACATGCATACATTAATATCAAGAAATGTTAGTAATGATTAGTATCACCTTGTCTTCAAAGCTCTCCTGGAGCCCCCAGGCAGACCCTGACAATTTCCAGTTCTGTAAAGTAGGGATAATAGAGCCACGTATAGTGACACATAGTCCCAGCTACTTGGGAGGCTGTTGCTTGAGCCCAGGAGTTCGAGGCCAGCCTGGACAACATAGTGAGACCCTATCTCTTAGAAAGAAAAAAAAGATAATGATAGTACCTGCCTCAAAGGGCTATTTTAAGTATGAAATGGAATACTGTATTTAAAAGTACCTAGCACAGGACAAGATTGGCTATTATTGGGGTATAGTTTGTGAAAGGAAAATAAAATCTCAGAATCCCAATTCACCATGCCAAAAGGAAAAACATTAAGCTAAAAGCTGAGTAATGCAAGAAACTGCCTTTGCTTTTGTTCCTAAGCAGATCGCTACAGATAAAAGGTTAAATATCTCCGTAAGTAGCTACTCTATGTTCACCTTATCTTATGTAAAGTGTTGATTTACTGAGCGCTAGAGGAATATATAATTGACCATTCCCTTACCTGCTCCTTTTCTCTTGCAACATGTGGATTCAGTAATGTGACCATGCCCTCCCTCTCTCCCTTTTAAATACTGAAGCCCTCAGAATCATCTTTGGAAAAAGGCGCAGACCACAGATTGTTCCTGTGATTTTGTGTTCATTTTTTCCAGGCATGTCCTTAACCTTGGCAAAATAAACTTTTAAATTGATTGGGACTTGTCTCAGATACTTTTTGGTTTACAAGTTCAATGAATGTTTAAGGAACAAATGAAACTTCTGAAACCTCAGAGATGTCATCTGCAACTTGGAAAATGCTCACCATTGTTGTCTAATCATCTGAGTGCAGAACAAAACTGAGGCCATCTGCCTAGCCCATTGGTCCGCAGTGTATTTGATTGTAATAATACATAACACAGTGCACACTGAATAGGACTCTACCATTTACAACACCTGTTCACTCATCTACTTTCTGCATATAAAATCCCATTTTACAGATGAGACAACTGAGGCTCAGAGAGCACAAAGATTTGCTCAAGATTGTACAGCTAGAGTCAGCTCCTCTTCCTCCTACGAAGGCGCCCTTCAGAGTTTCACCTATTTCAGGTGAATGCCAACTGCAAGGTAGGTTTACCTGGCCAGGCTGGACTGTGGAGGTGGCCATCAGAAAATAGTTTACCTTAAAAGAGGAATTTATAATTCCCAATATGCAGAGGAGTGAAATGAGCAAGAGATTTGGAATTAGCATCCAACTATATCTTGGCTATCTGTTTTTCAGGTGACTCACTTAGCAACTTCCTTAACCTGTAAAAAGAGAGTGGCAGGAGTGTGCTGCCTGCCTCCTGGGACTTTCTGCGATAACATACGGAAAAGTGCTTTATAAATGTTAGTTACTGCAGTCTTTACTGTGCAGTTGATAAAGAGGCCCTGGGGCCTCTTCAGCCTTTCAAGACTGCTGCTGAGTCTGCTGAACAAAGCCTGGCAGGGCAGTGCAGGGAGAGACAGCAGCCCTGTCTCCTGCAGAGTGGATGGGGGGACTCACAGGGGATTCATTTCTCAGGCCACAGGAACAAATGGAATAACACTGATGTTTTCTTAGAGCTTCCAGATTATAACAAAGAAGATGAAGGGAGGAAAAGTCCAAACTGCCTTTTCATTTTGCTGCCTTGTCATAAAGCACACAGAGATAGTTTTTCCACGAACAAGTCCATATTGGTATATCCTATTAAACACCATGGGGGCAGAGCGGGGGTGGTCAGTCCCACTGTGTAGCTCCTCAGCCTTATCATGTTATCTTTCCATTTTCTGATAAATCCAGAATGATTATAAAAAGAACCCCTCCATTAAAATTTTCCAACACAAATGAATAAACTGTCAAAATGGTTACAGAACCAATTTCCCTTTTAATATTTTCAGGAAAGGGGAAACATAAATTCTGCAGAAGTCATTCAAAGTCATAAACCTTGGAAATGCTTGCAGTGCGTCCTGCTGATTAAAGTGTTCCAGCTGACTTGGGCCATGGCACACCACAACACGACCTCTGCAGTGCCAGGGAAATGGCACTTCTGAACACTCTCCAAGTGGCATTGCAAGGAAAAAAGTTCTTTCTTCTTCATGGCATTGATTTCTTAAGTAAATCTTTTGATTCTGGAGTCAAGAACAAATGAGATCTCTGCACTTGTTGAGGTTAGTTCTCAACAGGGGATTTTGTTTAATACACATCAAAAGTACACTGTTTTTCCCTGGGGCCTATATCTTAGGGGTCTAGAATATGTCACATTCTGAGAACCCCCTCCTGGGTGCCCCCTCCTGGGGAGTTGGTGCGGAGTCTGGCTCTAAAGCTCATTCTCCACCCTGCTCTAGGAAAAGATATTTTACATTTTACAAATAGATATTTACACATAGATCATTTACAAATAGATATTTAAAAATAGATTATTTCCTTTTATTTCCCCATCAAAGATTCATGGTAGCTGGAAGGGACAGGGACCACTGGGAATGGATAAGTCAGGGTGGGACATTGTTTACCAAATCAGGACTCGAGTTCCCGGATTGGGCCGCTGGCCCCTGCCCTCCTGGAGGAGGAAGAAACAGAAAGGCAGCCACAGAGGCAGGAAACTGCGGAGAATGCAGGCTGACCAGCTGAGGAGAGTGGGGCAGGAGCAGGGGTAGAGATAACTGGAAAGTGCGCGGGAAGGAAGGGAGAGAGAAGACCTATGGAAAGAGCGTTAGAAAGCAAAAGAGGGAAGAAAGCTTCCAACACAGAAGAATGCAGCTCCGAGAGGCATCTTCCTGCAGAAAGAGTTGGCAGGTGAGGAGCGGCCCCTCCGATCTTAACAGGCAGGGAGCTGCCAGGACCACACCTTGGTCCTCTGTATACGTTGGACCTCTTTGTCAGCTGAGAAAGCATCCTCTGCCAGCACCACCATGGGGCAAAAATGCCATGGTATTCCACACCATCCAAGGAGAGATTATGTTACTTTTTCTGCCTTTCTATTCCTATCCCTACTCCAACTCATGAATTCCAACTTAGGGAATTCCAGGGCAGCTCCATGTGCTGAAGAAAAACTTTGTCTATCTACTCTTCCTCATTCTGTGGCTTGGACTTATGTGTCCCTTCCCCAGGGCAATCTCCCTGAGCACCCAGGCCTAGGTCAGGTCCCGGGGTTGCACACTCCGTCACGTCCTAAATTCTTCCTCCATTACACTGTGACAACTATAGTTACTTATTTGTATAATTACATATTTAATGTCTGTCTCAGCTGGGTGCTCATGCCTGTAATCCCAGCACTTTGGGAGGTTGAGGCAGGAGGATCACTTGAGGCCAGGAGTTTCAGACCAGCCTGGGCAACATGGCGAAACCTTGTCTCTACAAATAATTAAAAAATAAGCCAGGCATGGTGGTGCACACCTATAGTCCCAGCTACTTGTGAGGCTAAGGCAAGAGGATCACCTAAGACCCGGAGTTCGAGGTTACAGTGAGCTTTGATCATGCCACTGCACTACAGCCTGGGTGACAGAGCAAGACCCTGTCTCTGAAAGATAAATAAACAAAAATATGTGTCTGTGGCCGGGCGCGGTGACTCACGCTGTAATCCCAGCACTCTGGGAGGCTGAGGCGGGTGGATCATGAGGTCAGGAGATCGAGACCATCCTGGCTAACACGGCGAAACCCCATCTCTACTAAAAATACAAAAAATTAGCCGGGCGTGGTGGTGGGTACCTGTAGTCCCAGCTACTCGGGAGGCTGAGGCAGGAGAATGCTGTGAACCCAGGAGGTGGAACTTGCAGTGAGCCGAGATCGCACTGCTGCACTCCAGCCTGGGCGACAGAGCAAGACTCCGTCTCAAAAGGAAAAAGAAAAAGAAGTGTCTCCTTGGTCAAAGTGTAAGCCTCTGGAGCACATTGTGTTTATCTTGGCCTTTGTTGAAAACCCATTGCCAGCACAGTATCTGGAACATGGTAACACAGAATGAACACCTGAAGATGAATGAATGAATTCTAATGGTTTATCTAGAAGAGTGACAGAGGAGCAGGACTTACTGCACAACTTCTTCTGGAACACGGAAGTCAGCGTCTCAATCTGGCTGAAATTGGCCACCAGGAAGACATGGTCCTCATGGGGCTCACTCCCAATGGCCTTCAAGGTGTTGAAGTCTACCTGGCCCACACCAATGGCAAAGATTAGGATGCCTGTGTCCCGTGCCTTAGCAGCCACCTCGGCCACAGAGTCCTGAGGTCTCCCATCCGTCACAATCATTATGACCCGTGGCACATTCTCCCTCAGGGGCCGGGCCCCCTCTGCTTCTGAGAATGCGATGTTCAGGGCATACTGGATGGCCAGCCCCGTCATGGTGCCCGTGGACAGATGCCGCATCCTCTTGACAGCACGCTCCACCTCGGACTTCCTCTTGAAGGTCTTGAGGGAGAACTCATTCTTGACAGTGCTGCCATATTGGAGCAGGCCCACTCGGGTGACGTCAGGACCAATGTCCAAGAATTGCAAGATGTCCATGAGGAACTCCTTGACCTTTGCATAGTCATGGGTGTTGACACTGCGGGAGCTGTCAATGATGAAAACCAGGTCTGCCCGCTTGTTCTCACAGGAGCTCTCTGGGGAAAAAGGAGTGGTCAAATACATTAGAAGAGAGGCCAGGCGTGGTGGCTCACACCTGTAATCCCAACACTTTGGGAGGCGGGTGGATCACCTGAGGTCAGGAGTTCAAAACCAGCCTGGTCAACACTGTAAAACCCTGTCTCTACTAAAAACACAAAAATTAGCCTGGTATGGTGGCGGGCACCTGCATTCCCAGCCACTCAAGAGGCTGAGGCAGGAGAATCGCTTGAAACCGGGAAGCAGAGGTTGCAGTGAGCTGAGATAGTGCCATTGAACTCCAGCCTGGGCGACAAGAGCAAGATTGAATTAAAAATATTTATAAATACAAATATAAAAACATTAAAAGGGAATTAAGGACCCAGTGCAGATCAGCTATTGTTGGAAATCCTGGGGCTGATGATCACCTTTGAAACCTCCAGTCTTCATCAATTTTCCTCCCCACTCATGAAGTATAAGGTTATATTTGTGCATGGCTGGAAGATCATGACTACTGGCTATAATCAGATAGCAATCTTTTTGCAAGATAAATCAACATGTTAGTTTCCAGAAAGTCGCCAATGCAGTTTTTATGTAACCAAATACCTGATCAGGGTCAAAATTATTTTATTCTTTACTGCATGACACATAAGCTTGGCTGGGCACTGCAGAGAATATAACAGAAGCTTAGGACAGGGTCCAAAGTTAAGGAGCTTCCGGTCTACCTGGGGAGACATAACTAATAAAACTATGAAAGAATAACTGTCACAAAAACTGTGTGGTCCTGACAATAGCTGCTAAGAGAATAGGGATATGAATGGGCTGGTGTCAAGGAGATGGGACATTAGCTGACCTCATAGGTGCATGGTGATTAGATTAGAGAGAAGGCGCACATGGAGTGGATCACATGAACCAAAGCCCAAGATGGAATGAATGTGGTGAGTAACAGAATAAGTGATGAGACCTTGCAGTAGAGGGAATATTAGGAGTTTCAGGAAGAAATTAGTTGGAGAGATGGCCTGAAGCCAGTTTAAAAAGACCTTTCCTTTCAGACTGAGAAATATGTACATGATGCCACCAGTGAGGGGCATCTTAGCATCATATTATGTAACTTACCTCTCCCATAGGGGAGTTACATAACGAAAAGTCAACAGAGTCTGGCAGTGGTTTGCAAGATGGATGGTCTACACAATTTCTGGACTAATCTCATTGAGAGGGGGACTCAGATCTAATCCCAGGACAGTAGTGGAAATGGAGAAAAGGGGACCTAAGAAATATTTCAACAAAGGACACAGTTAAATTGGAAAAAGGCAAATGTTAAGTCTTTCCCTTACCACCATGACTACCATATTTATGCCTTAAGCATCTAAGCAAGAAGGCTGTAAAAGGTTTGAGTCCATAGACAAACTCATCCCTTTTGTGTTTCTAGCATTAGGATGATATTGGATGAGATGAGAGGCCTCCAGCCTCAGTGGGTGGAGGCTGGGCATTCCTGTTGGAGTTTCTCGGATATTCTGAGCTACTGCCTTTCACCAGGGTGGGTCCCTCCTCCCCTGTTCTCTCCTCCCTTCCCGGACTTTGCAGCTGAATCAGGATTTGAAAGGGATTAAAAAAGGGATCCCAAATGCTTGCCCTAAATCCTAATCACCACAGCTGCAAGAAAGAGAGAGAAAGCCAAAATGAAACAGTGAAGCTAGTCATAAAAATGAGAAGTGGGAAAGGCCCGTGAGGTCATCCTGTCCAGGCCAGCTTGCCAGACTGTGACTCGTCCCTGAGTGCCTGCACACACACCTCATCCTTGCTGCCTTACAAGTCTAATGGTTTTAGGAGAGGAGGCACCCCCCCAAACACCAGTAGCCTGGCAGGAAACCAACCTTTTGCCATACCCATGCATAACCCTGGGGGCTGGGTGAGTCCAGGGTGAGTGTCTCAAAAGAGAGGACCCAGAAACTGAGCCTTTGAGGTCTCAGCGATAAGATCTATATGAAACCCAACATTTGCAGGATGTTTTAACATCTTTTTTCCAGAGCTCTTTGTCACTGTGGTGTCATTTGATTTTCAGAACAAGTTTTTGAGAAAGGAGCAAGAAGCATCATACCCACTGCATAGATGAGAACATGGGAGCACTGAGGGTTTGAAATCTTTCATAATTTAGAAAAAGAAAAAAATATACAGAGGTGCAACCACTATCCACCTCGTTGGGCAGCTGTAAGAATTTAAGGAAATTATGTAATGAAGGATCCAGCATGTGGGAACTCCCGACATGTGCTGGCTGCATGTATAGGCTCTCCCCTGCCCACCCCTCCATCAGCCCTCACTCATGTCCAGCCCTAGGCTTGGTAGGGGCAGGGTTACAGCTATGGCTGTATAGTTGGTGCTGCACACAGGCACCTGCTCAAGGAAGTGAGAGGAACTGAAATCCAGCCAAGCCCTGAGCCCCAGGGGCTGAGTTCACCCTAAGAGGCACCTTAAGTGGGTGCTTTTCAGCCAGGTGCAGTGGCTCATGCCTGTAATCCCAGCACTTTGGGAGGCCGAGGTGGGTGGATCATGAGGTCAGGAGATCGAGACCATCTTGGCTAACATTGTGAAGCCCTATCTCTACTAAAAATACAAAAAATTAGGCAAGCATGGTGGCATGTGCCTGCAGTCCCAGCTACTTGGGAGGCTGAGGCAGGAGAATCGCTTGAATCCAGGAGGTGGAGGTTGCAGTGAGCTGAGATGGTGCCACTGCACTCCAGCCCGGGCGACAGTGCAAGACTCCTTCTCAGAAAAAAGAAAAAAAAGAAGGCGGGGGTGTCTCATTTTCATGAAGGCTCCTATGGTTTAGCCTATAGCCCTGGGTTGGGGCAGTGGATGATGGATCTGCAGATCCCAGGAAGGAGGACAAGGGAGAGCATTCCCAAGACCCAGGCAGGTCCCCTCTCCAAGAGCCACACCTGCCCCACCCTTAATGTCTGAACTTACTGCAGGGAGAATGTGACCCAATAATCTTTACCTGCTGAAAAGAGGGGCCAGGCTTAGACCCTGCCATGGAGAAGGATATTAATTAAGGCACCTTTGAAGGGAGGGAAATTCACACAAGACTCACACTCTGAGAACTCTCTTCCTTTGGAGATCTTTGGAAGTAGCGGATCCTCCTTGGATTGGGCCTTTATTATGGGTCTTAGTCATGGTGTCAGTATCTATCCAAGCATCACAATCAATTTAAAGGGAAGCCTGGAAGTTCCATGGAGAATTGTGTGCTAAATTGGATTCTTTCCCTACAAAACAAATGGGTAGCTTCCACAACACCTGCACATTTACAAAAACACCACAAAGGTTCAAAATGTTGTTGGAGGTTCCAAGAAAGCTCTAATTCTGAGTTGAAAACACCAAGTCCTGGCAGCCCAAGTAACTGAATTTTCTTCAAAATGTCTCCTTGGGTCCCTGAAGGCTCAGAACCACAGTCTCATAGCTTGTCCCTGAAAGGGCTAGTTCAATGGTTCTCAAACTCAAATGTGCATCTCAATTCTCTAGAGGACTTATTAAAAACTAAGACCAGGCCAAGTGCACAGTGTCTCACGCCTATAATCCCAGCACTTTGGGAGGCCAAGGCAGGTGGATCACCTGAGGTCGGGAGTTCAAGACCAGCCTGACCAACAAGGAGAAACCCCATCTCTACTAAAAATGTGATGATAATAATAATAATAATAATAATAATAATACAAAATTAGCTGGTTGTGGTGGTGCATGCCCGCAGGAGGCTGAGACAAGAGAATCACTTGAACCTGGAAGGCAGAAGTTGCTGTGAGCCAAGATCATGCCATTGCGCTCCAGCCTGGGCAACAAGAGTGGAACTCCATCTCAAAAGCAACAACAACAACAAAAACAAACAAACAAAAAAACTAAGACCAGTGCACCACAACCCCAGAGCTTCTGATTCCGTAGGTTTCCATTTCTAACAAGTTCCCTGGTGAAGTCAATGTTACTGGTCTAGGGACACACACAAGTCAAAGAAATAGAGAGCTCTCTGGAGAAAAGAAGTTCTATAAAGTGACCTTGCTATCTCACTGGGACTTCCCCAAGGTTAGGAAACTAGTCTCATTTATCTTTGTAGGCATGCAGTTGGAAACACAGAAAGTCTTCATTCAACATCTGTGGAATTAAATGGAATTCTGGTGGAAGCAAGTCGTCAGGTGAAAGAGATTGAATCAGAGCAGTTAGTTCAAAAAGATGATGACAAACACGAAGCCAAAAAGTTCTAGAGGAGGTGTGGTCCTGCTAATGGAGTCAGAGATTCTGGGACCCAAATCTTTACCATTTTATGAGGGAGCATAACCACTTCTGAAGTTTAATTCATGGAATCATAGACTAGTAGACTCTTAGAGGTGGAGGGGTCCCAACAGAGTCCAAGTCACTCACTTTATAGAAAGGAAAACTGAGGCCCAGAGAGTTGACTCTATCTTTGCAAGGCCCTCATGGCTCACCATGGTCAGACCTGATGCCCTTTCCATTGTCTCATGGCAGGCACCCTTAGGAAATTATCAATACAGCCAGCTATTATGATAGGAGCTTTGCAGATACCTGGAAACACTCTAAAACATTTGCTGTAAAAAGTCTCACATATTCTCCACATGGGAACTGTTGAGAGTTGTTTCCAGGAAATGGATTTCCAGCATAAGCACAGGAATTGTCTTATGCTGACAATTAGTTCTGATGAAGGACATCCTGTCTCCTTGGCCTGGGAGAAGAACATACAATGATCTTCCTTCTGGCCTCTCATGACAGGGTTTTCAGCCACAATTGGAAGACGGTTTGTGGGCCCATAATAAAACGTCCTCCCTCTAACCATAAAGTGATGATCTGGACTCTGTTAACAGCTCTTCCAGTACTGTCAGCTTGACTCCAAAGTCCATGTATTGGGCAAATGAGTGTCTTTTACCCTTCCAGAGAAAGGGAACTGAGCCAGGACAATTTTAAGCAACATTTCTACTCCAGCAGAATGACAATGTGCAACCTCAGAACTATTTCCTCCTCTCAAGATTGCAGCCTTGTCACTAATCAGCCTCTCTCCCGTTCTGGCTAAATTCAATCAAGGCCGTGTAATCATACTGTAAATATTTGGTGCCATCTGCCTGGGGAAGTTAGGACACATTTGGAGAAGGAATGAGTATGAATCTCCATGACAAGGGTAAAATCATTTCATCTGGAGACCAAAGCGGGCTCTGAAATCCTAAGTGAAACAGTATTAGAGTCCTATGATCCCATGCAAGCCCAACCTCTGCCACTTTCTGTCCAAATGATCTTGAGCCTCTCCTTAACCTGTGTGACCCTCAGTCTCTTCCTCTGCAAGATAGGGATAATAATACCTTACAATACTGTTGTGAGACTCAAAAGAGAAAATAATCGTAATTTATAGCTAATATTTATTGAGCACTTAATTAGTGCCAGGCCTTGTTCTGAATGCTTTACAGGTGTTGGCTTGTTTACTCTTCACACACACCTTAAAAAGTAGGTGTTGTTGGGCCGGGCGCGGTGGCTCAAGCCTGTAATCCCAGCACTTTGGGAGGCCGCGACGGGTGGATTCCGAGGTCAGGAGATCGAGACCATCCTGGCGAACACGGTGAAACCCCGTCTCTACTAAAAAATACAAAAAACTAGCCGGGCGAGGTGGCGGGCGCCTGTAGTCCCAGCTACTCGGGAGGCTGAGGCAGGAGAATGGCGTGAACCTGGGAGGCGGAGCTTGCAGTGAGCTGAGATCCGGCCACTACACTCCAGCCTGGGCGACAGAGCGAGACTCCATCTCAAAAAAAAAATAAAATAAAATAAAAAAATAAAAAAAAGTAGGTGTTGTTACTGTTCTTTAATAGATGGGGACGGTGAGTCTAGAGGTGAGATGACTTGCTTGAGTTCTCCTACCTAGTGTAAAAGTGAACCAAATATGGCCTGAGAATGACTCCATGCTTCTATATTTCAGTCTTTGTGGAAAAACTGCAACCAAGATTAGTAAGCAGACAAGATTGAAAACCTAACTTAGGAGTATGCATCTGTAACAATAGCTGAGTCTTGGCCAATCCCAGCGGCCGTATTTCAACCATTCATACACTGCTGAGTGTTCAAACCATGTTCAAATAAGAAAAACGCCAGCTGGTAGCCAATCCACCCGTTGTGTACCTCACTTTTGATTTCTGTATGTCATTTCCCTTTTTTTGTCTATAAATCCTCCACCATGTGGCTGTACTGGAGTCTCTGTGAATCTGCTGTGATTCTGGGTGCTGCCCGATTCACAAATTGTTCATTGCTCAGTTAAACTCCTTTAAATTCAATTTGGTTGAATTTTTTCTTTTATCACTAGGAAGTAGAGGAGCTGGGATCTGAACCCATCGTGATGGTTCTGTAGTCTGCACTCTTAACCACCAAGCTATACTCATGATGAATATGAAAGGATTTTGTCCTTTTAGATCTGCCATTTCCAGAATATGCAAGATGCACCAGGGCTGCACTGGCTCTCTGGGGTCAGTTCTTTCCGTGCCTGGACTCAGGGCCTGAGAGCAATGGCCCAAACTTGCCTACCTCCTGCCAAGTGCTTAAAAAAAAAAAACTTAATAATATGATGAAAACAGATGCTTGCCTCCCTGGATAGCAGCAGCCCAGCAAATCAAGCCACGGGTGGTTCCCATTCTCACTCCTTGACAGGCGCTTATGGAAAGCTTCAGTAGGAGCAAGGGTCGGGGGAGAATGAAGGATGGGACAGGTGTGATGGAGACAGAGAGGTCACCAATCTTTGAAGGGCTGTGGGGAATAGAAGGACTATAGTCTGCACAATAGTCAAATACCCAGGAAAACTGATTTCAGAAAATGTGATGTTCCATATCAATTCCCAGCAAAGTTCCCACGAGCAGATGGTTTGTGGGCACTTAACAAGAGAACCGTGAAAAATGTAATAATACAAGTGAAAAAAACTGTAACAGTTTCTAGGACAGTGGAAGAGTGAAGGGATTAGGGAACTAGAGTATGATTTCCAGGCCACATTAAAGGCCTACGTGAAGGCTGCAGTTATGAAATTCACATGAGACCAATCCACGTGGTTGCATGTTTTGCTGCAGCCACATTCGGCTACACAGATATGGGGGAAGGCTGGCAAAAGTTGAATGTAACCAGGGTTATCATGTAGCCAAACGAGAATGATGAATCAGGAAAGGGGCAAAGGTAGTTGACAGTGACTATAGTGATTCCCGATGGAATTAAAGCTGGGGAAGCAGGAAATAGAGGAATCGAGGTGAAAGACAGTGAAAAAAGAGCAGGATCAATTAACTGAAAGTCCAGATAAGGTCACAGAATTGTTGGAGTTGGAATACTAGTAGGGGTAAGCTGGGAAGATAGGAGGTTTAAACTGAGATTATGGCGGGATAAAAGTTACTGTAATTACACAGTCAAGATAAGAGTGTGGCTGAAATCTAGCTGGGAACAGTAGCTCATGCCTGTAATCCCAGCACTTTGCAAGGCCAAGGTGGGTGGATCACTTGAGGTTAGGAGTTCGAGATCAGCCTGGCCAATATGGTGAAACACCATCTCTACTAAAAATACAAATATTAGGCAGGCGTGGTGGCAGGGACCTGTTATCCCAGCTACTTGGGAGGCTGAGGCAGGAGACTCGCTTGAACCCGGGAGGCTAGACGTAGCAGTGAGCTGAGATTGTGCCACTACACTCCAATCTGGACAACCAAAGCGAGGCTCCATCTCAAAAAAAAAAAAAAAAAGAGAGAGAGAGAGAGAGAAGTGAGTGGTTGAGATCTGGTGGAAGACCAGAATATTGGAGAAAAGAATCTCAAAGCTATTAAAGGATGATTCATGATTCATGTGGATATTGAAATCACCAACAATTATGACAAGGGTAATGCTGGACAGAGCAGCAGTAAGCCAAGAGCCAAAACTGTTCTTAGAACTAGGAATAACCAGAGGATTTTAAAAATTATGTAAGGGTGACCCAAAACACTACGAAGCATGATTAAAAACATGATTAAAATTTCCTAAAGGGACAGAGAATAAACTAGCTCACCAAGAGTTTCAAAGGGACACTGGGGACAAAAAGCTGTTTTATGATGAGAGAAGAACAGAGAGAAAGAGAGACAGTAAGCCATGATCATAATGAGCCAGCAGGAGTTTAAGAAAGAAAAAAAAGGGGGGGCGTGCAAAATGTATGTTTTATTCCTAGATGGCA
Source organism: Rhinopithecus roxellana (assembly GCF_007565055.1). Taxonomy (NCBI): domain Eukaryota; kingdom Metazoa; phylum Chordata; class Mammalia; order Primates; family Cercopithecidae; genus Rhinopithecus; species Rhinopithecus roxellana. Next base: position 61,781,381 of record NC_044557.1, on the reverse strand, counting down.
CAGAGCAAGAGGATCCAGGGAACTCTGTAGTATGGATCTCAGCAAGGCAAATGACTGACCCTAATGAGGCAGATTCCCTGTATGCAGAACAATTAGGTAGAACTGTTAACGTAGAGCCAGTCATTCAACATACCTATTGTATGTCAGGCCCTGGGGATACAAAGGAAGGAAAAGACTCCCGACTGTGAAAGGGACACAAATAATAATGGGATACATGAAGCAGGAAGACCAAAAAGATACAGTGTGCTGTTGTTGATAAGTATAAACATATCAAGCCAGTCTGGAAGGAGGTCTCTAATGATACGTGCTGAGAGAGAAGGACAGTGAGGGAGTGGTTGACTATCTCTTGGTAGAGAAGGAGAGGGAATGGTTGACTATTTCAGGCTCTAAGCAAGCTTAGCAATGCCTTTTTCTTCAGTCTCTGGCAGATATTGTGAATCAATTCTGGCCCTGTCCCCCTCAGTCTGGATCCTTTCAACGTGGCACTTCAAGTACCAGTAAACAATCTGTCAGAACTGGCACATGAAATAGAATCCTTCTACCAACCTGGTCGTACAGGCTGGTGCTCTGCAACAAAGATTGAAATACTCAATTTTACCCATGTCTGAAAAAATGAATAGAGGTAAACTAGCTAATCATATGAGACACTGTCTGACTATAAGGGCTAACATTCTTTTTCAGTGAGAAATAAGGGCAGGCAGACAAGGCTGGCCATGTGAAGGGTCGGCACATGAGCTTCCAGGTAAAACCGCATTCATGATGGAGGGCTGACAGGTGGGCATGGGGTCAGAACAAAACAAATAGAAAGATTGGAAGAGATATTCTCATCAAACTGTGAAAGTGGTATGGATCCTCCACCATAAGAATATAAAACTAGCACACCAGAATACAAGGAAATTGCATCCAATAAGCCAGTAGTCCCCAACCTTTTTGGTACCAGGGACTGGTTTCACGGAAGACAAATTTTCCAGGGACAGAGTGGGGAAGAGGGGGACTGTTTCACCTCAGATCATGAGGCATTATTTAGATTCTCATAAGGAGTTCGCAACCTAGATGCCTCGCATGCACAGTTCACAATAGGGTTTGCGCTCGTATGAGAATGGAATGTCGCCACTGATCTCACAGGAGGTGGAGCTCAGGTGGTAATGATCACCTGCCGTTCACTTCCTGCTGTGCAGCCTGGTTCCTAACAGGTCACAGATTGATATTGGTCCACAGCCTGGGGCTTGGGAACCCTGGCTATAAGCATTTGATTTATGAGACTTGAACTACATGAGCTTGTCAAAGAAAGACAGAGAGACAGATGGACTGAGAGCAAAGACGACCATGCGACACAGCACTGGGATCCCACTCACCACTGTGCTCCTGCAGGAGCACGTCCACAGACACCCGAGATGCGGCCCCTGAGCCTCCTCAGGTGCTTCTGTCCCTGTGTGCCTCCAGACTGTGACCAGCTCTCAGTACTTAAGGACAATTGAAAGGCTATTTCAGATGTAATTTAGACTATATTTGTTTTGTACCCCAGAGCGACTTCCCCTGCAGTGGCCTGCATTTAGGGCACTTGATTAAGGCACCATGGTCCTTGGCCAGGAAATAATCAATTCTCCCCTCTCCAATTCCCTTATTAGTCAGTCGCCAGCTGCGGCATTGCATCAGGCCTGACACTGCAGAAGGCAGTTGATGAGCTAGGGCTTTCTTTGACTCAGTCGTGCTCTATTCACATTTTCTGAAAAAACCACTGGGGATTATTCTGAAAACTTGCTTCTACTATATTAGGGAGACACCCTGGATTACTTAATGGGTCTAAGACATATTGTGAACTCATTAGCAAATCATTTCCCACTTGGTAACATTTTCCGAACATTTTTGCAAATTCTGGAGGCATTCGTGGTTCTCCCTACACCACTGCATACAACGCTGGGAGGAACTGCTAATAATCTGAGTAATAGAGTCAGGCCCAGAAAGGGTTTCTGAGGGATGGAATAATGAGTAGAAACTAATAAGATGAGTGTAATTGGTAAAAATGTCAAGCCCTGCATGTAGGGTTTGAAATCAACTGCATAAACCAAAGAAAGAGAGACAGCTGGTCACATGATAAAATCTGCAGCCAGGATGGCAAGTCCAAGCCTTGCATGTCACCCCCATGTCCCCAGCCCTGGCATCTGTGGCTGACAGCCCTAATCAGTCCTGGTCTCAGAATCAAAGTTCAATCACAGGATTCCTCTTGACACAGCACTCCAATTTCCCATCACACACAGACTGGAGGGAGCTTATGAAAAGAAACCGATTTGTCCTCAAGGTGTCACTTTCCAATCACTCCCATTAGACTCCTCCCAACCTTATGCCCCAGTCATCTCATCAATGGCTTTTCCAGAGAGAGACTCTCCTGACAAAAAATGGACCTTAATCTTCCTCTTTCTGCCAGAACTTTCCCATGAATGAGTATTTTGGTGAGTTTCATTGATCTGAGTCACAAGAGCTGGAAATGACAGCTTTAAATTCCCAGTATCGAGCTGGGTGAAGTGGCTCCTGCCTGTAATCCCAGCATTTTGGGAGGCTGAGGTGGGCAGATCACCTGAGGTCAGGAGTTCGAGACCAACATGGCAAAACCCCATCTCTACTAAAAATGCAAAAACTAGCCAGGCATGGTGGTGTGCTCCTGTAGTCCCAGCTACTCAGGAGGCTGAGGCAGGAGAATTGCTTGAATCCAGAAGGCAGAGACTGCAGTGAGCCGAGATCATGCCACTGTACTCCAGCCTGGGCAACAGAGCCAAACTCTGTCTCATAAATAAATGCATAAATAAACACATAAACTGCCAGTATCCATAAGTCTCGGGGAGTTATTCAATCAAAGCAATTTATTCAAAAGCCACCATCCTAAGGGTCACTAATGGCAAGGTTGCTGATGTTCAGGGGAGAATGAACTCATGAACTCAGCCTTCTACACCAGCCCACCACTCCCTGCCCTATACCTTATACCCCAACAATGTCACACTGCCTGTCTGTAGTCCCTACACAGCGCCCTCTCTGCTAGGCATGCCCTCAGCTCCCTGTTCAGCTTAAGACTCAGCCCTGTGGTTATCTATTTTGAAAACCTTTCCTTGATGGGCCACTCTCCACTGGCCTCAATGGCCTTCCTCTGAGCCCCAACACTTCCTGCTTACCTCTGTCTGACTGCCTTCCACCAGTATCTCCTGCAGCTACGTGGCCACATGCAGTGTCTCCTATGAATCCCTAGTACCCGATCTAGTGCCAGGCACCTGGCTGCCCGTCTGGGTCCTTGCTTATTCCCTTTGGTGTGTACATGAGCTTCCAGGTAAAGCTTGTGGGTGGGGGGTGTGGGAGGGCAGGGAAGAGAAAGATTGCAGATACCCTGCCATGAGCTGGAATGGGCTGGGAATGCTCGTCAGCAAAGGCACAATAAAGAACAGGTAGCAGCTGGGATACGCGACAGCTCGATAACATCAGAAACAGGTGGGGACAGCCAGGCATGGTGGCTCATGCCTGTAATCCCAGCACTTTGGGAGGCCAAGGTGGGTGGATCACTTGAGGTCAGGAGTTTGAGACCAGCCTGGCCAACATAGTGAAACCCTGCCTCTACTAAAAATACAAAAATTAGCCAGGCATAGTGGCAGGCGCCTGTAATCCCAGCTACTCAGGAGGCTGAGGCAGGAGAATTGCTTGAACTTGAGAGGCAGAGGTTGCAGTGAGTTGCGATCGCACCACTGCATTCCAGCTGTACCCTAGACCCAGGGAATCAGAATATCTGGGGTTAAGGCCCAAGAATCTGCATTTGTAATTGCTCCAAGTGATTCTTAAGCACAACAATTCTGAGAGCTCTCTCTCTAGGGATATGTGAGCCTGAGAGACCATCTGCCAAGGGTCTAGAAAAGAAGATAGTGACAGGGCACCCCATTCTGATGTCCTGCCACCTTCTTCCCCCAAACCAGGAGTGGCCTTGGAAATATGGCAGTCATACATCCTGGAGTCTCTCGTGTCTCCTGATGCAAATATTCTGTTCCATTATCAGATCACGTGCATGACATACATATCTGGCATTCAATTAGGTTCAGAAAATAAAGAAGATAGGCACCGTTGTCCTCCACTTGTGTGAGGCTCAGAGGGTTTAAGTGGCAATTGCACAGTGAGGGGATTAATGAGTGGGGGCAGAACAGGGATTTAAACCCCAAGTCAGTTTGACTCTAATACCTGCATTTTTAGCCACTGCTCCCAGTAGGTGTCCAAGAGTGAAGAGCCCTTTACCCTCCCCATCACCAGATAACACATTGACTGGCAGCTGAACCTGGCATGCGACTCAGGAGATAAAGCTCAACTCAAGACACAGTCCCCTAAGTGCAAATGTCCCCACTTCACCCTCTGCCCTGGCCAGTGCCCTGGGAGGCATCGCTCAGGCCCAGTGATTCACCTGCTGCACCTACCAGAGTTCAAATGTGCCTTCTCAGCACCAGGTCGTGATGACAGTAAGCCAAATGAGTAACTTAACGTGCGTGATGTTGCCCCACAAATACTTATGGTATTTACTGGCCTGTAAGTCCCATCAATCTATAAGCCACCTTTGAGATCATGACTTGGACTTACTCATCTTTCATCAATGCCTGGCTCAGGGCTGGCACATAGAAGGCACTTTACTGAAGGCACCACAGGCAAAATACAATTGTTAGTGCTGTACCGTCAGGCCCTGGCCTCAAGAAGCTCACAGTGCAGGAGTCATTGAGACAAGTATAGAGGTGACTGTAGAGCTAGGCAGGGTAAGAGGAATTATTATTCAATAGGCACAATCTGTGCTTAAGCAGAACACCCTAACTTCAGATCACACTCAACAGTCGCTAGAGATTCTTCTTTTCTTAAAATTAGTGTTTTTAAAACTTTTTAAAAACTTTTTTCTTTTTTTGAGACTGGGTCTCACTCTGTCACCGAAGCTGGAGTGCAGTGGCGCAGTCTTGGCTCACTGCAACCTCCGCCTCCCAGGCTCAAGCAATCCTCCCACCTTAACCTCCCGAGTAGCTGGGACTATAGGCACACACCACGACACCTGACTAATTTTTTGTAGTTTTGAAAGAGACAGGGTTTTGCCATGTTGCCCAGGCTGATCTTGAACTCCTGAGCTCAGGCAATCCACCAGCCTCAGTCTCCCAAATTGCTGGGATTACAGGTGTGAGCCACCATGCCCAGCCTAGATATTCTACTTCTGAATAAGGGGGGATGAACCCAATAGAGATATATAGAGAATACACTCTACTTCTTGACCAACTACTGAGGATAAACGCAACAATGTACATCTAGATGGAGGTGATTTCCAGGGTCTTCCTCCGCATACATCCTGCTTTGGATGCCTAGTTGCAGAAAAAGAAAAGTAGCAGATGGCTCGGGAAAAGGAAGTTGGGGTAGCCAGGCTCCCTGTCCTGCCAGAGCTGATGCAGTCTTCTCCCTGCTGTGTATATTTTCTCTCATGGACCCACTTATCCCAAAGAGCTGGGTAGAAAGCAGCTGATGCCATTCACGATGCCAGGCACTGTGTGTTTCTCTCAAGAATGCTTGAGACACAGGCTGAATGTCAACCTTCATTCTGACAAGTTCTTCCTGAGCAGAGCTGAAGTTCACAAACAAAAGTTGAAATTTCAGAATTGCCGGATTTGCTCTGTGTACCCTTGAACAAGCTACTACCCAGAAGGGCATTTGCAGAGCAGAGAGAGGTGAGTGTGCTGGCAGAGAAAGATGCTTTCGGGATGGATTCCATCTGCCCATGGAGATAGTATCCATCCTGGGTAGTTTTTATGCAAAATATGCTTGGCAATGCCATGACAAGTTTTTGTTGTTGTTTTATGAAGGTGCTGGGGAATGGGCGTGCATCTTTGGGTAGCAATGATGCTCCCTAAAGCAGAGACTCCAGCCAGTAGGGCCCTGAGGGATTCTGGGTTCACACCAGCTCAAATTTCAGTTGTCCCTGCTGACTGTCATAAATTCCTTTAGGAACACAGCCCTCTCAGGCCCTCAGGAAGTGTGCACCAAGGAGCCAGCAAAATGGAAAGAAAAAAAAAGGAAAGGAAAAACACGCCACATCACACCAGTCTCCTCTAGTAAATGTTGCATGAGCTGAAAGAAAAGAGACGTCATATGAGGTTCAACAACTGTGGTTTCCAGACCCTGGACAATTTTCTTTGTGAGGGAGCCAAAATGAAAGCTGCCCCAGTTTAGTCCTGGAGGAAAAAGTTTCCAATGAATTGAATTTCCTTGCAACGTAAAGTAGTTTGCTCAAGTCTCACTAAAAAATGCCCCTCATATCTTCTCTTGGAGTTTGCTATACAAACAGTCTTTTTCTTAATTGATAAAGAGAAGTATAAATAAGCTGTGAAATAGTGGTTTTTATAAGTGGGAGCTAAATGATGGGAACACATGGACACATAGAGGGGAACGACACACACTGGAGCCCATCAGAGGGTAGGAGGAGGGAGAGGATCAGGCAAAATAACTAATGGGTAGTAGATTTAATACCTGGGTGATGGAATAATCTGTACAACCAGTCCCCGTGACACATGAGTTTACCTACATAACAAACCTGCACATGTACCCCTGAACTTAAAATTAAAGTTAAAATTAAAACCAATAGTCAGGCCAGGCACGGTGTCTCATGCCTGTAATCTCAGCACTTTGGGAGGCCAAGGTGGGCAGATCACATGAGGCCAGGAGTTCGAGACCAGCCTGGTCAACATGGTGAAACCCCGTCTCTACTAAAAATACAAAAATTAGCCAGGTGTCATAGTGCGTGCCTGTAATTCCAGCTACTTGGGAGGCTGAGGCATGAGAATTGCTTAAATCCAGGAGGTGGAGGTTTCAGTGAGCCAAGATTGTGCCACTACACTCCAGCCTGGGTAAATGAGTCAGACTCTGTCTCAAAAAATAAAATAAAATAAATAAAAACAATAGCCAGTGATATTAAAATCTTTTCTTTTAAAAAATGAGCTGACTGAATACATACAAAATAATTTTGATATTCTCTATCAAACCCCTTCACTATCTTCCTTTCTCAAATTGAGAAATGATAGGCCGGGCGCGGTGGCTCAAGCCTGTAATCCCAGCACTTTGGGAGGCCGAGACGGGCGGATCACGAGGTCAGGAGATCGAGATCATCCTGGCTAACACAGTGAAACCCCGTCTCTACTAAAAGATACAAAAAACTAGCCGGGCGAGGTGGCGGGCGCCTGTAGTCCCAGCTACTCGGGAGGCTGAGGCAGGAGAATGGCGTGAACCCGGGAGGCGGAGCTTGCAGTGAGCTGAGATCCAGCCACTGCACTCCAGCCTGGGCGACAGAGCGAGACTCCATCTCAAAAAAAAAAAAAAAAAGAAAAAAAAAGAGAAATGATATGTTCTTAAAATTGTAATACACACACACACACACACACACACACACACACACACACACACCATCCCTCAATACAAGAGAGTGCAGAAAGCACCAGGAAACAAAACAGGTAATTTATTTCTGCTCTCTGCAAAGTAAAAAGCAGCATAGGCAGGTTTTAAAAAGCAAACTGACATTTGACCCACAGGAGCACTTTAACTGAATAAATTGCTTCATCTGCTTTCTGAGAATTCAGCAAGTGAAAGCCAGAGCAGAGCAGAGAGACCTGTGAATAGCAATGCAGGGCTGGGCTGCAAGACAAGGAGAGGAAGGAGGTGGAGGCCCCAAAACAGTGCCTCAGGGCTGGAAGGAGGAGGGGAGGAGGGGCAGGTATGCAAGGAGGAAGGGGCTAGACAACAGGGTACAAGGTTCCACACCCCTGTGCCAGCAAAGGCAAAGTTTGTCTTTGGAGACAATTCTATCATCATTTTGGTTTGGTTGAGTTGTACAAACATTGCAGGAATCCCCTCTTTGTGCTGGGTGCTAGGGATAGAGTATGAGAACCAGTCTCAGCCTGGGAGGAGCTTATAACCCTGCAGAGAAGACAGATTCATTAAGATTCATAAAAAACACGAGCAGGCCAGGCACGGTGGCTCACACCTATAGTCCCAGCACTTTGGGTGCCTAAGGCAGGAGGACTGCCTGAGCCTAGCAGTTAGAGACCAGCCTGGGCAACAGAGTGAGACCACATCACTACAAAAAAAAAAAAAAAAAAAAAAAGTTTTTTAATAAGCCAAGCATGATGGCATGCACCTGTAGTCCCAGTTACTTGGGAGGCTGAGGCAGGAGGATCGCTTGAGCCCAAGAGGTCAAGGTTGCAGTGAGCTATGATTACACTGCTGCACTTTAGCCTGGGCAACAGAGAGAGACTCTGTCTCTAAAAACAAAAAGCAAAACAACAACAACAGCAAAAGCATGAGTGACTAAAGCCTGGAGTAGATCACCTGTCCCAAGATAGAGGGTGGGGGAAGATCCCTGGTCAAGGTGATGAATATTATAATAGGATGATGTTATTATAAGGTAAGCAGGTGTTGACCAGGCAACAAGTTGGGGTGTGCATTTAGGTAAAAAGGCAGCATATGCAAAGGCTGGAGGCCAGAACAGAGTGGGATGCACACGCACCCAGGTAACCACAGGTGATGTAGCAAGGCTGGGTCCTAAAGGACAAGCTGGGGAAGACAGGGCCATGTGGGCGGACGGCATGTGCCTCCTGCATAAGAAATCTGGACTTCAGGCAGGCCACAGTGGCTCACATCTATAATCTCAGCACTTTGGGAGGCTGAGGCAAGAGGATCACTTGAGCTCAGGAGTTTGAGACCCTGTCTCTACAAAAGACAAAAAAAAAAAAAAAAAAAAAGTAGCCGGGTGTAATGGTGCAGGCCTATAGTCCCGGCTACATGGGAGGCTGAAGCAGGAGGATCCCTTGAGCCCTGGAGGGTGAGGCTGCAGTGAGCCATTATTGTGCCACTGCTCTCCAGCTTGGGCAACAGAGCAAGAATTTGTTCCCAAAAAAATAAAAGGTCTGGATTTCATTAGGAGAAATGAGGAGCACTGAAGGGTTTTAGACGTGCCCTTCCTACTTTAGGCTTATTCTAAGGGTTCCTGACTCAGCCCAGACTTCAGTCTTCTCTATCTATGGCCCAGCCCAAAGCCAATCTCTCCAGGCCTGCCCCCCAACCCTGTTTCCCCTCCCATCCAAGTTCCCAGCCTACTCTGTAAATTAATGTTTCCTTATGAACGTACTAATAGAGAAGGCACCAGAGAGAACAAACGTTAAGGCTGCTCTTTTGTCTCTGGGAGTTGAGTTTCTGCCCCTCTGTTGCCTAGACTTAATCCCAAAGGACTTTCAGGTGGTGGAGCAAATAGTTTAGGTCAACGATGGGCCCTTTCAACTCATCTCTATTTGGTGTTCAACTCCTCTACCTACTTAATCCAAATTTCAAATGAAATAAATATCAGGCTGGGCGAGGTGGCCCATGCCTGTAACCCCAGCACTTTGGAAGGCCAAAGCAGGTGGATCAGCTGAGGTCAGGAGTTCGAGGCCAGCCTGGCCAACATGGCAAAACCCCATCTCTACTAAAAATACAAAAATTAGCCGGGCGTGGTGGCACGTGCCTGTAGTCCCACCTACCTGGGAGACTAAGGCAGGAGAATTGCTTGAACCCGAGAGGCAGAGGTTGCAGTGAGCCAAGATTGTACCACTGCAATCCAGCCTGGGCAACACAATGAGACTCCGTCTCAAAAAAAAGAAAAAAAATTGGCAGGGTGCAGTGGCTTATACCTGTAATCCTAGCACTTTGAGAGGCCAAGGAAGGCAGATCACCTGAGGTCAGGAGTTCGAGACCAGCCTGGCCAACATGGTAAAACCGCGTCTCTACTAAAAATACAAAAATTAGCTAGGTGTGGTGGTGTGCACCTATAATCCCAGCTACTTGGGAGGCTGAGGCAAAAGAATCACTTGAACCCGGGAGGCAGAGGCTGCAGTGAGCCAAGATCGCACCACTGCACTCCAACCCGGGCAACAGAGCGAGACTCCATCTCAAAAAAAAAAAAAAGAAGAAGAAAAAAATCATCGATTGTTGTCAATTGGCACTTGGCATGAACTCCCACCTCTCCCTATGAGTCTTCCAGTGTCGCAGAAGCTAAAATGACAAAACCAGTATTTCCCAGACTACGTTGCAGGCAGCTAGGATTCTGAGTAAGAACTGGGGAACCCCAATTCTATACATTCATAAAGGATGAAGCGGGGTGGATGCTGGCTCTGCCGGCAAGCAACGTTTTAGAAAGCCAGTTAGTTGCAGCAGCCAGACTTTGTATTCTGGTGTCTGCTCAGCAGTTGCACAGAAGTCAGTTCTGGTGGCAGCAGCATCCTGATCCCAGTGAGGTGCTCTTGCGTGGTAGTCCCTGGGCTCCCACTCCTCTAGCCCTTCCAACAACTATATAACCGAATTCCCTAGGTTAAACCTTTTTCTTCCTGAAATACCTAGTGAGCTCTGTTTCCTGCACTGGCCCTAGTGGCTCCGTCAGTCTCAGCATCTCTGCCTCTGTCATCCTCAGCATCTCGGCCTCTTTGATGCCTCGCTCACGCAGCACCCCAACTCTCTGTTGAAGTCGGCAAACGGGCATGCTCAGTCCTCACAAAGCTCACCTGAAGGCCTAGTCACCCAAAGTTGGGGAAAGCGGAGCTGCCCTTCCTCCCCACCCCTACGTCTCTGCAGGCCCACTCTCATCTTCTGCAGAGACTCCCCTAGAGGCAGACATGTACGCACCCTCCAATCTGCTTGGAAACACTGTACACTTTGATACAATGCTTCATTTCCTCCATTCTTACTTAACTTGGCAGAAGTCGTAACTCCCTAAACACAATGGGACAGTATATTACACAAAAGGAAAACTATTGAGCCAACGATTTGTTTCCCCAGCGCTCTCAGCACGTCCAATGCCCAGCTCCAGCTGCTCTCGCTGACTCCATTAAGCTTAACGCCCTATGTAGGGTTGCTATGGAAGCCAGAAATAACATTTCAGGAATCTCTCACAGGCTTGTGACTTGGTTTCTAGGCTCTTCTGCAAATAGTCTTTCTTATAGATGATCATTAAAGATGAAGACTAGTTAAAAAGACAGCAGTTTTAGGCCGGGCGCGGTGGCTCAAGCCTGTAATCCCAGCACTTTGGGAGGCCGAGACGGGCGGATCACGAGGTCAGGAGATCGAGACCATCCTGGCTAACACGGTGAAACCCCGTCTCTACTAAAAAAATACAAAAAATTAGCCGGGCGAGATGGCGGGCGCCTGTAGTCCCAGCTACTCGGGAGGCTGAGGCAAGAGAATGGCGTAAACCCGGGAGGCAGAGCTTGCAGTGAGCTGAGATCCGGCCACTGCACTCCAGCCTGGGCGACAGAGCGAGACTCCGTCTCAAAAAAAAAAAAAAAAAAAAAAAAAAAAGACAGCAGTTTTAATGAAGTGGAAAGGTATTTCTTCAAGACCCGATAATAGAAAAGCATTTAGGGTCTGCAAATTTGAAGGCTGAAAAAGGACTTGAAAGACTAGATTCAATTTCCCTGTTACATAAAGGGAGAAGCAGGTCGTGCAGTGTAATGGGGCAGCAGCCTCCTGCCCATGTCTCCCAAACCACACTCATTCTACACCCTGGGCAAGTGGCTTTATCCCTCTCACCCTCAGTTTCCTCTTCCACAAGATGGGGGACAATAACTGTACCTGCCTCATAGGGTTGTAATGAGGATAAAATGAGCAAATATGTGTACTTAGAATAGTGCCTGGCACAAAGAGTCAAATAAGCCTTTATTGTTGTTATTATTATTCTCACCTGGTGTTATATGGAAGCAATGTGGCATAGCAGAGAGAGTACCAGACTGGGAGTCCAGAGACCTGTGTTCCGGTCCCCACTCTGCTACCAGCTAGGTGACACTGGTCACATAACCTTATTTTTATTTTATTTTATTTTATTTTATTTTATTTTATTTTATTTTATTTTTTGAGATGGAGTCTCACTCTGTTACCACGTTGGAGTACAGTGGTGTGATATCGGCTCACTCCAACCTCCACCTCCCAGGTTCAAGCGTTTCTCCTGCCTCAGCCTCCCTAGTAGCTGGGATTACAGGCATACACCACCACACCCAGCTAATTTTTGAATTTTTAGTACAGACGGGGCTTCACCATGTTGGCCAGGATGGTCTCGATATCTTGACCTCATGATCCACCCGCCTCGGACTCCCAAAGTGCTGGGATTACAGGCGTGGGCCACCGCATCTGGCCCATAACTTTATTTTATTTTATTTTGGCTATGTAACTTTCTATCTCTAGTTTTCATTCTCCCCTGTAAAATGAGAGCATTGGTCTAAACGAAGTGTCTTAGTTCTTTTTCAGCTCCAGTATGCTATGGCTCTAAATAAACTAAGTTAATTAGTTCACACATGTAATCCCAGCACTTTGGGAGGCTGAGGCGGGCGGATCACTGGAGGTCAGGAGTTCAAGAGCAGCCTGGCCAATATGGTGAAACCCTGTCTCTACCGAAAATACAAAAAAAAAAAAAAAAAATTAGCTGGGTCTGGTGGCACATGCCTATAATGCCAGCTACTCCGGAGGCTGAGGCAGGAGAATTGCTTGAACGCAGGAGGTGGAGGTTGCAGTGAGCCAAGGTCGCACCCTTGCACTCCAACATAGGCAACAGAGCTAGACTCTGTCTCAAAAAATAAATAAATCAATAAATAAAATAAGTTAAATAGAGATGTTCCTTGACCTTTACAAATGGTTATATCGATATCCATAATGAGAGCTACTATTTTATTGAGCCATGGTTATATATCAGTACAATGCTAAATGTTGTACACACGCTAACTCATTACTCCTCACAGCAACCCACTGTCCCCATTTTACTAGAGGGAAAAATGAGGCTCAGAGAAGTTAGGGTAATTTATTTGCCCAAGGTCACACAGTTAGTAACTGGTGGAGCCATGATTTGAGTCTAGGGACTCTAACTGTAGAACTCATAGTCTTCATGATTTTGCTACAGGAAACAACCAGTATACACACAACTATACAAGCGTACAACCTGCATGCCTTTATATTACATGAATGTTCCCTTGCTAAAACCGCAGGGTACTCTGTAGGCTGTCTCTATACATTCCCAGCAACCTGGTACTGCTCAAGAAAGCTTTAGGACATTTGCCACAAAATAAAATAATTCTTAGTGTTTGTTACACTCCAGAGATTCCTCAACCCTACCATCATCCTGTCCCTGGACAATGGCATTAGCCTCCTAAGCACTGCTTGACTTTGCCTCTCTGCAGACTGTTCCCAATTCAGCAGCAGAAGTGATTCTTTAAAAACCAAATCAGCTGGGCACGGTGGCTCACACCTGTAATCCAAGCACTTTGGGAGGCCAAGGCAGGCGGATCACCTGAGGTCAGGAGTTCGAGACCAGCCAACATGGCGAAACCCCGTCTCTACCCAAAAATACAAAAATTAGCCGGGCGTGGTGGCACGCCCCTGTAGTCCCAGCTACTGGGGAGGCTGAGGTGGGAAAATCGTTTGAACCTGGGAGGCGGAGGTTGCAGTGAGCCAAGATTGTACCACTGCACTCCAGCCTGGGCAACAGACCGAGACCCCATCTCAAAAAAAAAAAGTGAAATCGTGTAATTCCCTTACCAATGGCTCCCATCTCTCTCAGAGAAAATCCTAAGCTGTTTCAATGGCCCCACTAAAGGCCCGCTTGTTACTTCTCTGATCTCCTCTCCTACTGTGGTCCCCTCACTCACTCAGCAAGAGCCACACTGGCCTCTCTGCTGTACTGAACAATTCATGCATATTCCTGCCTGCTGTTCTCTCTTCCTGCAACATTACTCTGGCGCCTTATCCTGTCACTGCCTTCAGGTATGTGAAGAAGAGTCACCTTCTCATTGAGGCCTTCCCCCGACTCATCTAAAGATTCCCCAGCCCCATCCTTTGAGCTGGAGCAGGGAAAAGGAAAAGAAAAAGAAAACAAAAGAAAAACCTTCCCTGGCCCCATGGTATGCTAAGTGAAAGAAACCAGGCACAGAATGACAAATACTGCATGACCTCACTTATATGTGGAATCTAAAAAAGCCAAACTCAGAGAAATAGAGAGCAGACTGGCTCATATGACAAATTCTATAGAGAATTGATTCTAAGACTGATACTTGATTTAAAGTTGAAAGAGGCTGGGCATGGTGGCTCACACCTGTAATCCCAGCACTTTGGGAGGCCAAGGTAGGTGGATCGCTTGAGTTTAGGAGTTTGAGACCAGCCTGGGCAACCTAGTGAAACCCCATCTCTACCACAAGAAATACAAAGAATTAGCTGGGAATGATGGTGCACACCTGCGGCCCCAGCTACTTGGGAGGCTGAGATGGGAGGATCACTTGAGCCTGGCAGGCAGAGGCTGCAGTAAGCCAAGATCAGGGTGCTGCCCTCCAGCCTGGGCAACAGAGTGAGACCCTGTCTCAAAAAAAAAAAAAAAAAAAAAGGTTGGGGGGTGCAGGCATGGTGGCTTACACCTGTAATCCCAACGCTTTGAACGGCCAAGGCCAGTGGATCATCTGAGGTCAGGAGTTCAAGACCAGCCTGGCCAACATGGCAAAACCCTGTCTCTACTAAAAACACAAAATTAGCTGGGCATGGTGGCACACCTGTGGTCCCAGCTACTCGGGAGACTGAGACAGAAGAATCACTTGAAACCAGGAGGCAGAGGTTGCAGTGAGCCGAGATTGCACCACCACACTCCAGTCTGGGTGGCAGAGTGAGACTCTGCCTCAAAAAAAAAAAAAGGTTGAAAGAGAAAAACTGATATTTTATATCTAAATCAGTACAAGAGATGGTCAAATAGGTAAATAAAAGATAAAAGTTAATAAAACATTTACTATTAGTAAATGTCATCTCATTCATTCATTCAGTATACAGTTCTTGAGAAGCTGCTCCACCAGATGTTTTAGGCCCAGAGATGAGAACCTCTAATTCCTAAGGTTTTTTTTTTTTTTTTGGTTTTCTTTGAGATGGGCTCTCACTATGTTGCCCAGGCTGGTCTGGAACTCCCGGGCTCAAGCAATCCTTCCCCTTCAGCCTCCTAAAGTGCTGAGATTACAGGCATGGGCCATCATAACTGGCTTAATTCCTAGTTGTAAAGATCTCATAGTAGAGTTGCACTTTGCAACTTACAAAGTGACTTTTTTTTTTTTTTTTTTTTTTGAGATGGAGTTTCGCTCTTGTTGTCCAGGCTGGAATGCAATGGCACAGTCTTGGCTCACTGCAACCTCCACCTCCCGGGTTCAAGCAATTCTCCTGCCTCAGCCTCCCAAGTAGCTAGGGTTACAGGTGCCCGCCACCATGCACAGCTAATTTTTTGTATTTTTAGTAGAGACGGGTTTTCACCAGATTGGTCAGGCTGGTCTCGAACTCCTCACCTCAGGTGATCCACCCGCCTCAGCCTCCCAATTGCTGGGATTACAGGTGTCAGAGTGACTTTTAATAATAAACTTTAAAATCAACAATGACAGCACTAATGAAATGCTTACTCTGTGCCAGGCTCTGTGCCAAGTCCTCTATGTGTATTGTCTTATTCCATCCTCATAATCACTCTGTGAGAGAGGTATCATTATTATCCTCATTTTACAAACAAGACAACTGAACTTCAGGGTGGTTAAGTTACTTATTCATGGTTGCACAGTGGAGAGCTAGAATTAAAACTCATTAAAAGTCAGCTATGGGCCAGGTGCCGTGGCTCACGCCTGTAATTCCAGCACTTTGGGAGGCTGAGGCGGGTGGATCACGAGGTCAGGAGATCAAGATCATCCTGGCTCACACAGTGAAACCCCATCTCTACTAAAAAAAAAAAAAAAAAAAAAAAAAAAATTAGCCGCACGTGGTGGCGGGTGCCTATAGTCCCAGCTACTTGGGAGGCTGAGGTAGGAGAATGGCGTGAACCCAGGAGGTGGAGCTTGTGGAGGGCCGAGATTGAGCCACTGTACTCCAGCCTGGGTGACAGAGTGAGATCCGTCTCAAAAAAAAAAAAGTCAGCTATGATGACAGGACATAGTGGCTCACATCTGTAATCCCAGCAGTTTAAGGGGCCAAGGCGGGCAGATCACCTAAGGTCAGGAGATCGACACCAGCCTGGCCAACATGGTGAAACCCGGTCTCTACCAAAAATACAAAAATTAGCTGGGCATGGTGGCAGGTCTCTATTATCCCAGCTACTCAGGAGGCTGAGGCAAGAGAATTGCTTGAACCCGGGAGACAGAGGTTGCAGTGAGCCAAGATTGCACCACGGCACTCCAGCATGGGCAACAGAGCAAGACTCTGTCTCAAAAAAAAAAAAAAAAAAAAAAAAAAAAAAAAAGTCAGCTACGGTTATTTCAAAAACCGAGCTGATAAGTGTGGAAAGGTTCAGGAGCCAAGGCTGACGGAGCTCAGTAAGAAAACTCAAGAGGCCATCTGAACCTGCCTCTGCGGAAATAGAGGGTCCCCACAAAGAAACAAGAGATCAAGACACCTATTCTGTAATTAAATGAAACATACACAGGGTTATTTCTCCCTCCTGAATTTCATACCTATAAACCAAATTGTCCGTTGATGTCCCGGTAAGTGTCCCCCAAACACTCCAACTGAATATGGAGTTTGATCTGCACACAGGCATTCGTGGATATTTGTGGGCTGGATAAGGATTTAGCAGCCGTGGTGGTGCATGGTAGTTCTACGTTGCAGCGATTTGCAAACAGGGATTAATTATGTCCATCTAGTCTGTGTCTGGTGCTGGCCTCAGCTTCGGTGGCTGGTTGGTCAATGGCTTAGCTCCAGCTCTGACTCAGTTCTGACCACTGGCTGGGGTGGATCATGTACATGAGAACAGACCATCTGGTAGGAGGGAAAAGGGCTCCTTTGAGACCCAGGAAACTTAGTTCTAAGGCCTGGGCTGCTGCTAGTCCATCATCTCACCTTGGACATGTGACAATATCTCTGAGCTCTGAGTTCCCTCATCCTAGTTTTCTAATCTTTATTTGTATCAGGGACCCCCATAGCAGTCTGGACTCCTTCTCAGAATAAAGTTCTGACTCCTTCTCAGAATAAAGTTTTTACATGCCTAAAATAAAATGCAACACCCACTAGGATGGTAATTTTTTTTTTTTTTTTTTGTAATGAAAAACACAAGTATTGGTGAGGATGTGGAGAAATTGGAACCCTCGTGTACTGCTGGTGGGAATGTAACATGCCTGCAGCCACTGTAGAACAGTTTGGCAGTTCCTAGAAAGCTAAACATAGAATTACCATATTTCCCAGCAATTCCACTTCTTAGTGTATATCCAAAAGAATTGAAAGCAGGAACTCAAGAACATATTTGTATGCCAGTGTTCATAGCAGCCTTATTCACAATAGCTAAAAGGTGGCCAGGCACAGTGGCTCACGCCTATAATCCCAGCATTTTGAGAGGCCAAGGCAGGTGGATTGCTTGAGCCCAGGAGTTCAAGACCAGCCTGGGCAACATGGTAAAACCCTGTCTCTACTAAAAATACAAAAAATTAGCCAGGCATGGTGTGTGCCTGTAGTCCCAACTGCTTAAGGAGGCTGAGGTGGAAAAATTACCTGAGCCAGGGAAGCCAAGGTTACAATGAGCCCTGATCACACCACTGCTCTGCAGCCTGGGTGATAGGAATGAGACCCTGTCTCAAAACAACAACAACAACAACAACAACAACAAACCCACAATAGTCCAAAGGTGAAAACAACCTGTGGCCATTGACAGATGAATGGATTAAAATGTAGTGTATTTTTGAACCACAAAAAGAATGAAGTTCTGATACATGCTACAACATGGATGAACCTTGAAAACATTAGGCTAAATGAAAAAAGCTAACCACCAAAGGATAAATATGACAGAATTTCATTTATATGAGGTATTTAGGCAAATTCTTAAAGACAAAAAGTAGAAGTTACTGGAGGATGGGGAAGGGAGGAATGAGGAGTTATTTCTTAATTAGGTACAGAGTTTCTATTTGGGATGATGAAAAGCTCTGGAAATAGTGGTGATGGTTACACAACACTGTAGATTTACTCAATACCATCAAACATGTACTATAAATGGTTACAATAGTCCATTTTATCTTATGTATATTTTATCACAATAAACAAGTAAATGAATGCAAAGGATTAGAAAGGAGGCCAATTATTTGAACTGCAGTTATCAAAATATTTTAAAAAACAAATTTGGTATACAGTAACATGTACTTTTAAAAATAACATGTCAAGATCAAGAGGCGGGTCTACTAATGTGCAATTTTGAAGTAGAGATGAATGTAAACCATATTTTGAGTTATCTCTGACAGCTACAATGTGCCATGAAAATCTGTGATCTCTATTGGAGATATAGTACTGCTGCTACTCTGGTATTTGTTGCTTGCAATCATAATAGAAGGAAATGTTAAATTGCACTTAGAGTTTAGTGAAAAATAACGTAATTTTGTTCTCATCCAAAGCATGGAGCCACTGAAGTCTACCCAAGAGCACTTTGAGGGTCCATGGATCCCAGGTTAAGAATCTCTCAACAAGATGATCTCTAAACTCTCTTCTAATTAAAATGGTGTGATCTAGGAGTGGCTTCTGATTTCATCTATATTACAGATAAACTGGTATCTCTGACTGGCTTTTCCTTATCTATAAATCGAGAATCATTATAAAATCTACATCTCAAGGACTTTGAGAAGACAAAAGAGATAAGGCAAGCAATAGGTGTGTTGAAAAATTGTAAGGCTTTTTTCATATGCCAGATATTATCAGAGAAACTCAAGAGTCAATCGAGACTCAGCTCCCTGCAGCACACACACCCATCCCCCAATGTTTCCTTAGAATTTTTCCTAAGAACTTTGTGATCTACAGAAACAAAGCACTGGGCACCTTTGATTAAAGAATCACATGTTCCCTATTAAAAAACAGCTGGGTATTATGAACTGTCATTTATGCCAACAGATTTGAAAATGTAGACAAATGGCATAATATTCAAGGAAAATATCAATTACCAAAATAGACTCAAAAGAAATGGAAAAGTCAAATAGACTAATGGCTTTTAAAGAAATTAAATTAGTTTCAAACATATCTCCCCTACAGAAGGGTTTCAACCCAGATGGTTTTATGAGCAAATTTACCAGCTCTTTAAGGAATAGCTAATACCTACTTTACAAAAACAATTTATTTTCATGAAATTAACTTAACTTTGATACCAAAACCAGACATTGCAAGAAATGAAAATTAGAGGGAATACTAGCCAGTTTAATTTATGAATCTAAATACAAAAATAAATTAGCAAAATAATTCTAGTAAGGTATTAAAAGGTACATTATGATCAAGTAAAGTTTACCCCAATAATACAAGGATTGGTTCAACATTAGGAAATCTATCCATGTAACACATTGCATTATCAAACCAAAGTAGAAAGAGTTGATTATCATGCTAATACATGAAGGGAAAACATTTGATAAGACATAGCTCTGAACCTATAAGGATAGATCAAGTGGTCCTATCTCTGTCCCCTTGGGTTTCACTTACTATTTGGAGCCTCCTACTCAACCATGCTCTGACCCCTGAGGTTACACGGTACCTCCTCTAATATTCTGACCCCAAAATAGACCCAAAACCCCTCTTTTGCTAGCTGACACAGGCTGGATGTTTTTCCAATCTTTGCTCCACTGACTCTCTACAGAACTGCATCTGCCAACTTCCCAGTTCCCACCTAGAATATTTGGCATCTACAGGGCAAAGACCAGGAGAGGCAGAGTCCTTCCTGCCACCCACCTAGGCATCTCCATTTCATTCCAGTTTCCATTTGTTCACCCATCCAGAAAATATTTGCTGAGCATCTATCATGTGCCAGACAAAAAAGCAAGCAAACAAACAAACAAACAAAAAACTCTTGCCTTCCTAGAACTTAGATTCTACTGGTACCCTTTCAATGTCTGTAAGGAAGAGCCCTTCCACGTGGAACTAACACAAAATATGATCTTGTCATTCAGGTACTGCACAGAGAAGCTTGTGGCACTATAACCACATCCAAGGGCAATAGATACAGTGTTCCCATGCCACAAACTCCAAAGGTACAGGAAAGGGTGGGTGAAGGTGTGCATGTGTGTGTTCCATGGAGCACCACCTGCACCCCTCAGAGCAGATGAAAGTCTATGTTGATTACCGTACGTGGTGAAATAAGCAGGGTTGTCAGAAAATGGCTGGCAACAAGCTTGCTGGCATCTGAGGCTCTCCTTTCTCCCAGAGGACTGGCTGCCCTAAACTCAACTTCTCTTGGGGCCAGTGTCTTCCCCCTGCTAGCGTGGGGACTCTAACATCCCAGGAGTCTCACAGTCCCTAGGTACTGGGCACCTGACATCCCTAGACAACTCCTGCAAACAGCTGGGTCCCCAAACCCAGCATCTGCACCAAGAAGACTGGGCATTCCTCCACGGACAAGACTGCTTTCTTAAGCTGCCTAAAAACAGGAGACTGTGTTGAGGGGAGTGGGTAACGAGCCTTTTACTGCAATACAGACCCACACCATGGGCCCAGCAGTGCCCTGGCCCTGGCAATTCTGAGAAGTTGGAGGCATCAGACAGACAAGGGAGATGGGAGAGGTAAGGCCAGGGATGGGTGCTTTGAAAAACTGTGAAGCTCTTCTACAAAAGCCAGGTATTATCGGAGAAACTCAAGAGGCAATAGAGACTTCTCTCCTGGCAACACACACCCATGCCCCAGGTCTCAGTGTTTCTTTAGAATTTTTGCTAAGAGCTTTGTGATCTAGAATAAAACACTGGGCACTTTTTGCTTTTTTTCTTTTTCTTTTCCTTCCTTCCTTCCTTCCTTCCTTCCTTCCTTCCTTCCTTCCTTCCTTCCTTCCTTCCCTTCCTTCCTTCCTTCCCTCCCTCCCTGCCCCTCCCCCTTCTTTCTTTCCTTCCTTCCTTCCTTCCTTCCTTCCTTCCTTCCTTCCTTCCTTCCTTCCTTCTCTCTCTCTCTCTCTCTCTCTCTCTCTCTCTCTCTCTCTCTCTCTTTCTTTCTTCTTTCTTTCCTTCTCTTTTGAGACGGAGTTTCATTCTTGTTGCCTGGGCTGGAATGCAATGGTGCAATCTCCACTCACTGCAACCTCCACTTCCTGGGTTCAAGTGATTCTCCTGCCTCAGCCTCCCAAGTAGCTGGGATTACAGGTGCCCGCCACCACACCCAGCTAATTTTTTGTATTTTTAGTAAAGATGGGGTTTCACCATGTTGGCCAGACTGGTCTCAGACTCCTGACCTCAAGTGATCTGCCTGCCTCAGCCTCCCAAAGTGCTGGGATTACAGGTGTGAGCCACCACACGTGGCCTAGCATTGGGCACTTTTTGTTAAAAAAAAATACGTGTCTCCTGGCCAGGCACAGTGGCTCACATCTGTAATCCCAGCACTTTGGGAGGCTGAGGCAGGAGGACTGCTTGAGCCCAGGAGTTCCAGACCAGCCTGGGCAACATAGTGGTACTCTATTTTTATAAACATGTATTTATAAAATACATGTTCCCTATTAAAACATAGCTCAGTATTTTTTTTTTTTTTTT
Organism: Rhinopithecus roxellana; assembly: GCF_007565055.1. NCBI lineage: Eukaryota > Metazoa > Chordata > Mammalia > Primates > Cercopithecidae > Rhinopithecus > Rhinopithecus roxellana. The sequence continues at coordinate 61,759,869 of NC_044557.1, read as the reverse complement.
TTTTTTTTTTTTTTTTGAGACGGAGTCTCGCTGTGTCGCCCAGGCTGGAGTGCAGTGGCTCGATCTCGGCTCACTGCAAGCTCCGCCTCCCGGGTTCCCGCCATTCTCCCGCCTCGGCCTCGGAGTAGCTGGGACTACAGGCACCCGCCACCGCGCCCAGCTAGTTTTTTTTTGTATTTTTAGTAGAGACGGGGTTTCACCGTGTTAGCCAGGAGGGTCTCGATCTCCTGACCTCGTGATCCACCGCCTCGGCCTCCCAAAGTGCTGGGATTACAGGCTTGAGCCACCGCGCCCGGCCTCATAGCTCAGTATTATGAGCTGTAATTTATAACAACAGATTTGAAAATGTAGACAAATGAGACAATTTTTCAGAAAGATGTCAATGACCAAAATAGACTTAAGAAGAAATGAAAAACTTGAATGCACAAATGGATTTTGAAGATATTTAATTTGTTGTCAAATATATCCCCTCTACAGAAGGGGATGAGTGAGTTTCCCATCTCTTTAAGGACTTCTCTTGCTGATCCCATGCACCCATGGTGCCTGAGGCCATGGAATTTGTACCAAACCCTAAAGCCTGACTGGTGGTGAGCCAGATGTGACCCTGGCCTGACCCTGCAGTATCCTTGGCACCCAAAGCAATGCCTTGCACACTGTAGCTTCTCAATACATATTTGTTGAGTGGATGAATCAATAAAACCCAGGCAAATAATGAAACAAAATAGTATATCAGGGCTGGGCACAGTGGCTCACGCCTGTAATCCCAGCACTTTGGGAGGTCAAGGTGGGTGGATCACCTCAGGTCAGGAGTTCCAGACCAGCCTGGCCAACATGGCAAAACCCCATCTCTACTAAACATACAAAAATTAGCCCAGTGTGGTGGGGCGTGCCTGTAATCCCAGCTATTCAGCAGGCTGAGGCAGGAGAATCGCTGGAACCCAAGAGTCAGAGGTTGTTACAGTGAGCCCAGAACAGGCCACTGCACTCCACTCCAGGCTGGGCAACAGAGAAAGACTCTATCTCAAAAAAAAAAAAAAAAAAAAAAAAAAAAAAAAAAAAAAAAAGTGTATCAGAATGAAACCATTTTGGTATAGTTAAAAAGCTCCATAAAATTGATGGTTTTCCTATTCTTCTTCACTTTGGAGACAAATTCAGCTTTAACTGGAAGAGGAGAGTAGAGAGGCCTGCTTTGACCAGTGGTGGGACAATCACATGGGACAGGCCACATCTGGGTGCAAACGGATGAAAGGTACCTAAGAGAGGAGGACGCTTCCCCTGTGACCCCACCAAGTCCCAAAGATGTAAGGATTCCTCATCTTTCACTGGGCCTAGCACAGACCTCGGAATAAGGGGGTTCTCAGTGTGTGTGTGTGTGTGTGTGTGTGTGTGTGTGTGTGTGTGTGTGTGTATATATTTTTTAGACCGAGTCTTGCTCTGTAGCCCAGGCTGGAGTGCAGTGGCGCAATCTCTACTCACTGCAAGTTCCACCTCCCGGGTTCACGCCATTCTCCTGCCTCAGCCTCCTGAGTAGCTGGGACTACAGGCACCCATCACCACGCCTGGCCAATTTTTTGTATTTTTAGTAGAGACGGGGTTTCACCGTGTTAGCCAGGACAGTCTCGATCTCCTAACCTCGTGATCCGCCCGCCTCGGCCTCCCAAAGTGCTGGGATTGCAGGCGGACCGTGCCCGGCCAGTTCTCAGTATATCTTTATTCAATAAATGGATCGAGTAGGCTGGAACAAGCGAGCCCCAGTGTCAGGGCTTGGGAATTAAGAGCTGGAGATGGAAAGCAGCCCTTCTCAGCCTTTGCCAAGTCTGAGCCCTCCTAGGAGAAATTCCTCCGCAGTTTACTTAACGGTCCACTCTGACTTTAAGGGCCTCTGGGGCTCATCCGCCGGGACTTCTTATGGCGCAATGACCCTCAGTGCACATAATCCATCAAGCCTTTCCAAAGGCCTCTCCCCGCTCTGAACTCAGGTTGTCCGAAGCATCCATTCATCTTGTTTCTCCCGAAGAGCCTGCCTGTGCCCCAGCTCTTGGTCCATCTGGCCATCCAGCTTCCTCTTTGATGTTCTTACTAATTGGCTGGCTGTAGATAATAACTTCCTCCTCCCCCCTGTCCAGCCCCACGGTCTTCTGAGCAGCCAAAATAATATACACATTGTCCTCCTTTCATCTTTCCCTATAAATCAGCCTCCCCTGGATATACTGAAACAGGACTGAGCTAGTCGTGCTAATTCTTGGCTTTTGAAAAATCTTACTTGGACTTGGTTTCACACCCTGGTTAGAGTGCACTCGTGTCGTATCTGCAGCCCTAGGATACCGGCTACACAGCCCACTGCACTTGCTGGAGCTGCTTTAATGACTCTGAAATATGCGATGGTAAAGTAATAAGTGACACACTGCTCAAGTCTTTGAACATGCTTCCCCAGCATTTGTCATATCACCCTGAAGTGGGAACATCAAGTGAATCAGAAAGGAAAAAGAGGCTATTTAGAAACATGTTGAAAGATGACACACTGTCCTCCACAAACCGGGAAAGTGAAAAGCAAAGCAACTTGTCATGGGCTGACTTCTGTCCTTCTCCCTGCCCCTGATTCATATGGTGAAGTCCTCACCCCCAGGCCTTCAAGATGTAACCGGATTTGGAGTTAGGGTCTTTAAAGACGTGATTAAGTTAAAATGAGGTTATTAAGGCAGGCCTCATTCAGTGTGACTGGTGTCCTTACAAGAAGAGGAAGTCTGGACACTCACAGGTACAGAGGAAAAGACCACGTGGAGACACAGGGAGAAGACGGCCACCTACAAGCCAAGGAGAGAGGGCTCAGAAGAAACCAACACAGCCAACACCTTGAGCTCAGACTTCTAGCTCCAGAAATGTGAACAATATATTTCTGTTGTTTAACCACCTGGTTTGCAGTATATTGTTATAGCAGCCCTAGGAAACTAATACACAACTCAAATTTCTAGAATATATATACTTATTGAGGAAAAGTCAGTTAATTTACTTTTCCTACAGGCATTTATGGAATACCTGCTGTGTTCCAGGCACCTTGCTCAGCCACGCTGGTACAATGACAAACCACATAGACAATTAAGCAGGCAATTGCTGTACAGGCTAAGTGCAGTTTTGGGGACATACAGCACTCCATGAGAATGCAATAGTTGGAGTATTTAATCCTAACCTAGAAGATTAGAAGCGCTTCTACTGAGACCTGAAAGATGAGTCCAATTCAGTTGGATAAAACAGGGAGGGTGGGGTTAGAGAAAAGAGTTCAAGTAGGCGGGGTGGGTGGTTCATGCCTGTAATCCTAAAACTTTGGAAGGCCACAGCAGGAGGATCACTTGAGCTCAGGAGTTTGAGACAAGCCTGGGCAACATGGTGAAACCCTGTCTTTATCAAAAATACAAAAAAAAAAAAAAAAAAAAAAAAAAAAAAAGCTGGGTATGGTGGTGCATGCTTGTAATTCCAGCTACGTGGGAGGTTGAGGTAGGAGGATCACCTGGGCCCGGAGGTCGAGGCTGCAGTGAGCCATGACCGCACCACTGCCCTGCAGCCTGGGTGACAAGAGTTTAAATAGAGAAAACAGCAAGTTTGCTTCTTGAATTCTACCTCTGGCTGCTCAGTAGTTGAATGACCTTGTATGAGACATTTAAGGGATAATAGTACATGCAGAGTGAAGTGTGAGCTGCCTACCACAGTGCCTGGCACATGGTGGCTTGTCATCACTACAGTTTTTTTTTGTTTGTTTTTTTTTTTGAGACAGAGTTTCACTCTTGTTGCCCAGGCTGGAGCGCAGTGGTGTGATATCAGCTCACTGCAACCTCCACCTCCCAGATTCAAGTAATTTTCCTGCCTCGGCCTCCTGAATAACTGGGATTACAGGTGCCCACCACCACGCCTGGCTAAATTTTTGTATTTTTAGTAGATAGAGGTTTCACTATGTTGGCTAGGCTGGTCTCGAACTCCTGACCTCAGGTGATCCACCCAACCCGGACTCCCCAAGTGGTAGGATTACAGGCATGAGCCACCACACCCAGCCATCATCACTACTATTGTTATCATTATTATCATTAGTTAGAGAGATGAGGGACAGGACTGGCTCCTTAGGGGTAAGGTTGTACACCTTATCTCCTAAAAGCACCAGCTAGCAAAGAAAAGAAAGGTGACTGTCACTCACGGAAGGGATAATCCGTCACCTCTACTCCCCAACACACACATGAGTTGCAGGTGCAAAACACATGGGCAAGCTGAAGAGAGAACATCCTGGAACTGAAGAAGGGAATGAAGAAGTGGGAGGACTGGAGAGGGGAAAGATCAAGGAAGTTTATAGAAAAGGAAAGGGACAAAGAAAGAGTTTCACACAAAGGAAAGGGAGAAAGAAGAGGAGAGAGAGGATCTGAAGGAGAAAAAAATCAGGTTATATATTCCTTGCCTAGAAAAGCTTTTAACTTTATAGCTTATTGGAGGTCAGATGCTGTGCTTTTTGGATTCTCCCAGCGTTAATCACAAGATAGGAATGAAGAATTTTACTTCATACAGTTTATAAAAACCGATTGATAAGAGAGAGGTTCGTTTCTATATTAAACAGAGCATAGGCACGGATGATGAATTTGATAGGGAACAGCAGGTCTGTGCTGAGGGCGGCCATGACAGTCCCTCCATGGGGTCCACGTTTCCAACTGTCATTGTGCTGCCCACGATGCACTGCAGCTGAGCACTGAAACGGAGGCGGTTTTACTTCACAGGGTTTAAAAAAAGAAAACCTTTGCTATATTTAAAACAATTTGATAAGCTCAATGCATCAACCTTCATTTGTATCATCAATTCTGATGATAAAGACACATGCCAGCCACTTAGTTCTTTAGATGTGTATTGCTAACTGCCGTGCTATAAGAGGCTGGCTCCCATGTAGGCTTGAAGCCCACCTTTTGCCAATTCCTTATAAGGTTGGACAATGCCAGCAGCTTATTTTTAAAGTTTCAGAAGGGTTGGACCCAGATTACAGTTAGTTTATACTCTGCAGCTGCAATCTTCTGCAGATGTTACTCATCTTGTATTGTCTTTCTGGCTCGTGTCCCACAGCATCTCCTGCTAGTATCTTTTCCTCCTGCCCATTCCCACCCAACCTTGTAGGTTTCTCTACAGTAATAGTTCTCAAACTGAGATCTCCAGGAATACCACTTATCAGACCCCAACCCAGACCTACTGAATCAGACACTTTGTGCACAGGGCCCAGTAATCTGTGTTCTAACAAGCCTTCCAGGAGCTTTTGATGCACAATGAAGTTTAAGAACCCCTGCCTTACTGCTTAATCCCACTGCCCAGCCCTGCCATATTGCCTGATCCCACTGCCCAGCCCTGTTGTGTTGCCTGATCCCACTGCCCAGCCCTACTGTGTTGCCTGATCCCACTGTCCAGCCTTGCTGTGTTACCTGATGCCACTGCCCAGCCCTGTTGTGTTGCCTGATTCCACTGCCCAGCCCTGCTGTATTGCCTGATGCCACTGCCTAGCCCTGCCATGGTACCTGATCCCACTACCTAGCCCTGCTGTGTTGCCTGATCCCACTGCCCAGCCCTGTTGTGTTGCCTGATCCCACTGCCCAGCCCTACTGCGTTGCCTGATCCCACCGCCCAGCCCTGCTGCGTTACCTGATGCCACCGCCCAGCCCTGTTGCGTTGCCTGATCCCACTGCCCAGCCCTGCTGTGTTGCCTGATCCCACTGCCCAGCCCTGCTGTGTTGCCTGATCCCACTGCCCAGCCCTGCTGTGTTGCCTGATCCCACTGCCCAGCCCTGCTGTGTTGCCTGATCCCACTGCCCAGCCCTGCTGTGTTGCCTGATCCCACTGCCCAGCCCTGCTGTGTTGCCTGATCCCACTGCCCAGCCCTGCTGTGTTGCCTGACCCCACTGCCCGGCCCTGCTGTCCTGCCTGATCCTACTGACCATCCTGTGTCTCAAAACTTCTCCTTCCTTGGCTTCCAGAATATGATTCCTCCTTGGCTTTCCTACCTGGACAGAGTGAGGGAAAGCTGCGGATTTCATCAGGGTTCCCACACAGAAGGGTATCAGGGGAATTGGTGACATCACCACATCCTAGATGAGACCTGAGAGATCATTGACTTCACCCTCCTTTTAGAGATGAATGAACTGAGGTCCAGGAGAATAAAATAACCTCTTGCTAAGAAGAAGTTTAATCAAGATGGAAGTCATTCAAATAAGGACGAAATCAGCCTTCCGCATGTCTCATTCACTTACTTGTTCAATACACACTGAGCCCTGGGCAGGACCACAGCCAGGGCTGGAGGTCAGTAGAATCCAGGTGTGACAGGCTGCAGCAGCACCTCCAAATACAGATGGGCAGGGCATTCTATGGTCTACATAAAAACTCTGGGTCGAGGAGCGAGCAGGGGCTAAAATAGTACATTCAAGAGTACGGGTGCTTTTCTCTTTGCTGCAAGGCATATCTGCCCCTAAGCCATGCATCCTTTCCATAAAGGGGCTGGGGATTGAGGACATTTTCTGTCTAGGTTTGCAGAAGTCTTGACAAGTTTGCTAAAACTGCTTAACCTATCTGAGCCTCAGCTTCCTTGCCTGAAAATAGAATATAACAATAATTACTTTGCAGTGTTTGCTCCTGCTATGGATTAGGTGAGATAACACGTCCCAACACACAGCAAGGGCTCAGTAAATGAGAGTTGCCTTTCATAGGTGCTATGAGCAATGAAAAATATTCAGTCCCTATCTTGAAGAGACAGTCTAGTAGTAAAAGGAGACAAAAATAGCTAAAATGTGAATCCCTCTGAGGAAGGTATCACTATTACCCCTTGGAATGTAAGGCAGGGAGGGTTGGCACTTTGGCAGAGGATCTGCAATGTGTGTGGTCCCTCAATGGAGGTCTTGCCTGGAGAGGGAGGAGGCAGCATTTGACCTGGCCCTGGATGAGAATGGGTCTTGTTTGGGGAAGGATATTCCAGGTAGAAAGAAGAGGATGGACAAAGCTCTGGAAAGCTCAGGAAAGGAGACAAACTTTTAACTATGGCAAAATGGCTTCAGGAAATGTTGGGTTGGTTGGAGAGCCAGAGACTCTCATGGCTTCTGGCATCTGCTTTCCCTCCTTCACAGAAGAGGCCAAAAAAAGTCAATTAAAGGTATTGTTTTGGGATGTAGAAATCCCACTGAGTGGAATTTCTAAGCCTTAAAAATGTAGGTTGGAGCTGGACACGGTGGCTCATGCCTGTAATTCCAGCATTTTGGGAGGCCTAGGTGAGCAGATCACATGAGGTCAGGAGTTTGAGACCAGCCTGGCCAACATAGTGAAACCCCATCTCTACTAAAACTACAAAAATTAGCCGGGCATGGTGGCTGGTGCCTGCAATCTCAGCTACTCAGGAGGCCAAGGCAGAGAATTGCTTGAACCCGGGAGGCAAAGTTTGCAGTGAGCCAAGATCGTGCCATTGCACTCCAGCCTGGGTGACAGAGCAAGACTCTGTCTCAAAAAAAAAGTTAATAAATATCAACCTAGGTAAAAATTTCCATTAGCAACACAGAGCAGGCCATGCTTACATTTAATTCTCCAGGCAGCCAACAACTTCACATTGCTCACTTAAGAGGTTTCAGCTCATTATACGAAACGTATTGCAATTTTATGAATATTTTGATGTCAGGTTTAGAGATACATGCAAAAATGAAAATAAGTGCCTCTTAATACATTGTGATTCCCCAAAAGCAGAATGTGGGGCTGTGTAAGGTGAATTCTGCCAGGAGCAATGGTTCACACTTGTAATCCCAACACTTTGGGAGGCCAAGGCAGGAGGATTGCATGAGGCCAGGAATTTGAAACCAGTCTGTGCAACATAGTAAGATCCTGTCTCTACAAAAAAATTAAACAATTAGTTGGGTGTGGGAGTGCATGACTGTAGCCCTAGTTAACTGGGAAGCTGAGTTGGGAGGATCGCCTGAGCTCAGGCTGCAGTGAGCTATGAGAGTGCCACTGCGCTCCAGCCTGGGCAACAGAATAACGTCCTGTCTAAAAAAAAAAAAAAACAGGTGAGTTCTTAGATTTTCTTCGTTAGCTTTTAAGTAGTAAATTAACTGTTATATGTAAACTTTACTAAATGCTGTGGTGTCTACCCTTGAAACACCTCTGGAATTCTTCCAGCAGTGTGTGAGGTGGGGTTGGGGGTGGGAGGGAGCTCAGGCCCCACTATCCCCTGACCAGACTGCAGGGCCAACTTCCTTTTAAATCTTTGTCTCCCACTTCTAGAATTGATGCCATATTGCCACAAAATGCTCTCTTAAAACACAAACATAATTTCTGAGTGTGTAGTATTGATCCAAAGGGGAATCTATAATAAGAAAAGAAAAGGGTTTCAAGGTTAGTTAGCAGAAATAAAATGAGCCAGTTTAGTAAATTTAGAAAAGAATGTCAACAAGACCTCATAAGACAGACCACCACCAGAGACCACAAGCTGGCTGGCGGTAGAGTAATTTGTGAAGTGGTGGGAATCAAGAATATACTGGGAGGCCGGGCGTGGTGGCTCAAGCCTGTAATCCCAGCACTTTGGGAGGCCGAGACGGGCGGATCACGAGGTCAGGAGATCGAGACCATCCTGGCTAACACGGTGAAACCCCGTCTCTACTAAAAACTACAAAAAACTAGCCGGGCGAGGTGGCGGCGCCTGTAGTCCCAGCTACCCGGGAGGCTGAGGCAGGAGAATGGCGTGAACCTGGGAGGCGGAGCTTGCAGTGAGCTGAGATCTGGCCACAGCACTCCAGCCTGGGTGACAGAGTGAGACTCCGTCTCAAAAAAAAAAAAAAAAAAAAAAAAAAAGAATATACTGGGGCCCGGGAGCGGCACCTCACGCCTGTAATCCCAGCACTTTGGGAGGCCAAGGCGGGTGGATCACGAGGTCAAGAGATCGAGACCATCCTGGCCAACATGGTGAAACCCTGTCTCTACTAAAAATACCAAAATTAGCCAGGCGTCGTGGCAGGCACCTGTAATCCCAGCTACTTTGAAGGCTGAGGCAGGAGAATCGCTTGAACCTGGGAGTCAGAGGTTGCAGTGAGCCAGATTGCACCACTGCACTCCAGCCTGGTGAAAGAGCAAGACTCTATCTTAAAAAAAAAAAAAAAAAAAGAATGGGAGTTTGGGCAAGGAGGATTAAGGTTTCCAAAAAGGCTGATATACCGCACTGGTTGCTCAGGAGATAGGTCCACCCTCTCAAAGGAAAGTGGTGTAACAAAGAGGAAAAGTGTGCACAAACGAAGCAGGCAGCCATTAGCAGTGGGGCAGCATGCCTTCCAGTTAGCGCCCCCTTGAGGAGGGCCTAGGGAGGGGTGTGGAAGGGGATGGGTGTCACTGATAAGGTTGGTCAAGGGGAAGAATCCAAAGTCCAAAGGGTTCTGGGTACAGCACAGCCAGCTTCTCTGACTCTACCTGCCAGCGTTGTTGCCTGGAGCGACCTTTGGCCTAGGGCAGATGCTCGTTCCTTCTCCTGTTGCAGCCTGCTATTTAGATCTCTGCTCTTTGCCACAACCCAGGAAGGTCAAGTCTGTCCAGAGAGTACAGTGGGTGCAAAGACAAAGCGACACCCACTATTGACTGCTTAAAGCCCTCCATGGCTCCCACCCCTGCAAAATGAAGCTCAAAATCTTCCTTGGAGCCCTCAAGGTCCTAAGTGATTTCTGGCTTATCTCCAGCTCAGACCACATGCCTGGCAGACCCAGCACGACATCAGAGCCCCACTGCTACACTCCATCCTCATGCCTCTGCCACCTGCTGTCCCACAGGGCTCTCCATGGTCAGGACCTTCACTGGGAACGATTCCCTTAAACCAGCCATTCTTAAGTGTGGTTTGGGGAACTCTAGGGGTCCCTGAGCCCTTTTCAGAGGATCCATGAGGTTAGAACTATTTCCATAACAACATGAATGTTTGCCTTTTATACTCTCATTCTCTTGTGGGTATATAGAGAACAAAAAGTTTGTTGATCTGGTTTTAGATTTCACATTGCAACTAACCTTTAAGAAACTACTCTTTGTCAAGTTTTGGTGTAGTATCAAAGAACATTCACAATTATATGAAAAGGCTATTTAAATGCTCTTACTTTTTCCAACTACATATCCATGCATTTTCATATAATCTAACGAAAACATTTCGTGACAGATTGAATGGTCAAGAAATGACAATCCAGCTGTCTTCTATGAAGCCAGACCATTACAAGATTTGCAAAACTGTAAAACAGTGCCACTCTTCTTTTTTTTTTTTTTTGAGACAGGGTCTCACTGTTGTCACCCAGGCTGGAGTGCAGTGGCACCATTATGGCTCACTCATGCAGCCTCGACCTCTGGGGCTCAAGTGATCCTGCAGCCTAAGCATTTCAAATAGCTGGGACTATAGGTGTGCATCACCACACCCGGGTAATTTTTTCTTTCTTTCTTTCTTTCTTTTTTTTTTTTTTTTTTTTTTTTTTTTTTTTTTTTTTTTTTTTTTGAGACGGAGTCTCGCTCTGTCACCCAGGCTGGAGTGCAGTGGCCGGTTCTCAGCTCACTGCAAGCTCCGCCTCCCGGGTTCCCGCCATTCTCCTGCCTCAGCCTCCCGAGTAGCTGGGACTACAGGCGCCCACCACCTCGACCGGCTAGTTTTTTGTATTTTTAGTAGAGACGGGGTTTCACCATGTTAGCCAGGATGGTCTCGATCTCCTGACCTCGTGATCCACCCGTCTCGGCCTCCCAAAGTGCTGGGATTACAGGCTTGAGCCACCGCGCCCGGCCCTCTTTTTTTTTTTTTTTGAGACAGTTTCGCTCTTGTCACCCAGGCTGAAGTGCAGTGGGGTGATCTCGGCTCACTGCAACCTCCGCCTCCCGGGTTCAAGCAATTCTCCTGCCTCAGCCTCCCGAGTAGCTGGGATTACAGGCGCATACCACCACACCAGGTTAATTTTTGTATTTTTAGTAGAGACGGGTTTTCACTATGTTGGCCAGGCTGGTCTCAAACTCCTGACCTCAAGTGATCTGCCCACCTTGGCCTCCCAAAGTGCTGGGATTACAGGTGTGAGCCACCGTGCATGGCCTAACTTTTTAATTTTTTTGTAGAGACAAGTTATCCCTATGTTGACCAGACTGGTCTCAAACTCCTGGGCTCAAGTGATCCTCCCACCTCGACCTCCCAAAATACTGGAATTACAGGCATTAGCCACTGAACCTGGCCATGCACCTGGCCAGGAAATATAGTTTTTTATACATATATAGTTTGTTAACACATTCTGATTTCATTATTGTTATTTTTAAATTTCTGATCAAGTAGATACCAATAGATCTAACCCACATAAACAAAAACTCCCTTGATTGTCCTCAGGATTCTTAAAAAACAAATGAACAAAAGTTCTTGGGGATTCTTAATAATTTTTGGCTGGGCGGCCAGGCGAGGTGGCTCAAGCCTGTAATCCCAGCACTTTGGGAGGCCAAGATGGGCAGATCACAAGGTCAGGAGATCGAGACCAACCTGGCTAACACGGTGAAACACCATCTCTACTAAAAAATACAAAAAACTAGCCAGGCGAGGTGGCAGGCGCCTGTAGTCCCAGCTACTCGGGAGACTGAGGCAGGAGAATGGCGTAAACCCAGGAGGCGGAGCTTGCAGTGAGCTGAGATCCGGCCACTGCACTCCAGCCTGGGCGACAGAGCGAGACTCCGTCTCAAAAAAAAAAAAAAAAAAAAAATTTGGCTGGGCACAGTGGCTCATGCCTAGAATCCCAGCACTTTGGGAGACTGAGGCGGGGGATCACTTGAGCTCAGGAGTTCAAGATCAGCCTGGACAACATGGCGAAACCCTGTCTCTATAAAAAATACAAAATTAGCCAGGTGTAGTGGCATTTGCCTGTAGTCCCAGCTACTTGAGATGCTGAGGTTAGAGGATTGCTTGAGCTCAAGAGGTCAAGGCTGCAGTGAGCCATGATCATGCCACTACACTACAGCCTGGGAGACAGTGAGACCCTGTCTCAAAATAAAATAAAATAAAATAAAAATAATTTTTAGTGTAAAAGGAAGGATCCTGAGACCAAAGCTTGAGAACCACTGCCTTACACTAAGCCTGCTCAGCAGGCAGAGTTGAGCTATAATGTAGCCATGCCTCTACTTTTGCACACCGATTCTACCAAATTAATGATCTTTTCACATGCCTGTCTCTTCCACTACTCTGTGCACCTCCTGATGGTGTCTATTCATCTTAAACACTACCCCCGCCCCACAACCAGTGTCTGGCACAGATTAGAAATTCCAGATAAATGAATGAGGTAAGAGATAAGCCCATGTGGACAGACATCACAGGCTGCGGAGTGAACAGCCTGCAGATGTTCACAGGATGGGTGGATAAATAGATGCGTTATTTTTTCAAACTGACTCAAGTTGTTACTGAGACTCTGATCTGAATTTAAACATAAAAGATAAACATTTTTAAAACCCAGAAAGTTCAAACAAAAAGTTAACCTAAGAAACCATTCTGCTGTTTCTACTCTGTTAAACTTTCAGGAACATACTTGCAAGCAAATAACCAGTAAAATAAATCATGCCAGTGGATGCCATAGCTTTAGCCAAAATGATTTGCCACTAAAAAGTGAAATGTGGCCTGGGCCATATCTGAACAAATAGTCCAAGAGCCAAGAGAAGCAAACATGCATAAAATACAAAACACTATAGTATTCTAAGAACGAAGAGAAGGTCATACCCTCGGGGCAAGGACTACCAATGAGCATGCATTTCCATTTTTGTTCCCCATCAAAATAAGAACAAAAGCAGATTGCACTTAAGAATCCAGGCCACGGCCATAGTGTTTGCCTTCTGGTTTCATGATTGTCACGCCACCGTTTTCTTTTCTTTTTTTTTTTTTTTGAGACGGAGTCTCACTCTGTCGCCAGGCTGGAGTGCAGTGGCATGATCTTGGCTCACTGCAACCTCCACCTCCCAGGTTCAAGCAATTCTCCTACCTCAGCCTCCTGAGTAGCTGGGATCACAGGCACCTGCCACCATGCCCAGCTAATTTTTGTATATTTAGTAGAGACAGGGTTTAACCATGTTGGTCAGACTGGTCTCGAACTCCGGACCTCGTGATCCGCCCACTCAGCCTCCCAAAGTGCTGGGATTACAGGCATGAGCCACCATGCCTGGCCCACTCCACCATTTTCATAAGTCAAGCAGCCCTCCAGAATATCTGGGAGCAGCCACTTGCACAGCTCATGGAGTGAAAACACCCATGCCCACTTCCAGTCTTGGGGTGGAAAAGATACGCTGTGTCCCATCCTCCTCTTTGTCTCTGACACATTCTCTTGAAAAATGAGAAGAAGGAATCAATGCTGGATGCAAGGTTGGTGCCTTTAGCAAAATGGGCTTCTAGGCGAAGGAGGACGTGATGCTGACAACCAGGGAAGGTGGGGGTGATGTGGTCTGTATGTGTGTATCAGAGGGAGGAAAGGAGGGAGAGAGACTTGGAGCCCAGAGAAGCAGTGTGCTTTTCCAGGCAAGTGTGTGGTGGCTTTTCCTGAGACCAGCCCCATCAGAAACCCAACTGTGCAGTCACTGCTGGTGATCCAGAAATCAGGTATCTTGGCCAGGCATACTGGCTCATGTCTGTAATCCCAGCACTTTGGAGGGTCGAGGTAGCAGATCACTTGAGGCCAAGAGCTTGAGAGTAGCCTGGCCAACACGGTGAAACCCCGTCTGTACTAAAAATACAAAAATTAGCTGGGCATGGTATTGTGCCCCTGTAAACCCAGCTACTCAGGAGGCTGTGGTGGGAGATGTGCTTGAACCCAGGAGGCGGAGGTTGCAATGAGCTGAGATTGTGTGCATCATCAGTTTTATATATATATACATATATAGAGAGAGAGAGAGAGAGAGATATGTTGTTAATCATCTTGGAATTTGTTTTTCAAAACGTTTCAATTAACATATTAAACACTTCCCACTCATTTTCACATTTGCAAAAGTCTTGTTTACATCACTATGGAAACAAGGACTTTCAAGAACCTGGAAGATCTATCACTGGGGTCCTCATTTAGTTAACATCAATAAAGAGTCTGACCTCTGAAAACAGGGCTCTTTAGGTCCCTGTGGTCCCTGATTGTAATTTCAGATGCTGCTGAGGCTACCAGGTCGCTGGGCAGTTCTCTTAGCAGCCTTTGTAGGGGGTCAGATTCGAGTGGCTGGCCAACAAGATACAAATGTCAAATACAGTTTCAAAGAACGTATTAGAATGATAATTGTGGTAAAGCTTTTACTTACTGCGTACCTAGAATTTATGTGTGTTACCTCATTTATTCCTCACAGAAATGTTCCAAGGTTGGCATTCACATTTCCATTTTACAGATGATAAAACTGAGCCTCGGCCGGGCGCGGTGGTTCAAGCCTGTAGTCCCAGCACTTTGGGAGGCCGAGATGGGCGGATCACAAGGTCAGGAGATCGAGACCATCCTGACTAACACGGTGAAACCCCGTCTCTACTAAAAAAAATACAAAAAACTAGCCAGGCGAGGTGGCGGGCGCCTGTAGTCCCAGCTACTAGGGAGGCTGAGACAGGAGAATCGCTAGAACCCAGGAAGCGGAGGTTGCAGTTAGCCGAGATGGTGCCATTGCACTCCAGCCTGGGCAACAGAGCCAGACTCCATCTCAAAAAAAAAAAAAAAGACTGAGCCTCAGGGAGGTTATATCACCTACGTTATATCACATCTATAGCCTCAGGGAGGTTATATCACATCTGGAAAGTAGCAGAGGCAAGACTTGAACCCAGGTCAATGCCAAAACTCATTCTCTTGGCACTACCCAACCTTGCTATAACCTCCACAAGCCAGGCTTACCAAGGCCCTTGTTTAGAATCAGCTGATTTATACGTTTTCCGTATGTTTTCATGACATTTTCTTTCTCTAGGAAACATGTTCACTGGATCAGATGAATAGACCCCTGGCATTTTCCATTCCTAATACCTCGATTCAGCTCACAATGTCCCCTGGGCCAGCTCTTTCTTCCCTGCTGCCACGCAGGGAAGCATCATTAACAGATCTAGCTGGGCAAACCCAATACACAATTTTCATAACACCCTTGCCCAGACAGGTCCAACAACAAGGACATTTCAGATGAGAAATCTTGCCCCGAATATTGGAGAAAAGCCATGAGCCTCAGATTCAATTAAAGGCTTCAAAGGAAAGTTTATTCTGAAAACTGGTGTGCAACCGTGTCCTCAACTCCAGATGCATTCACCACCGGTGAGGACCCCAGACCCAGCACATCCCACGAGGACCCAGGGAAAGGAGAGCTTCCCAAACAGTCACCAATCCCTGTCCCTGAGCCCTCCCCGAACCACCCCCACCTGCCCACTTTTGGGGGTGGGCACCGTCACTCACCCAGAAGGGCCGTCTGCGGGTGGGTCCGAGCGTGTCTGCCTCTAGAGATGGACCTCCCACGTGACCGCTCCCTGGCCTCGGCGGGGAGGAGGAGGATCTGTCCGAGGAACAGCAGGAAGCAGCCTGCGAGCATCTTTTCCATTTTCAAGACGAGCAAGAGGGGCAAGGCTGTGACAAACACAACACGGGAAGGCGGCAGGGTGAGATTTCTGGGTCTCCCTGAACTCCAGGAGCTGCAGGCCTGCCGCCCCACCTTTTCAGAGTTCAAACAGGCCACTTGTAGTGAAAATGCTGTTTGTGTGTTCGGTCTTTGAGAGCTTAAGTAGCCCCCATGGGTAGGCTCTTCTTGGACACTCTGAGCAGGGCATGCATAGTTGGAATTTTTCATCACTTTACTCACTGTAAGACTGAATGGAAAACTTGAGAAAAATCTATCCTGAAGTTTCTTATCAGTTAAGTTCATTATCAATTACTCATAGTCACATTTTACATTTTGGATTTGAACAAAAAAAACTATTATATATCTGAGAGTTCCAAGTAACAATATTAGTTCAGTCTAATAATAGTAGCTGGCATCAATTAGTTTATATAAATTATACATATAAAATTAATGTGTAGTTGACATAAAGTAGCATCACATAGCCAGCCTCCCTGCCTCCCTGTCTCCCGCATACATTTATTAGGAGAGGGTTGGCACAATGGTTATGGGCTTTGACTCTGGTAGTAGACTGAGGCCACGTGCCAGGCCCTATTATAAATTCTTTACCTGTATTAACTTGCTCAATTACCTAATATTATTCCCACATTCCCATAAGGCTCAAGAAGGGTCAGTGGCCTGCCCAAGGTCACACACAGTCAGGAAGTGTCAGAGCCAGAATTCAAACCCAGGGTCAAGGCTGGGTGCCATGGCTCATGTCTGTAATCCTAGTGCTTTGGGAGGCCTAGAAAGGATTGCTTGATGCCAGAAGTTTGAAACCAGCCTGGTCCACATAGCAAGGCCCTATTTCTACAAAAAAAAAAAAAAAAAAAAAAAAATTTAACTTATTTAAAAAGTAAAAAAAAGTCCAGATGTAGTGACTCACACCTGTAATCCCAGCACTTTGGGAGGCCGAGGTGGGCAGATCACTTGAGGCCAAGAGTTTGAGATCAGCCTGGCCAACATGGCGAAACCCAGTCTCTACTAAAAATACAAAAATTAGCCAGGTATGGTGGCTCGCGCCTGCAGTCCCAGCTACTTAGGAGGCTAAGGCACAAGAATCACTTGAACCCAGGAGGCAGAGACTGCAGTGAGCAGAGATTGCACCACTATACTCCAGCCTGGGTGACAGAGCAAGACTTTGTCTCAAAAAAAAAAAAAAGAAAAAAGAAAAAAAAGAGTAAAGCAAATTCAAACCCAGGACTAGCAGGTCAATTTTCCAATGCATTGATTAGTAGAAAACCGAAAGGAAAACCCCCAGAAATCAAGTCACAAAAAGCCATAGTTGTTTCCTTGTCAGAGGCAGGGACAGGGCAGGGGTGAGGCAGGGACCATGTTTCAAAACTTAAAAAAAAAAAAAAAAAAAAACCTCACTATTTCAGTGAACTGTTTGTTCAGCAAATTGCTTCCAGGAATTGACCTGGGAATGGACCTGGGCCTGTCACCAGGTCCAGTTTCACAGTCAGTTTTCAACAGCTCGCTTTGTTTAATAGCTCACTATTTTTAGTATCATCCTATGTGCCGACATGCGTGCCTTAAGTATATATATTTAAACAGAGGAATGCTTGTACTCACCGCCTCTCACTATGTGCCAGACACTGGGCCAAGTGCCTTCAACGTATTAAGTGATTTAATTCATAGAGTAACTCAGAGAAGTTAAGTAACTTGCCCAAAGTAACTGCTCATAAGAGGTGAAGTTCCAGAACCCACTAGCTCAGTGGTCCCCAACCTTTTTGGCACCAGGGACTGATTTCATGGAAGACAATTTTTCCACAGACCCAGATGGGGGCGTGATTTTGGGATGATTCAAGTGCATTACATTTATTGTGCACTTTATTTCTATTATTATTACATTGCAATATAATACAATATAATTATACAGCTCAACATAATGTAGGAATCAGTGGGAGCCCTGAGCTTGTTTTCCTGCAACTAGATGATCTCATCTGGGGGTGACAGGAGACAGTGACAGATTATCGGGCATTAGATTCTCATAAGGAGTGTGCAGTTCACAATAGGGTTCATGTTCCTATGAGAATCTAATGCCTTAATTTGTGCAGCAGCAATTAAAAAAAAAAAAAGAATCTAATGGATTTAATGGTGCTGGTGATCTGACAGGAGGCAGAGCTCAGGCCGTAAAGCAGGCGATGGGGAAGGGCTGTAAATACAGGTGAAGCGGCGCTCGCCCACTGCTCACCTCCTGCTATGCGGCCTGGTTCCTAAGAGACCACGGACCGATTCTGGCTGGGGTTGGGGACCCCAGCAGTAGCTCACTACAAATAACTACTCTCCGCACTCCCCTTTTTAAACCATTTTTTTTTCTTTTTTTTGAGACGGGGTCTCACACTGTCGCCTAGGCTGGAGTGCAGTGGCGCGATCGCGGCTCACTGCAAGCTCCGCCTCCCGGGTTCACGCCATTCTCCTGCCTCAGCCTCCCGAGTAGCTGGGGCTACAGGCGCCCGCCACCACGCCCGGCTCATTTTTTGTATTTTTAGTAGAGACGGGGTTTCACCGTGTTAGCCAGGATGGTCTCGATCTCCTGACCTTGTGATCCGCCCACCTCGGCCTCCCAAAGTGCTGGGATTGTAGGCGTGAGCCACTGCACCCAGCACTTTTTAAACCATTTAAACTATTTTTTTGAGACAGGGTCTCACTCTCTCACCCAGGCTAGAATGCAGTGGTGTGATCATGGCTCATGGCAGCCTCAACCTCCCAGGCTTGAGCGATCCCCCAACTTCAGCCTCCCAAGTAGCTGGGACTACAGGTGTGAGCCAACACACCCAGCCTATTTAAACTGTTTACAAATTAGATTGGTCCCTTTTCATAGCTTTAACTCTGAGATTCCTTCTAAACAAAGGAAGAAAACTTAGAACATCTTGCCTCTTTCTCAAATCCTAAACTTACTATTTACTTTCAAGCCGCCTTGCTATTTATCATCTCAGGGTTTTTGTTAGGGGTGGGAGGACAGGGTCTCACTCTGTCATCTAGGCTGGAGTGCAGTGGCACAATAACTCACTGCCTCTTTAAACTCCTGAACTCCAGTGATCCTCCCACCCAAGCCTCCGGAGTAGCTGGGACTACAGGTGTGCCATCATGCCCTCACCTCATTTTATAAAACACTCTTCAGTGTGTTTCATCATTTATATGTGATTTATTATTTTATTGCTATTCCCCTTTCTCCAAACTGAATAGATAAAAAGTCCAGGCTTATTTGTTTCAAAATGTATACAACATGCTCTCAAGGCCCACTTCCACTCTGAGGCATTTGCACTCAAATCAAACACTTGGAATATGATGTGGTGTGTGATCATTTCCAAAAAACAAACATCATTGCATGTAGTTTGGGTTTAATGTGGATTTCAAGAAATGTTTGTATTTCCAAGTCACCATTGCTAACCAAAAGGCACTGAAGAGAGGTGAAGAGTGAGCAGTTAAAAATAAACAAAGCAAAATAATGCTAGCTGTCTAACCCTGAGCAGGTTACTTACCCTCTCTTGACCTCAGTTTTCTCATCTTTAAAATGGAGATAACAGTAGACCTAATTGTTATATAGAATAAATCAGTTCATATGTAGATATATTTAAAGCACTTCAAACACTGTCTGGCACATAGGAAGTGCTGAATAAGTGTTAGCTATTTTGTTGTTGTTGTTGTTGTTGTTGTTGTTGTTATTATTATTTGGAGACAGAGTCTCACTGTCGCCCAGGCTGAAGTGCTGTGGCGTGATCTTGGCTCACTGCAACCTCCGCCTCCCGGGTTCAAGAAATTCTCATGCCTCAGCCTCCCCAGTAGCTGGGACTACAGGTGCACCACACTGTGCCCAGCTAATTCTTTGTATTTTAGTAGATGTGGGGTTTCATCATGTTGCCCAGGCTGGTCTTGAACTCCTCACTCACCTCAGCCTCCCAAAGTGCTAGGATTACAGGCATGAGCCACCACACTGGGCTTGTTGTTGCTGTTATTATTATTATTGGTATTATTCTGTAATCAAACCAATCAATAGTATACACTGTTGACCGGGTGCGGTGGCTCACACCTGTAATCCCAGCACTTTGGAGGCTAAGGTGGGTGGATCACCTGAGGTCAGAAGTTCGAGACAAGCCTGATCAACATGGAGAAACCCCGTCTCTACTAAAAATACAAAATTAGCTGGGCATGGCAGTGCATGCCTGTAATCCCAGCTACGTGGGAGGCTGAGGCAGAAGAATTGATTAAACCCAGAAGGTGAAGGCTGCAATGAGCCAATATCATGCCATTGCACTCCAGCCTGGGCAATAAGAGCAAAAGCAAAACTCTATCTCAAAAAAAAAAAAAAAAGAAAAGAAAAGAAAAAGAAAGTATACACTTCTAATTCACTTCTAATTTTGTCATATTAAGCCACTTAATGTATATTAGACAGATTTTATGCTTACTTATGTATATTATCCTAATAATGACATACAAATCCATAACTGTTAAATACACATTAGTATCTAAAAATATTTAAAACTTTCTTTTTATCAAAATGCAATGGCAAAAGGCCAGGTGCAGTGGCTCACTCCTGTAATCCCAGCACTTTGGGAGGCTAAGGCAAGGCAACATGGCAAAACCTTGTCTCTAAAAAAAATACAAAAATTAGGCTGGGCGTGATGTCTCATGTTGGTTCAATCCCAGCACTTTGGGAAGCCGAGGTGCGAGGTCAGGAGATGGTGACCATCCTGGCTAACACGGTGAAACCCCGTCTCTACTAAAAATACAAAATAATTAGTCGGGAGTGGTGGCAGGCAACTGTAGTCCCAGCTACTCGGGAGGCTGAGGCAGGAGAATGGTGTGAACCCAGGAGGTGGAGCTTGCAGTGAGCCAAGATTGTGCCACCGCACTCCAGCCTGGGGACAGAGTGAGACCCCGTCTCAAAAAAAAAAAAAAAAAAAAATTAGCTGGGGAGGGTGGCACGCACCTGCAGTCCCAGCTACTTGGGAGGCTGAGACTGGAGGATTGCTTGAGCCCGAGAGGTCGAGGGTACAGTAAGCCATAATTACACCACTGTATTCCAGCCTGGGCAACAAAATGAGACTCTGTCTCAAAACAAACAAACAAAATGCAATGGCATGACAAGTCACAGACTAGTAGAAAATATTTGTAAAATACGTATCTGATTGATTATTTCTATCCAGACTATATAAACTCTTTTTTTTCTGAGACAGAGTCTCACTCTGTCACCCAGGCTGGAGTGCAATGGCACGATCTTGGCTCACTGCAACCTCTGCCTCCTGGGTTCAAGTGATTCTCCTGCCTCAGCCTCCTGAGTAGCTGGGACTACAGGTATGTCCCACCACACCTGGCTAATTTTTGTATTTTTAGTAGAGATGGGGTTTCACTATGTTGGCCAGGCCAGTCTCGAACTCCTGATGTCAGGTGATCCGCCCACCTTGGCCTCCCAGAGTGCTAGGATTACAGGCGTGAGCCACAGCGCCTGGCTGGGACTATATAAACTCTTATCACTCAATTAGAAGAGGATAAACAACCCACTTCAGAATGTGCAAAATATTTGAATAGTCACATCACCAAAGAAGATACATGGATGAAAAACAAACATATGAAAACATGTTCAACATCTTTAGTCATTAGAAAAATACAAATTAAAAGCACAATAAGATGCCACAACAAATCTGCTAGAATAGATAAAATTGAAAAGAGTATAATATGAGCTGGAATTGAAAAGAGTATAGTATGACCTGGGAATATGAAAAAATTAAAAAACAATTTTTAAAAGACTGACATAGCCAAGTGTTGGTGAGGATGTGAAGAAACTGGAACCTCGGCTCGGCACCGTGGTGCATACTTGGATCCCAGAACTTTGGTAGGTGAAGGTGAGCAGATCGCTTGAGCCCAGGAGTTAGAGACCAGCCTGGGCAACATGGCGAAATCCCATTGCTACAAAACATACAAAAATTAGCCAAGCATGGTGGCACAAAGGAAGAAAACTTAGAACAGCTACTCGGGAGTGGGGCTGAGGTGGGAGAATAGCATGAGCCCAGGAGGTCGAAGCTGCAGTGAGCCATGATCGCTGCCACTGCACTCCAGCCTGGGTGACAGAGCAAGATCCTGCCTCAAAAAAAAAGAAAAATAGAAAGAAAATCTTACAGTGACTTGAAAACTAACATTAAATCTTCTAAAGTTCCTTTAAGTAGAAATATTTTTAATATAAAATATTTTTAAATAAAGTAAATTAAACATAATAAATTTAAAAAAGGAATTATGATGTTTGCTGTGGGCTTGTAAAAAAGATAAATAATAAGGGTTGGGCATGGTGGCTCACACCTGTAATCCCAGCACTTTGGGAAGCCGAGGCGGGCAGATCACCTGAGGTCAGAAGTTTGAGACCAGCCTGGCCAACATTGTGAAACCCGGTCTCTACTAAAAATACAAAAAAATTAGCCAGGCATGGTGGCACATGACTGTAATCCCAGCTACACGGGAGGCTGAGGCAGGAGAATTGCTTGAACCTGGGAAACGGAGCTTGCAGTGAGCCCAAGATCACACCATTGCACTCCAGCCTGGACAACAGAGTGAGACTCTGTCTCAAAAAAAAAAAAAAAAAAAAAAAGTAATAAAGGATGGGAAAAGGATACTATATAGATGCCAAAATAAAATCAGTGTGGCAATATCAATACCAGACAAGATAGATTTTTTTCCTAAAAACTGCAATGCGGCCGGGCATGGTGGCTCAAGCCTGTAATCCCAGCACTTTGGGAGGCCAAGACGGGCGGATCATGAGGTCAGGAGATCGAGACCATCCTGGCTAATACGGTGAAACCTCGTCTCTACTAAAAATACAAAAACTAGCTGGGTGAGGTGGCGGGTGCCTGTAGTCCCAGCTACTCGGGAGGCTGAGGCAGGAGAATGGCGTAAATCCGGGAGGCGGAGCTTGCAGTGAGCTGAGATCCGGCCACTGCACTCCAGCCTGGGTGACAGAGCAAGACTCCGCCTCAAAAAAAAAAAAAAAAAAAAAAAAAAACTGCAATGGCAGTGAAACAACAACAAAAAAATAAGTCAGTGCATGTATCCATCTCAATGGTTGTTTCTCAGTTTGGCATTTACAGCTGTCAGCATTTGAAGATCAGGACCCATTTCTAACTGGAAAATGGAATGGTGTTTGAGAACAGTTCCTTTCATATATGGGCATCTGAGAATTGCTGTGCTGAGAAATAGAGGTTAATTCAATCTGAACAGATTCCATGAAGCATTTGGGAACATGGAAAGAATATTTTAAAATAATAGAACGGCTTTGACTTTTGTTTTAGCAATTTTTCTCTTCTCCATGGGACAATGAGTCTTTTCATTTAACTTTACCAAGGGGGTGGGGGAAGAGAGAGAGAAGGAGATTATTCTGTCATAGCTACGGGTTCTTCTAAGCATCATTGTTGCAAGTAAATCGACAGGCGAGTAGAATTCCCTCCAGAGCCAGAACTGTATGCTGTGGTCCTTGAGACTAGAGGCCTGGTTCTACACACCTGCGTGACCTCACCTAGGTAACAACTCTCTGGGCTTTAACCAGTCATCCATAAAATAAGAGGCATGGCCTGGGAGCCAACTTTCTTCATCTAAACCAGACCATTGGCAAGATCCTGCTATCCTGAAGAAGGTGGCAAGATCCCCTCTCCAGTGGCAACCCCACCTCCAGACAAAAAGAGAAAGGGAACAGGACACTAATATTTATTAAGTGTCTGGATGGGCTGGCCAGTGAACTGGGCATTTTGCACAGTATCATCTCATTTGATCTCCACAGTCATTCTGTGAGGCGGATGAGCTCCAAATTTGATGGATGGAACACTAAGATTTACAGGTAGAAAAACCTCTCCAAGGCCTCAGAGCTCGTTATCTGGCAGAGACAAGGTTGTACCCTGGCCCCTCTCAGGCAGTCAGTCTACTTGTTAAGAATAAGATTTTCAGGCCGGGTGTGGTGGTTCACGCCTATAATCCCAGCACTTTGGGAGGCCAAGAAGGATGGATCACTTGAGGCCAGGAGTTTGAGACCAGCCTGGACAACGTGGTGAAATCCCATTGCAGTGGGATTTTTTAAGGAATCAGAGAGACCGATGGGGTTGAGGAGGATATTTATTATTTAAGTGCACTGGCCCAGTCAGATTAACATCCAAAGGACTGAGCCCTGAACAAAGAGTTAAGTTAACTTTTAAGCATTTTGTGGGGTGGGGAGAGATCTGTTCAGGGGGAAGCATATCACAGAAGCAAGAAACAAAGACAATTGTTCAATTAATTGAGAGACATGCATTACATCATTTCTTGCTTTCCAAGGAAAAACATGTTTTACGATTTATCTGTCTAGTGACCTTGCAGTTGCACAGCTAGAGAAACAGGGTCTTCACGATGCCTGGGAAAGGAGGAGAGATAAGGCTCACTGGCCACAGAAAAACAGGCAGTTAATTTTTTTTTTTTTTTTTTGAGACGGAGTCTCGCTCTGTCGCCCAGGCTGGAGTGCAGTGGCCGGATCTCAGCTCACTGCAAGCTCCGCCTCCCGGGTTCCCGCCATTCTCCCACCTCAGCCTCCCGAGTAGCTGGAACTACAGGCGCCCGCCACCTCGCCCGGCTAGTTTTTTGTATTTTTTAGTAGAGACGAGGTTTCACCGTGTTTGCCAGGACCTCGTGATCCGCCCGTCTCGGCCTCCCAAAGTGCTGGGATTACAGGCTTGAGCCACCGCGCCCGGCAGGCAGTTAATTTTTAAAGGACTCCGGCTCTTTCTCTTTCTCAGGGGGAATTGAGTTTTCTTATATACAACTGAGTTTCTGCTTACACATTCTTCAATTTCTTTTAATTCCTGTTCCACCATCTCTACTAAAAATATAAAAATCACCCGGGCATGATGGTGCACACCTATAATTCCAGCTACTTGGGAGGCTGAGACAGGAGAATCGTTTGAATGCAGGAGGTGGAGGTTGCAGTGAGCTGAGATGGCGCCACTGCACTCCAGCCTGGGTGACCATGCGAGACCCGGTCTCAAAAAAAAAAAAAAAAAAATGCGAGACCCAGTCTCAAAAAAAAAAAAAAAAAAGAAAGAAAGATTTTTCTAATAATAAATTCTTAGACATCAGGCTCAATAGTTTTGCCCAAGATCTCTCTGTCAGCATACCAGGTATGCACACCAACTGTTATATGCGTTCACAGAGAATCATACAATACTGGAGTTGCGTGAATCTCAGGTGTACCTTCCTGTCTTCCGCCTAATCCTGGAATCCCTGGCAAATGGGAAGACATCTGGTTAGGACTCAAGGCCATCCACCATCTTCAGGCAGCTCTAAATGTCAGACCTCGGTTCTCCACAATGTTGACCTGATGCTGTCTGTAACTTCCACCCAGTGGTGCAGGCCTGCTTGCCAATTCAGCCTGTCCAGACACAAAGTCATCTTTTCCTCAAATCCTTTCATGGTCTTGCTAACCACATCCGCCCAGCCATCCAGACCAGAAACTTGGAGCCAGCCTCCACGTGTCCTCTGGATCCTCAACAGATTTGTGAATGGATAAATTCTGGTGTTCCCGGCTCTGTACGGCTCCCCTGTCTAGCCCTCCTGACGGTTCCCACTGCTGCAGCGAACGTTCTACCCTCACCCTTTCTCAGTCAGACTCCCAGGAGCCTCAGAACTGCCCTCCATGCCTTGGGTCCCTCACCTACTGGCCCTTCCCTTGTTGTTTTGAATTGGCCTGTGGCCTCACTGTGCAATGTTAACATTCAAGGCCCTCCTTGACTGACCACTGCCCACCTCTCGGACCATGACGGCCCCCCACATCCACCTCAGCCTCCCCATTAGGGCTTGAAGAACTCAGACTCTTGTCATGGCGGGGCACCTCCATCCATGCCGTCCCTTGCCCTGAAATGTCTACATTCTACATTCATTGAAATTGCATTCAGTCCTCAAGCCTCAGCTCACATGTCACTCATGCTGTAAAATATTCTCTCGTTTTTCTAATGAGAACTGATTGCTTCATAGACCCCTGACAATGGGTTTGTTGTCTGCTGCAGCACACACCTTGTCACCTCTGTTTCCTCCTTGTGCTAGGTACCAAATTGTGTGAATAAATTCTTTAAAAAATTATTGATTTGAACAAACACATGTATTGATCTTTCATTAATTAACAAAATACTAGTTGAGCAAAATGGCCCTGGTTCTGCATCCAAAAAGTACCGAAGTCAAGCCCATGTCTTCCTCTACATACTATGTTTGCCTGAATGTAGGGGACTGTAATAGGAGGATAATGTCTTCCTTCTTCTTCTTCTTTTTTTTTTTGAAATGGAGTTTCGTTCTTGTTGCCCAGGCTAGAGTGCAGTGGTGTGATCTCGGCTCACTGCAACCTCCATCTCCTGGATTCAAGTGATTCTCCTGCCTCAACCTCCTGCGTAGCTGGAATTATAGGCAACCACCACCACACCCAGCTAATTTTTTGTATTTTTAGTAAAGATGGGGTTTCACCATGTTGGCCAGGTTGGTCTTGAACTCCTGACCTCAGATGATCCACCCGCCTTGCTCTCCCAAAGTTTTGGGATTACAGGCGTGAGCCACCATGCCCGGACTTCTTTTGTTTTTTTTTGAGACACAGTCTTGCATGCCCAGGTTGAAGTGCAGTTGCACAATAATGGCTCATTATAGCCTTGAACTCCCAGGCTCAAGCGATCCTCCTGCCTCAGCCTCCCTAGTAACTGAGACTACACCAGTACCACCACATTTTTGTATTTTTTGTAGAGACAGGGTTTTGCCATGTTGTCCAGCTGGTGGCGAGCTCCTGGGCTCAATGATCCTCCAGCTTTGGCCTCCCAAGTGGTAGGATTACAGGTGTGAGGCACTGTGCCTGGCTCCTATTTTTCCTGATTGGAAGACCCGACATACAATTTCTTGGTCAACTTGAATACTTTGAAGGATACAGATGAAATATCAAGTATCTACTTATAATAATGTATCAATTTAGTCAAAAAACATATTTAAAACATTTTAAGTTATAAAGTAACATGTTAATTTAGAAAAACTGCTTATTTCATTTTATAAATGTTCCATAAAACTTTTTTTTTTCCATAAAACAATGTTTTCAAATGCCTTACCTGTCTCTCTAACATCAGTTGTTTTTTTTTTTTTTGTTCTTTTTGGTTTTTTTTTTTTTTGGTTTAGTACTCAGCAGTCATCCCGAAATCCGGGGTGAGACTGCATGGAAATGGAAGCTATGCATGCTAAAAGCAACCAGGCACAGGTCATGGGCCCTTACCCCACACACAGTTTGGACACTACTCACTGTCTCCAGACTTCTTGAACACAACACAGAAATAAACTTCTTTCTTTAACCCACTGTCATTTCATTTTTTTTGTAACTTGCAGCTGAACTTAATCCTAACCAGTAGACCATTTTTAAGTCTCTCCTAATGAACGCATTTGGCACCAGTGCTAAATACAATCTTCCCTTCCTGAATTTCTGCAGGTTGAATTGCATTTATGACAATTGAGATATGGGTAGGTAATCACTCCCTTTCAAAATGAAGTATAGGCCAGGAGCAGAAGCTCATGCCTATAATCCCAGCACTTTGGGAGGCTGAGGTGGGAGGATCACTTGAGCGCAGGAATTTGAGACCAGTCTAGGCAATAAAGTGAGACTTCGTCTCTATAAAAAAAAAATTTTTTTTTTTGAAACTCAGTTTCGCTCTTATTGCTCAGGCTGGAATGCAATGGTGCAATCTCAGCTCACCGTAACCTCCACCTTCCGGGTTCAAGCGATTCTCCTGCCTCAGCCTCCAGAGTAGCTGGGATTACAGGCATGCACCACCACACCCAGCTAATATTGTATTTTTAGTAGAGAATGGGGTTTCTCCATGTTGGTCAGGCTGGTCTCGAACTCCCGACCTCAGATGATCTGCCCACCTCAGCCTCCCAAAGTGCTGGGATTACAGGCATCAGCCACCGTGCCCGGCCCAGAAAAAAAAAATTTTTTTTAATTAGCTGAGCATGGTGGTACACACTTATAGTCCCAGCTACTTGGGAGGCTGAGGTGGGAGGATTGCTTGGGCCCCAGGAGGTTGAGGCTGCAGCGAACTATGATCACGCCACTGTGCTTCAGCCTGGGTGACAGAGAGAGACCTTATCTCAAAAAAAAAAAAAAGAAGAAGTGTGAATGGAAACAATCTCAATAGCCCTGTACAATAGCACAGAAAAACTATGGTGTGGCCATACAATGGGATATTACACAGCAATAAAAAATAATTATGGCATATGATAACATGAGAAATTTACAAATATAATATTGAACAAAATAACATTCAAAAATGGATAAAATTGTATCTACAATCATAGGAATCAGGATTTTGGTTATACTTAGTTAGTTAGTGCACAGAAAGAGCCTGAGGGGGGATTCTGGGTGCTGGCAATGTTCTATTGATCACAATGCTGGTTACACATGGGTTTATGGCATGAAAATTAATCCAGCTGCATCCTTGATTAGTGTACTTTTTTGTATGTATACTTCAATAAGAAGTTTGTAGGCCAGGCGCAGTGGCTTAAGCCTGTAATGCTAGCACTTTGGGAGGCCAAGGTGAGCAGATTGCTTGAGCTCAGGAGTTCGAGACCAGCCTGGACAATACAGTGAGACCCTGTCTCTACAAAAAATACATAAATTGTTCAGGCGTGGTGGCTCACGCTTGTAATCCCAGCACTTTGGGAGGCCGAGGCAGGCAGATCACCTGAGGTCGGGAGTTCGAGACCAGCCTGACCAACATGGAGAAATCCCATCTCTACTAAAAATACAAAATTAGCCATGCGTGGTGGTGCATGCCTGTAATCCCAGCTACTCGGGAGGCTGAGGCAGGAGAATCACTTGAACCTGGGAGGCAGAGGTTGCAGTGAGCCGAGATTACGCCATTGTACTCCAGCCTGGGCAACAAGAGCGAAACTCTATCTCAAAAAAAAAAAAAAATACAATAATTAGCCAAGCGTGGTGGCACATGCCTGTAGTCTCAGCTACTCGGGAGGCTGAGGTGGGAGGTTGGCTAGAGCCAAGAGGCAGAGGTTTCAGCGAACTAGGATCATGCCACTGCACTCCAGCCTGGGCAACAGTCAGACCATGTCTCAAAAGAAAAAAAGAAAAGTTTGCTTAAAAAACAGGCAAATACTCTACACAGGTCCAGAGAGCAAAATAAAAATAAAAGATAAAGCAAGATAAATTTACCTATGGTGATAGAAGGTAAAATAGTAGTTGCCTTAGGGGAAGATGATAATTTATTTGGGGTTCGAAGGGGGCTATGGCTGCAGATCTTGGGGGCAGTTACATGGCAGTGGAGAGGGCTCACTTGTAAAACTCCACTGAGATTTCACTTATGATTTGTGCACCTTTTTATATGTTCCTCTGATTTAAAAGAAAAAAACTAACTTAACAAATAAAGTGTGCAGTTCCAGGCTCTATTGACCTCAGGTCCTTCCACCAACACAGGAACTGAGAGACCTGAGAGCTGTAGCAGAAATTTTGAAGAGTTTAACAGGTGTTCTCTCTTGAGTGGGCCATTGTGCACATTCTGGAAGGGGGTGGTTATTAAGAATGAGGCAGCCCAGGCAGTCACTATTTGGAACTCCTTCTCAGGTCCTGTGGTAGGCAGAATAATTGCCCTCCAAAGATGTCTACATCATAATTCCCAGAAGCTGCGAATATGTGATGTTAGATGGCAATGGGAATTGAGGTTGCTAATCAGATGACCTTAAAAAAGAGGAGATGATCCTGGATTATCTAGGTGGGCCAATGTAATCACAAGTGTCCTCAAAAGTAGAAGAGGGTCCGGGCGCGGTGGCTCACGCCTGTAATCTCAGCACGTTGGGAGGCTGAGGTGGGCAGATCACAAGGTCAAAAGTTTGAGACCAGCCTGATTAACATGGTGAAACCCCATCTCTTCTAAAAATACAAAAATTAGCCAGGCAGGGTGGCTCGCACCTGTAATCCCAGCTGCTCAGGAGGCTGAGGCAGGAGAATCGCTTGAACCCAGGAGGCAGAGGTTGCAGTGAGCTGAGATCACACCACTGCACTCCAGCCTGGGCAACAGAGCAAGACTCTGTTTCAAAAAAAAAAGTAGAAGAGGTCAGAGCATGATGGCTCACGCCTATAATCCCAGCACTTTGGGAAATCAAGGCAGGAGGGTTGCTTGAGCCCAGGAGTTGAAGATCAGCCTGGGCAAGATAGAGAGACCCTGTCTCTACAAAAAATGAAAATTAAAAAAAAAAAAAATCTAGCCAGACATGGTGGCACATCCTTGTAGTCCCAGCTACTTGGGAGCCTAAGTGAGAGGGTCACTGAAACCCAGGAGACTGAGGCTTCATTGAGCCATGACTGCACCACTGCACGACAGCCTGGGCGACAGAGCAAAACCTTGTCTCAAAAAAAAAAAAAAGGATAAGAAGAAGGCAGAAGAGAGATCTGAGGGGTGGCAGCGAGAGTAGCATGCAGCCTGACATTGCTGGCTCTCAAGATGGAAGCAAACTAAGCAATGTGTGCAGCCTCTGGAAGTTGGAAAAGGCAGGGGAACAAATTCTCCCTGCTGACACCTGGATTTCTAGCCCCATGAGAACCATTATAGAATTGTGGCCTCCAGAGCTGTAAGATAACAAATCTGTGTTTTAGGTCACTAAGTTTGTGCTAACTTGTTACAGCAGCAATACGAAACTAGTACAGACACCATCTGGGAATTTCAGGGAGGTCAAATGTCACTAGAGTGATTTGCTTCACAGAGATCTTGCTCTGGACATGGGGGCATTTTTTCTATTTCACTAGAAATGGAGGAGGAGAAGCAGCTAGAAAAGTCGGCAAATGCTGTTGATGGAGAAACAGAGACTATTCTAAGGGCCAAAGTTGAGGGTTACTGGCCAGGTGTGGTGGCTTACGCCTGTAATCTCAGCACTTTGAGAGACCGAGGCAAGAGGATCACTTGAGCTCAGGAGTTCAAGACCAGCCTGGACAACATGGCGAGACCCTGTGTCTATTTTAAAAAGTTTTTTAAAAAAATCTACAAAAGAAACAAATGTGAGGGTTACTCAAGGGGAGGGAGAAAGCCCAAAAAGGACAGGAAGGAGCCACTTCTGAACTGAGTTTCAAGAAGCCCTGGGCTGACAAATGGAGATTTGATCCACAGCTTTGACCCCTCTGGTCTTGAGCTTTTGGTCTTTAAGACATGTGAAAACAGCCGGGCGTGATGGCTCATACCTGCAATCTCAGCACTTTGGGAGGCTGCGTCAGGTGGATCATGAGGTCAGGAGTTTGAGACCAGTCTGGCCAATGTGGTGAAATCCTGCCTCTACTAAACATACAAAAATTAGCTAGACATGGTGTTGCAACTTGGGAGGCTGAGGTAGGAGGATCACTTGAACCTGGGAGGCAGAGGTTGCAGTGAGCAGAGATTGTGCCACTGCTCTCCAGCCTGAGCAACACAGAGAAACTCTGTCTTGGGGAAAAAAAGAAAGAAAAAAAAAAGAGATGTGAAAACAAACTCACCTAACTGGGAGGGTACAGGGAGAAGCCCTAAACAGCAGTAAGCTAAAACTCTTTGATTTAGATCATTTTCTCTAATACTCTAATATTTCTTTCTTTTTTCCAAATAGTTTTTCTTACCATCATGCCCAATCTAATATCTCTGGCAGACAGAATAATATGTCAAAGATGTCTATGGCCTAATCCCCAGAATCTGTGACTGTTGCCTTACATGGCAAAAGGGACTTTGGGCTGGGTGTGGTGGCTCATGCTTGTAATCCCAGGACTTTGGGAGGCCAAAGTGGGCAGATCACCTAAGGTTAGGAGTTCGAAACCAGACTCGCCAACATGGTGAAACCCTGTCTCTACTAAAAATACAAAAAAATTAGCCAGGCATGGTAGCTCATGGCTGTAATCCTATCTATTTGGGAGGCTGAAGCAGGAGAACACTTGAACCTGGGAGGCGGAGGCTGCAGTGAGCCAAGATCACACCACTGCACTCTAGCCCGGGCAACAGGGCGAGACTCTGTCTTGATTAGCTCAGATTTTCTAGGTGTGGTTTTGTAAGAGGGAGACAGGAGGGCCGGGCGCGGTGGCTCAAGCCTGTAATCCCAGCACTTTGGGAGGCCGAGACGGGCGGATCACGAGGTCAGGAGATCGAGACCATCCTGGCTAACACTGTGAAACCCCATCTCTACTAAAAAATACAAAAAACTAGCCGGGCGAGGTGGCGGGCGCCTGTAGTCCCAGCTACTGGGAGGCTGAGGCAGGAGAATGGCGGTAACCCCGGGAGGCGGAGCTTGCAGTGAGCTGAGATCCGGCCACTGCACTCCAGCCCGGGCGACAGAGCGAGACTCCGTCTCAAAAAAAAAAAAAAAAAAAAAAAAAGAGGGAGACAGGAGAGTCAGGATGGAGAGGAGGGTTGGAAGATGCTGTTACTGGCTTTGAGGACAGAAGAAGGAACCCAGGAGCCAAGAAATGCAGTCAGCTTTTAGAAGTCAGAAAATGAAAGACATGTTCCCAAGAGCCTACAAAAGGAACCACAGAGCCCTGCTGACACCTTGATTTTAGCTCTATGAAACCCATTTCAGAGTTCTGAACTTCAGAACTGCAAGATAACAACGTTGGGTTGTTTTAAGCCACTATGTTTGTCAAATTTGTTATAGCAGCAATAGGCAACTAATACAACAACATAAAATAACTACAGGGTATCCCCATGGGCAGTGAGCCCCACT
Source organism: Rhinopithecus roxellana (assembly GCF_007565055.1). NCBI lineage: Eukaryota > Metazoa > Chordata > Mammalia > Primates > Cercopithecidae > Rhinopithecus > Rhinopithecus roxellana. The sequence continues at coordinate 61,727,565 of NC_044557.1, read as the reverse complement.
TTCCATAAGTAGATAAAGGTTTCTCTGACAGTACTTTTAGAATAACTTTCCAAAAATGTTAGCTGATCCACTTGCTCAGCCACTGATTTTTACATGCAGGTATTTTGTGAAATTTTCCATTTCAATTGACTCACTTTGAGTACTTTACACCCTTCACACACTGTTGGATAAATTCACACTAATTAGTTCATTTAACCCTTACAACAACCCTATGACGTAGTATAATGCCCATTTGACAGATGACACAACCGAGGCTCAGACAATAATAGTAAGTATAGCTAACAAATATCGATCATTTATTCTGAGCTAGGCATTGAACACATGTTAACTAATTTAATTCTCCCAAAAAAATCTATTCATTTACAGATGAAGAAACAGATGTCAGGCACAGACAGTCTAAGTAACTTTCCAAAATCTTTGCAGGTATGAGGGACTGGAACTGGAACCCACGTCCTTCGGGTGCCAAGAGCAGTGTCCTTTGGGTTGTACCCCAACTTTATCTCATCCATGTCAAAGCCACTGTTATAGTCACTACCACCAATTACTGACAATAGCCCAGGCCTCTGGAATTCAGCCCAGGCCTGCCATTCTATCTGAGCTCCCTTCAGGCAGTGGTGGCTGTCTGCTGAGCCACATGGCAAGGTTCAAGGGTGACCTCATGGGCTGAAGCTCCAAGTGGCAAGTGGTCCCTTGGAAGGACCTCCCTGGCACAATTCACTAGCAATAGTAATGGCATTCCCCATTCTCCCCTTGGTATATGCTCAGCCTCCCTCTTTCCCTGGCCCTCCTGAGTTATCTTCCCATATGCTTTAAACAGGGGAGTCCTCCATAGCTTCCCTAGAAGACAGGGAATCCCTAGAAGGGATGCTCCTGCATGTGCTACAGACCAGAGGGCAGTGAGTGCCAGGGACAGCATTAGAGGCACTCTGCCAACTTGACTGGTCTTAAACCTCCCCCACTCACCTCTCCCACTGCTTGTCCAGCCTCACACCCAACACCTTGCTCAGGCCAGTGTTACACCCATCACACCCTCTTCGACCTGCTTTTCCTGAGGCCTAAGCCTGTCACTCCCCCTTTTCTGCTCCCCACCTCATGCCTTGCTTTCTCGTAGGTGCCAGTCAGAACTGTTTCTAGATAAACTGTAGAATTTTTTTTCCAGAACCTCCAATGGCTCTCTTATTTCAAAGAGCAAACAGCTCTCCTTTTCTTTAAATCTCAGGCCACACTTTTAACTACCTTTTGCTAAACAAAGACATATGGCACTCGCTGATAAGAGCTTAGGGCATGACAGCTGCTTGAGGGTGTTTCAGATTCGGACTCTGCTCTGACACCTCCGACAAGCAAGTTCAGGCCTTGGTGGCCCTGGGTTGCCTGGGTCTGCACTCTGGGAACAGGGAATCCCAGAGCCCCAATTTATAGAAGACAGTGTCCTGGTAACTTGGGGGCCTGAGATTGAATTCTATTGGCAGAAATAAAAGTAAAAAGTGTGGACAGATAGGAAAATGCAAGGTGAAGAGCCACAAGCATCTCGTTCTGCACAGAGGATTCTAAGCGCCCAGTTTCAGGGACTGAGAGGAAACATTGCAGGCCATAAACCCATCTTGGTATTTTGAAATGGTTTTATGAGGTAGTCCCTTTGGAAGCAAGCAGGGAGAACTGCCCCGGTGTGGACTCCTGCATGGCAATACCAGCTGAATACACATGGCTTATCTGCTACCCTCACGTATCCATGGAGAGCCTCTCTTTCTGAACTGGGGAAGAGGTGCATTCACTGCTCATAGCAGATCCTTGCTATTTCTGGAAAGACAAGCCATTGAGCTCACCTGATCTTAGGATGCTCCTGGAAATGTTCTAAGGACTTTACTTGCCATATCTCTTTTTTTTTTTTTTTTTTTTTTTGAGATGGAGTTTAGTTCTTGTAGCCCAGGCTGGAGTGCAATGGCACGATCTCGGCTCACCGCAACCTCCGCCTTCTGGGTTCAAGCGATTCTCCCACCTCAACCTCCCGAGTAGCTGGGACTGCAGGCATGTGCCACCACGTCTGGCTCATTTTGCATTTTTAGTAGAGACGGGGTTTCTCCGTGTTGGTCAGGCTGGTCTCCAACTCCCGACCTCAGGTGATCCGCCCGCCCCGGCTTCCCAAAGTGCTGGGATGACAGGCGTCAGCCATCGCGCCCGGTAGCCATAATCTCACTTAATCCTCACAGCTCTGTGGGTATTACCATCCTCATCAGACAGATGAGGAAACTGAGGCTTACAGTAGTTGGGTACCTTCAAGTTGGGTACCCAACTTCACAGCTGGGGTTGAAACCTAAGCAGACTGACCCCAGTCTCTTCTCTCGACCATTCCTTAAAGGCCGATTGTAAGTGTGCTTGGTGCAGATGCATTGTGGCTTCCTGATTTATGACTAATTGAAACTTGGTCAATTGGGTTTGTTCGGGTGGGCGCGAGTGTCCCTGAGGAGAGCACCTTCCTGTGTCCCCAGTCCTGGACACCCTACCAGAGACAGTCCCCATTTCTCTGTCCTCTCCCCAAACGGCTCCAAACTGTTCTGGGGTTTCTAGCAACTACCACAAAATGCCTTCCCCTTTCTCTCCCTCTTCCATAATATAGGGAAGCTGGAGGTTTAGCTGCCATAGAGAACCCAAGAACAAAATCCAGATGACACGGGCATGAAAATACTAGGTTCCAAAGAGAGAAGAGGGAGCCATCGGCTGTCCGTGGAATAGGAATCACCCCGCATACCCACTCAACAGGTCTCCCTTTCCCCGGGTCGCGGTGGCCGTGGTCTGGGCGTCCCCGCTGCGGGCCACAGCGCCCCCACGGGGCATTCCGCGGCGGCTGCGGCGCGTCTTGTCCTGCGCAGGGAGCGCGCCCAGCTCTCCCGGCCGGGGTGGCTGGACTTCTCCCGCCGAGGGGTCCGGCAGCGCCCCCCTCCCTCTCCCGCTGTCCTCGGAGGGGTCGAAGGTGCCGGGGCCCCGGGGCGCTGGGGGCCGCAGTACGGGCCTGGGGAGGGCGCCTGCGCGTCGGGCAGCCCGAGCTCGGTATGTCTGTCGGTGGGTCGGTCCGCCTGCACCTCGGGGCCGCCCGGCCGCGCAGAGCCGGGGGAAAGCGCGCTGCGCTCACCTGCAGCCGCCGGCGCCTGGGAAGCGAGGCAGGAGCGCAGTCACCCGGGTCTTTCTCGTCGGCCTCTTCGCCTAGCCGAGGGCCGCTGCTCTCCTCGGGAATCGCTCGTGGGAGGCGAGGACGGAGCCCCAGCCTCTGCCTCTATCTCCGCCGCCGCCGCCGCCTGCTCCAAGTCCCATCCCAGAGCGCTCCCCTCGCTTGCTGGCTGCCTGGGAGGCGCTGGGCAAGGGCGGGCGGGCGGGCGGCTGGGGAGGCGGTGCCGCGGCGAGGGTGGGGAGCGGGCCGGGCGGGAGGAGGGGTGTCCTCTTTGGGGATGGGGAAGGCGCGGAGAGGGAGCGGCGGCGAGGGCGGCCCCACCCTGCGGGCAGCCCCGGGAGCTAGGCACTCTGGCGGCGCGCCCTGCCTGCTGCCACCTGGCTCCTCTCTGTCGGTGCCTGAGCCCAGGAGGGCATCGGACTCCAGGGATAGGGAGCCGCAGGCTCAGAATACAGGCAGCTTTAGGGGCCTGTCGGGGTGGGCGTTCGCCGAGGGGTCTTCTGGGGAAAAGGAGACATGGCAGGAATCTTATATCTAGAACTTGGGGTCATGATCTGCGGGATGCACCCACTGATGACGGGGATGGAGAAAAAAAGTGGTGAGAATTGGGCTAATTGATGACAAGCGCCAAGAGCTGTCTTGCCAGTGCCCAGAGCAACCCACCAGTGCCAGTTCATATTAACAGAGCGTCCACTGGCTGGGGACCAGGCCCCGGGGTGGGGAGGAGGTAAAGATGCCAGGATGGAGAGGAGACAAAATTCCTACCCCGAGGGAGCAGGGAAAGTCTAGTTCAGACAAGACTTTTGAAATTATGAGCAGAGATATTTTCAACTTTGCAAAATGGAGGAACCTCACCTTAGATGTCCCCATGGAGCCTTGGAGGGATGCAGAAGACAGGATTGGCCAGTGATAGTCAAAGTGGCAGGCACCACACTCTACTAGCTCCCCAGTTCCTGGAGGCAGGGGTGGTGAGTGGCTCTACAACAGACCAGGACATCTCCTATAAAGCTCCAAAATTCTGTTCCCAAACCACTAACCAAGGCACCCAGTTCAGGTTTTAACAAACTACCAGCAGAGACAGCAGCATTATCTAGTTTCAAAACTTCTGGATGTGCCACAGTCTGATAAATTGGTGCTTTGGGTGAACTTTCTTTTGTAATTGACTGTCACTCCTATTTGATGATAGAGTTGGTTTCTGAAATATGAATAAACGCCACTTACAAAATCAATTCTTCAGAAAAGCTCCAGGAGGGGTAATTAAAATTCCAGCCATGAAGCAAGGGGTTAACATACTCGAGCCATCAGGCAACTCAATGGTACCTTAATACCAAGAAAGAATTGTGGATTCCTGTCCCTTTACCCAATACCTTAGGCCCACTGGGCACTCTTGGCTGCCTGCGCTGATCAGAAATCGTTTTTTTGTTATGTCTTTGGGAGGAGGTAGGTGGAGGTCAGAAAGCAGAGGAAAGTCTTCAGGAAATGTTTGGTCTCTGAAATCTTGGATCCCATAGAAGAAAATTCTTCCTGAGTCTGGGCCAGTGAAAATCCCCTAGGAACTGGGGAAGTTGAGCTACAGTTTATGGAAACTTAAATTTAAAATGTGTTGCCTTATTCCAAGACACCAGTGTGATCCAGTAATTTACCAGGAAAACAATAACAATCCCCAAACCCTTCCAAACTGTAAGGAAATTGTAATTTAGTAACTGATTCCGGTGACTCTGGTGTATGCCAATTAAAATGGGTGTTTTCCCCCCAGGGAGTTCTACTGGAATTCTTCAGAATAGTTCATCTATGTACAAAGCACACTTGGGGCCAAGTCAAATAGGTCAAATGAGTTGTTCTACCTTGTGGGATGATCTTCAGGTCTGCCAGAAAAAAATGAAGCAAAAGCAAGTTCAATGTCCTGAAATATAAAGTCAGAACAAACAATGAATTGATTTCTGGGTTACCTTCAGGATGAATTGCACGTTGATAATTAAGGCTATAGATTAGGAAAAGGCCAAAATTGCCTTTTCTGCTGGAGGTCCTGCCATGTCCTAGATGTACAGAGAACCTTATTCAGAAGTGTGGGGTTAAGATTTTTAGTTCTGGGACTGGGCGATGGCTCACGCCTGTAATCCCAGCACTTTGGGAGGCTGAGGCGAACGGATCACTTGAGGTCAGGAGTTCTAGACCAGCCTGGTCAACATGGTGAAAACCCATCTCTACTAAAAATACAAAAGATAGCTGGGTGTGGTAGTGGGCACCTATAATCCCAGCTACTCAAGAGGCTGTAATCCCAGCTACTCAGGAGAATTGCTTGAACTTGGGAGGCAGAGGTTGCAGTGAGCCGAGATTGTGCCACTGCACTCCAGCCTGGGCAACAAAGCTAGAGTCTATCTCAAAAAATAAAAATAAAAATTAATAATAATAATAATACAAAAATTAGCTGGGTGTAGTGGCACACGCCTATAATCTCAGCTACTCAGGAGCCTGAGGCTGGAGAATCACTTAAACATGGAAGGCAGAAGTTACAATGAGCCGAGATCGCACCACTACACTCCAGACTGGGTGACAGAGTGAGACCCTGTCCCAAAAAAAAAAAAAAGATTTTCAGTTCTTACGTGGGCACTCATGTAAGCAGACAAAAATGAGATATGTATTATCTGAGAACTCCTAAGAGTTCACGAGTTAACTGGAATTGGTATTTGTTTAATCACAACCTGAGTAGCTATATTTGGGACCAACTCTCAGTTCTCTGTCTCCACGTAGAGTCTATTGTGGAGTAAGGATTTGGGTCGGGGGAGTCATTTGACCCAGACCTCACACTCGTGAACAGCCTCGAATATAGACTTTAAACATAAGCATCCCTTTGCTCCTTGTAAACATTAGAACTTTTTTGTTTTGCCTTAGAATCCTTCTTACTTGAGACCTAGCTATCTGGCCTAGATGGCAGATTGAAATGAGACTGTCAAATCCAAATAGGACCAGAGTACAGTATAAGGAAACTGAAGAACAGACACGTTGCCTCACAGACCTATAACCTAAAATAAAGCTCTACTGAATGCATGAGGAGACATGTAAAATTGCAATGTCATCTCACGTGCACTGTTTCCCTAGGTGACAGACAGTGTTTGAGTCCCATGTAAACTATTGGAGCTCCTCCCCGTCTCCCTGAAGCAGAAGGGCAGGAAAGGAAACATCTTCATATCTGGCCAGCTGCCAATTTGTTGGAGCTGGAGTTGCAGGGTTAAGGGAATGTTGCAAGGTAGTGGATGAGCTTGGACTCCAGCTCAGGGAGGGGAACCCTGTAGGCAGGGCAGTGGTCCCTTTGGGATACCCCATCTGCATGGACAGCTGGGTCCATGTCCAGAGAGTTCCTTTGAGGACAGGCTGACTGATGGCACCATTGTCCTAGGTGGCATAATTTCTTTTTTCTTTTTTTGGCATATGATAATTTATTACTACAGTGTTTTCACCATTAAAATTTATGATCTTGGTCTTTCCTTCTTGCCTTTGTATAGGGCCAAAAGACATAGGCTACTTTGACAACCTGAAAGCTGACTCCAGAAATATAACCAACAGCATGACCTTTTTGACCAAATCCAGCAACCACAACTTTATTATTTTCCTCAATAAAGTTCAAGCAATCATCATTGAGTACAAAGGCTGTGATTTTCTTGCCATCCTTGATCCACTGGACCCTGACACACTTCCTAATGGCAGAATTTGGCTTTTTGGCTTCAACTCCTACTTTTTCCAGCACAATTCCTTTTGCATGAGAAGCACCTCCAAAAGGGTTGGCCTTCAGGGCTGTGCCCAGATGGGCTCTCTTGTACTGTATCATGCCACTTCTGATCTCATCGGTGACTACAGAGCCTCCTAGCAGTACGAAGTCCATGACACTTGCCCATCCTGCCAGTGCTACAGGCCTGAGCAAGAGAGAAGCAGCTGTCGCAGGTGAAATCATTTCTAAACAAACATATCCCATCTTGGAAAGACTGGATGAAAGTGATCAGGAAAAAACTACAGCAAGTTGAAAATTTGTTCAGGAAAACAATACTCATTTCAAAGGGGACTCAAATGTTTTTATGTGATCTTGACTTGGATCACGAGCTCCTGAGGACAAGGACTGGGCCTTTTCCTTGTTAATAGATCTTGACCTATGCCATGCTGTAGAAGGGACTGGGTTACTGGCTTTAACCTGGATTTTAGAGCCTTGTAGTTTTGTGGAATCAGACTGATGCAGCTTCCTATCAAGGATGAGGTAAGGTCTGGCACAGTGGCTCATGTCTGTCATGTCAGCCCTTTGGGAGACCTAGGCAGGAGGATCACTTGAGCCCAGGAGTTCGAGACCAGCCTGAGTAACACAGTGAAACCCCATCTCCGCAAAAAATTTAAAAATTAGCTGGATGTGGTGACCTGTGCCTGTAGTCCCAGCTATTTGGGAGGCTGAGATAGGAGGATCACTTGAGCTGGGGAGGTCAAGGCTGCCGTGAGCTGTGATTGCACCACTGTACTCCAGATTCCAGCCTAAGCAACAGAGCAAGACCCTGTCTCAGATTTTATAAAACAGAGATAATAGGCAGTCGCGGTGGTGCATGGCTATAGTCCCAGCTACTTGAGAAGCTGAGACAAGAGGATCCCTTGAGCCCAGGAGTGTGAGCCTGGCTTGGGCAACACAGCAGGACCCCATCTCTACCTAAAATAATAATAATAATAATAATGTTAAAGAATGAGAGAATAGAGTGAAGTGGGGAGCCTTAATGCATACGCAATAGTAAGTACAAATATGATTTGTTTTCTTGGATACTGACAAGGCTGAAACACTGCCTGTCTACCTGCAGACTGTCATCCAGGGGAGAGTGGCATGACCATGGCTCACTGCAGCCTCAAACTCCTTGGCTCAAGTGATCCTCCCACCTCAGCCTCTCTGAGTAACTGAGATTACAGACATGCGCCACCATGCAGACATAGACTCATTAATATCCTTGACAGAAGGTAGTTAGTTGAGTGTCACAAGGATGAGGCTATCGGCTTCTTTTTTTTTTTTTTTTGAGGCAGAGTCTCGCTCTGTCGCCCGGACTGGAGTGCAGTGGCCAGATCTCAGCTCACTGCAAGCTCTGCCTCCCGGGTTTATGCCATTCTCCTGCCTCAGCCTCCCAAGTAGCTGGGACTACAGGTATGTCCCACCACACCTGGCTAATTTTTGTATTTTTAGTAGAGATGGGGTTTCACTATGTTGGCCAGGCCAGTCTCGAACTCCTGATGTCAGGTGATCCGCCCACCTTGGCCTCCCAGAGTGCTAGGATTACAGGCGTGAGCCACAGTGCCTGGCTGGGACTATATAAACTCTTATCACTCAATTAGAAGAGGATAAACAACCCACTTCAGAATGTGCAAAATATTTGAATAGTCACATCACCAAAGAAGATACATGGATGAAAAACAAACATATGAAAACATGTTCAACATCTTTAGTCATTAGAAAAATACAAATTAAAAGCACAATAAGATGCCACAACAAATCTGCTAGAATATTAATGAGTCTATGTCTGCATGGTGGCGCATGTCTGTAATCCCAGTTACTCAGAGAGGCTGAGGTGGGAGGATCACTTGAGCCAAGGAGTTTGAGGCTGCAGTGAGCCGTGTTCATGCCACTCTCCCCTGGACGACAGTGTGAGACAGTATCTGAGTTAAAAAAAAAAAAAAAAAAAAAAAAAAAAAAATCATTTCCACTGCAGAAATTGCCTGCAGTGGGAATTTCTGTGCTTGAGTCTATGGTACCTGCCACAGAGGAATTTGTATTGCTTTTACTATTGGAATTTTGTGATCTTCTTATAAAGGATGAAAGACAAACAAGGTTTATAATGCATGGTCTCACAGGGATTTCATTTAAATCTGAAGGGACCAGGAAGTAGGTGAACAGGTCACTATCTTTAAGTTGTATATTAGCTGTTGAGAATTTCCCCCCATTTATCCAAGGTCTCAGGGTTCCACCAAGGTCTTAGATTTGATCATTTATTGCTTTAACAATGATTTACTAGGAAAGGGAAAAGAGAAAGCTCCTAAGAGGAGACACATCTAGCAATTTAATTGTGGATTCAGATTCCTATTGAATGAAGCTCACATGAAAGGGACTTGATCACAAGAATAGTGAGAACTAAGAATGCTGGTTTCCTTTTGATTTCAAATTTAGGCAGACTATTAGGTAGCCTCTCATCTTAGCAGGACTTTAATCTTTCTTCGGAAAGCAACCCTTTTATGACTGTGTTGCTGTTATCACCTTTTTTTTTTTTTTTTTTTTTTTTTTTTTTTTTTTTTTTTTTTTTGAGACGGAGTCTTGCTCTGTCGCCCAGGCTGGAGTGCAGTGGCCGGATCTCAGCTCACTGCAAGCTCCGCCTCCCGGGTTTACGCCATTCTCCTGCCTCAGCCTCCCGAGTAGCTGGGACTACAGGCGCCCGCCAGGTCGCCCGGCTAGTTTTTTGTATTTTTAGTAGAGACGGGGTTTCAGCATGTTAGCCAGGATGGTCTTGATCTCCTGACCTCGTGATCCGCCCGTCTCGGCCTCCCAAAGTGCTGGGATTACAGGCTTGAGCCACCGTGCCCGGCCACTGCTGTTATCACCTTTACAACTTTCTTGTAAGAGTCAAGACACTCCCCTAAAAGACCCCCAGCCCAGTGCACACTACTCCAGCTGTGGCTTTGGCAGGGTTGCTGGAGCAGTGACTTTCCCACGGTCTCCTTGCATCATCTATAGGAATGAATGAATTTTTTAATTTTTCTTTCTTTTTTTGTTTTCTTTTTTGTTTTTCTTTTTTTTTTTTTTTTTTTTTTGAGACGGAGTCTCGCTCTGTCGCCCAGGCTGGAGTGCAGTGGCCGGATCTCAGCTCACTGCAAGCTCCGCCTCCCGGGTTCACGCCATTCTCCTGCCTCAGCCTCCTGAGTAGCTGGGACTACAGGCACCCGCCAGGTCGCCCGGCTAGTTTTTTGTATTTTTAGTAGAGACGGGGTTTCACCATGTTAGCCAGGATGGTCTTGATCTCCTGACCTCGTGATCCGCCCGTCTCGGCCTCCCAAAGTGCTGGGATTACAGGCTTGAGCCACCGCGCCCGGCTGTTTTTCTTTTTTCTTTCTTTTCCTTTTCTTTTCTTTCTTTCTTTTCTTTTTTTCTTTTTTCTTTTTTTTTTTTTTTTTGAGACAGGGTCTCACTCTGTTGTCCAGGCTAGACTGCAGTGGTGCAGTCATGACTCACTGCAGCTTCAACCTTTCAGGCTCAGGTGATTCTCCCACCTCAGCCTCCTGGGTAGCTGGGACCACAGGCATGTGCCACCACGCCTGGCTAATTTTTGTATTTTTAATAGAGACAGGGTTTTGCCATGTTGGCCAGGCTGGTCTTGAACTCCTGACCTCAAATGATCTGCCCACCTTGGCCTCCCAAAGTGCTGGGATCACAGGTGTGAGCCACCACACCCGGTGGAATGGAATTTTTTTCTAGTAGGCGCTTCTGAGTTATCTCTGGGGAACTTGAGCTCCACTGAGTTGCTTTTAAAAATTTGTTGCAGTCACTGGGATGGGATTACAGCTGGCTTTAATTTTCCCTATGTGCTTATTTTATTTTATTCTAGTAAATATGTTTTGAGTTCCTTCTATCTACCAGATATATGCCATACACGAACAGAGCAATAAGTAACACATAGACTCTTCTGAGTTGATAATCTACTGGCGGACTATCAACAAGAAAAGTAGTAACCATAGAGCAGAAGATATACCTTGATTGGGGATGCTGAGGATGCCATGGAAGAACATGAAATGAATGCCATCCAGGGCCAGGCACGGTGGCTCATGCCTGTAATCCCAGCACTTTGGGAGGCCAAAGGGGTTGGATCACTTGAGGCCAGGAGTTCAAGACCAGCCTGGCCAACATGGCAAAACCCCATCTCTACTAAAAATACAAAAATTAGCTGGGCATGGTGGTGCATACCTGTGGTCCCAGCTACTCAGGAGGCTGAGGCGGGAGGATCACTTGAACCGGGGAGGCGGAGGTTTCAGTGAGCTGAGATTGCACCACTGTACTCCAAGCTGGGTGACAGAGCGAGAGACTCCATCTCAAAAAAAAAAAAAAAAAAAAAGAATGCCACTCAGAGTAGTAGGCCATAGGCTTCTAGAAGGAAGTCATTTTCACATGGAGACCAAAAGGATGAGTTATTGGCTTTATTTTCTGTTCTTTCTTGCAACCCATTACTTACATAATTTTATTAAAACCTACAAGTTTGCAATGTGTCTTGATGCCCAGCTCATACCTGGATTTTCTATTAAGATGTCTAAGGAAAGGCCGGGCGCGGTGGCTCAAGCCTGTAATCCCAGCACTTTGGGAGGCCGAGACGGGCAGATCACGAGGTCAGGAGATCGAGACCATCCTGGCTAACACGGTGAAACCCCGTCTCTACTAAAAAATACAAAAATCTAGCCGGGCGAGGTGGCGGGTGCCTGTAGTCCCAGCTACTCAGGAGGCTGAGGCAGGAGAATGGCGGGAACCCGGGAGGCGGAGCTTGCAGTGAGCTGAGATCCGGCCACTGCACTCCAGCCTGGGCGACAGAGCGAGACTCCGTCTCAAAAAAAAAAGAAAAGAAAAGAAAAAAAAATGTCTAAGGAAGTTTAACTCTCAGGGACACAGATGATACAGTGCATTAACTTCAACGGGGGAAAAAAAAAAAAAGCCTACACTCCCATGGGAAGTGACTACTGTTTTCTGTCTCTATTGGATAGGTGAGAAAATAGACAGCGATACTGGCTTTCTGGGGCAGGGGCAGGGAAGGAAGTTGGGTTGTAAGGTTGTTAAGGTGGCCCTAGACTATTCCTCCAAGACAGTACAAATTATGTCATTGTTCTACTTACTTACTTGCCTGAATTATGCTTGAAATGCAATATGTATATTCTTCTCAGCAAAGATAGTTTAAAATGGTGCCCAATTTCCTCAAAAGGAAATTGCTCCCTTAAAAACAACCACTCTAAAAGGCCCACCTCTGTTGATCCCTCTTCCTGCCTGAATACATTCTTTATAACAATGAAAAGCTGACATTGGCAGAGCATTTTCCAGTCTAATTAAATGGGAAACTGACAGCTTTACTTATTTAACACGAACCTCAAGTTGAAGATTCACCCCAAGTTTACAGTTTACACAGCTTTGCACAACCTGCTTTCCTTCTTGGGATGTATTAAATCAAATTAGTAGAAATTGATGGTTGTTAAGAAGAAGCAAGAAGTTATATGTACAGAATTCTGAAATTCTCGATGTCTCAAAGAAATGCATTACCTACTTTGATGTATTCAATCTGCATTTAAGTTCTGTGCCACTTACTATATGACTTTGGCCCAGTTATTTACCTCTAAAACTCTCGGTTTCCTCACCTGTAAAATGGGGTTAGAGTTAACAATATATCTAAGCATGCCTGCATACAGGAAGGGCTCAGTAAATGGTAAATGTCTTTCTACCTCATAAAAGGGTAGAAGCCGCAGGGAAAGAAAGAGGGGCGAGGAGAAGAGAACCTGTGATCTTAAGTCAGGAAGACAAGAATGACAGGGAGGGCACCAATGGAGACACATTAAATCAACAGGAGCAGATCTCGGGGAAAGAAAGGACAATTTTCCATTTTAGGCACAATGAATATGAAATGTCAACTGATTGTCAAGACAGAGAAGAATGGGATTTAGAGCTGCTGTTATTATTTACTGAAGGCAACTAAATGTAGGAAAGGTAAATTTAATAGAAGACCTACAGTTAAAAACAAGTCCAAGGAACACCCTGCGAAGTAAAATAGAGAAAGAGAGTAATTAGAAATACATTCCTTGGCCAGGCATGGTGGCTCATGCCTATAATCCCAACAGGCCTAGGCAGAGAGGATCACTTGAGCCAAGGAGTTCAAGACCAGCCTGGGCAATATAGCGAGATCCTGTCTCTGAATTAAAAAAAGAAAAAAAAGAAAAGAAATACATTCCTTTAGTTAAAATGAATAAAATGGGTATCACACAAAGGCCACCACACTGGGTGCAAGGGGTGTCCCTGCCACATGAGACAACATGGTCCTTTATTCCCTTACTGGTCACAGACAGCAGATCCATTGCTCCTTGTCTTTCCAGAGCCAGGGCTTTCCTTAGGCACAGGTAAAGACTCATCTGCTTCTGAGCAGGCCTAGCTTGGACATCCCCATCTATGAGCCCAGAAATTGGAACGTGTCACTTGGATAGCAGGGGCTGAGACACTGCAGCCCAGACCTGTGACTAGTAAGTAGCAGCCAGGATGATGTCACACTCAATCCTAGCCTTTCCTGAGAAACGCAGCTCCAACCCTCATTGCTGGTGAACGATGTGCATCCTACCCTCAATCACACAGTTCCTTACAAAACTATCTTTGCTCTATTGAAACAATATACTTGCTACATGTTGACATACATCAAGGGATATATAATTTTTAATTCCTGGGTGAAGAGGTTTCCATCTTAATAAAAGTTGTGTTTACACTGTTAATGACTTTAGAAGAAAAAAAAAAAAAGGCTGGGCACCGCGGCTCACTGTAATCCCAGCACTTTGGGAGGCCGAGGCGGGTGGATCATAAGGTCAAGAGATCAAGACCATCCTGGCCAACAGTGAAACCCCGTCTCTACTAAAAATACGAAAATTAGCTGGGCGTGTTGGCACGTGTCTGTAGTACCAGCTACTCAGGAGGCTGAAGCAGGAGAATTGCTTGAACCGGGGAGGCGGAGGTTGCAGTGAGCTGAGATCCGGCTACTGCACTCCAGCCTGGGCGGCAGAGCAAGACTCCGTCTCAAACAAAACAAAACAAAACAAAACAAAACAAACAACAACAACAAAAAAAACAAAAAACAGAAAGGAAAGAGGCATACATCTTAGTAAACTACTGGAAGCCTATTGTGAAGGACAGGGTTTGTCAATGAGGCAGATCAGATTCCAATTTGATAGGCAACCAATGAGACAGACACACTTGCACAGTTGGCAAAGGAGGATGAAGATACAATTGATGTGTTGCAGCAGCAGACAGGAGGTGTCTACTGAAAAGGGAACCTGCTGCTTCTTTACTCCAGAACTCTGTTCTTACAGACCAAGATTGTATTCCCAATTAGAAAACTGCAATGTGGTTCCACCATATCCCGACTACTACAGTATAGGTTTCTCTATTCCTTCATTTCCTCCTTCCCCATTCCTTTACTGTACATCAAGTAATTGCTACGTGTGCATAAGCATGTTCACTTTTTTCTTTTTGAGACAGGGTCTCACTCTGTCACCCAGGCTGGAGTGCAATGGCACAATCTTAGCTCACTGCAACCTCCATCTCCCAGGCTCAAGCAATTCTCCCAGCTCAGGCTCCTGAGTAGCTGGGACTAGAGACCACCCTTCATAACAGCGAATTTTTTTTTTTTTTTGTATTTTTTGTAGAGATGAGGTTTTGTCATATTGCCTAAGTTAGTCTCGAACTCATGAGCTCAAGTGATCCACATACCTCCCAAAGCGTGGGGATTATGGGCATGAGACAAAAGCGCCCCACCTGTTGCGTTTTTGGTTTTTTGTTTTGTTTTTGAGACGGAGTCTTGCTCTGTCGCCCAGGCTGGAGTGCAGTGGCACGATCTCAGATCACTGCAAGCTCCGCCTCCCGAGTAGCTGGGACTACAGGTGCCTACCACCGCGCCCGGCTAATTTTTTACGTATTTTTAGTACACATGAGGTTTCACCGTGTTAGCCAGGATGGCATCGATCTCCTGACTTCATGATATGCCCCCTCGGCTCCCAAAGTGCTGGGATTACAAGTGTGAGACACCGTGCCCAGCCCCAACCTGTTGCATTTTTTAAAAACTAAACAGCCGGTATGTTTTGATTGACATCAAGTGGAAATGGGATGGGGAAAAATATTGCTTCAGTGAAAATACACCCTTTCTCCATTAGTAGCATGCTCATTCAACTCTATATTTCAGCAAGTTGTTTTGCTCTTGTTTAAACAACAACAAAAACAAAAATCCTTGCATACCTTGTTCAACTGGAGAATTTTAATTGTAAAACCAATGACAATTTTATAACTTTCTTGTACGTAGCTGTTACAAGTAAGGCAATCTGTCTTTAAGTAGGGATAAATTACTCTAAAAAAGGAATCCTAGTTTTCCCTACAAGCCAAGCATCTTGTTGTTTAAATAAACTTTTTTTTTAAAGTGTATCTAAGTTTTAGGTGGAATAAAACAACTTGAGTCTGTTGTGCTGTTTTAAGCCAAATTCTTCATTCTAAAGCATCAGCTGCTCTTGCTGGTAAGGGTCACATAGATGAGTATACGGTGCTAAGACTTTAACTTTTTCTGGGTTGGCCAAGCCACAGCTTCTTGCCTGCTGTCTTGGTACTTTAGTCAGCAGAAGGCCTGCGTGGGCTTCTGGGCAGAAGGTTGCAGATCTGGCTGGTTTCCATACACCATGAGCCATTTAGCAGAAAACTTGGCCAGGGTGCAGAAACACTTTAAGTGATTCCATGGGTGTAGAGACATCCTTGCAATCCTCCTTTTTCCTTCCCTTTTAAAACATGTATCTGAGCTGCCAAAAACCCCTTTTATATGGGCCATGGGCACTGTTTTTGGTGTTTGTTAGGTCTGAAGGGGGAGCCTTGAAAAGCCTTAGCCTGTGCTTTCTGCTGGCAGTTCGTTTGCATGAGTTGCTCTTTCAACACTTTGGCAGACACCTGCCCTCTCCCCTCCAGAACCCAAGACTGCCCACGTGACCAGCACCAATGCAGTTTAATGATATCTAAGTCAGTTTCCAGATTGGCTGCAAAACCTAAACACATCTCTAAAAAACAAAGAGAAAGTACATGTGTTTATAGTCTCATTAGTTTTCCTCTGTCACAAAAAAAAAAAAAAAAATGCTCACTTCACACAGCAAGACTTTCCTCAAATGATGAATAGTTCAAATACAATAATACATCCCTCTATGGAGAAAACTTTAATGGTTACAGTTTATACAGTTACAGTTATAACTGTAATGGTTACAGTTATAATGATCTCTATTGAGATAATTAATAATCAGTATTGTTGGTTAATGAACTGAGGGTAGAGAGGAAAGACAAATGGAATGTTTGGTTAAAGCAGTCAAACTACACAAATATGTTTAGGACTAGAGTAAAAAATGGGGAGGGGGCAGAAAGGCTCGGAGTAGGGGAAATTTCTTTTTCTTCCTTTTCCCTCCCTTCTTCCCTCCATTTCTTCCTTCCTTCCTCCCTCCTTTCTTCCTTTTCTTTCCCTTTCTTTCTTCTCTCTCAAGGGCTAAAGAAACGGGGAGGGGGGCAGAAAGGCTCGGAGTAGGGGAAGTTTCTTTCCCTCCCTCCCTCCCTCCTATTTTTTCGATCCCAGGCTGGAGTGCAGTGGCGTGATCTTGGCTCACTGCAACCTCAGCCTCCCTGGCTCAAGTGATTCTCATGCCTCAGCCTCCCGAGTAGCTGGGATCACAGGCGCATGCCACCATGCCCAGCTAATTTTTCTATTTTTAATAGAGACAGGTTTCACCATGTTGGCCAGGTTGGTCTCAAACTCCTGACCTCAGATTCGCCCACCTCAGCCTCCTCAAGTGCTGAGATTACAGGTGTGAGCCACCGTGCCTAGCCATTTCTTGCATTCTTGAGGATGAAAGGAAGGGGGCAGGAACAAGGATACCAGATTCTGGAGGAGCTGGCGCACATGGTATTCATGTAGGAAGAGGGTGCGGGAAGGAGAGGGACTATTGGCCTTAAGCCTCTTTTATATAACTTGGGATCCTGGAAATCTGACTAGCTTGGTCAACGGAAGCTGTTTCTAGGGTGGACAGACCACAATTTAAGTCAAAGGGTGTGTATGTTTTCCTCTTCCTTCTGCCCCAGCAAACAGACTTGAAAAACTGCAGGAGTAACTGCTTGTTTCTCTGTGGACAACAAAATAGGAGAAAGGGGCTAGATATCAAAATGGATTTGAAATACATTGAAAAGTATTTATTTGGATTAGTAATGAGACAAATACAGTGAACTGCTAAGGCACGTAATTTGCTCTGCTAGGTCATTTTAATCCAACATCACAACCTTCCCATAGTGGAGACAAGAAGGGAACAATTCCTTACTCTGCAGAGGTAAATATGGAGGCAGCTCTTGACCTTAGCCTGGGTTATGCGACGTCAGGAAAAGCCAGCATATGGGATCTTTGAGAACGAAGGGATATGGTGCTATCTGAGTGCTGCATGAACGAGATCAGCAGTCTTGTCTTCTCTCCAACCCTATGTGACTCTCAAAATCAGCACTTCCTTCCATTTGACCATGCATCATTTTTCTTTTTCTTTTTTTTTTCCTGAGATGGAGTCTGCTCTGTTGCCCAGGCTGGAGTGCAGTGGTGCAATCTTAGCTCACTGCAACCTTCACCTCCTGGGCTCAAATTATTCTCCTGCCTCAGCCTCCCAAATAGCTGAGATTACAGGTGTGCACCACCGTGCCCAGATAATTTTTGTATTTTTAGTAGAAATGGGATTTTCCCATGTAGGCTTGTTGGGCTGGTCTCAAACACCTGACCTCAGACGAGGTCTCCCAAAATGTTGGGATTATAGGCATGAGCCACTGTGCCTGGCCTGACCATGTATCATTTTTTATACTGCAAAAATGATTGGGCAAAGAGCTATAAAATCATGGGGAATGCCAGGCATGGTGGCTCATGCCTGTAATCCCAGCACTTTGGGAGGCCAAGGCGGGCGGAGACCATCCTGGCTAACACAGTGAAACCCCCGTCTCTACTAAAAATACAAAAACTGAGCCAGGCATGGTGGCGGGCGCCTGGAGTCCCAGCTCCTCGGGAGGCTGAGGCAGGAGAATGGCGTGAACCCGGGAGGCGGAGCTTGCCGTGAGCTGAGATTGCACCACTGCACTCCAGCCTGGGCGACTGAGGGAGACTCCATCTCAAAAAAAAAAAATATGGGGAACAACATGCAATTAACTGTGATTTCCTATGTCCCTTCCCCAGGGATCATGAAACTATCTGATAGGGCTTTTCCATTATTTTAGTTTTGAGACAAGGTCTCAGTCTATCTTTCAGGCTGGAGTGCAAGTAGCATGATCATGGCCACAGTTCACTGCAGCCTCAACCTCCTGGGCTCAAGTTATCCTCCCATCTCAGCCTCCTGAGTAGCTGGGACTATAGGCACATGCTATGGTACCCAGCTAATTTTTAAATTTTGCAGAGATGAAATCTCACTATGTTGCCCAGGCTGGTCTCTAACTTCTGGGCTCGAGTGATCCTCCTGCCTCCTTCTTCCAAGGTGCTGGGATTATAGCTACTGCCCCCGGCGCCCTCTCCATTTCTAGTAACCCATGTGTTTCACTTTGTGTCAATCTTCTAGACATAATAAAGCTTCAAGAAACAGAATTACTTAGGTAGAGTTTATAAAGAATGCCAATGAGATACATCAAAAGAAATAGCTGAGGCTGATTCTTTGGGATAAAAAGGCCCCTTCCTACCTCTCTTATTTTAATCTCCCTTGGACTGTAGCACAAATCTTAACTGCTTATTAAAAGTACACTATGGACACAAAGCAACCATATGCAAAACAGCTGAACACACGGTTAGGAACATTGGAAGCTTGAGTCTGTTTGACCCCCATTCCTCTTGGCCTAAGATGCTGATCTTATCAGGACTGGGATATTAAAAACACTGTGTGTAGGCCAGGCACGGTGGCTCACGCCTGTAATCCCAGCACTTTGGGAGGCTGAGGGGGGTGGATCATGAGGTCAGGAGTTCAAGACCAGTTTGGCCAAGATGGTGAAACCCCATCTCTACTAAAAATATAAAAATTAGCCAGGCATGGTGGCGGGTGCCTGTAATCCCAGCTACTCAGGAGGCTGAGGCAGGGAATTGCTTGAACCCAGGAGGCAGAGGATGCAGTGCCCCAAGATCGCCCACTGCAGTGAGCAATCTTGGCTCACTGCACTCCAGCATGGGTGACAGAGCGAGACTTTGTCTCAAAAAAACAAACAAACAAACAAACAAAAAACCACTGTGTGTAAAACAAGCAATAAAGCCTACTCCTCAGGCTGAATTGGGTGCATCTGCCTGGCCATATGTGGAGGGAACGGTCCTCAGACACAAACAGCACAGAGTCACAAGGTCATCTTGGATGTGGGCAAACCTCATTTTAATTGCAAAAGACTTCATTTACAGCACATTCAATAATGAACCAACAGGAGAGTTGCTGACTTTGGAACATATGAATATATAAAAATCCCTTGCAATTCAGGTAGTCAAGATAAAAAGCGCATACAAGGAAAACAATCCTCATTTTTCTGAAAACTTTTACATTTTAAAAGGTGACTAGACATACTTGGAAGTTCAAAGTAGTAGGATGTAGCTTGCAGGGAAAGGAAAACCCTTTTCCATGTTGTTAGGCAACAGTACATCAAATATATCCAAATTCCACTTGATAAAGTCAGTTGGATGACCGCCTTGAACCAAGCTAGGGCAGAACAGTTAGTAAAAGCAGGCCCTGGGTGGGGATGCGAATCCAGAAGAGGGGCACCAGATCCCATGCAGTGCCAAGCACATCTGTTCCACCCTCTAACACATACGAGGCACGTCACCCCATGTCCCTGGACACAAGATCCATGAGAACAGTCAGCAGATGGTCACTGCTCCCACGGCCTGGTGCTTTCTAATGGTCTTAATTCAGGCCATGGAGAAAATCCTTTACCACCAAACGCAAACTGTCATTGTACTTAAGTCATAAAGGATGTTGTGGGGGAAATTCTTGTAACACAAACATAAGGACTTCTATTTACCTAATTAAACAATCATTACACAATTGATATTCCTGTTTCCATAAGGTTTTGTTCTCTATGCTGGAATGGCTGAAGAAAAAGTTGTCTATTTTTGGTTTTATTTTACATTTTCAAAAGAGAGGGAACAGAGAGAAAAAATGTGACTAACTGCCCAACTCTGGGGCCCAGCAGGTACAAAAGTAGACTTATCTGACTCTAGGTCCATCAGATTTGGGGGAAGTTTCAGTGCCTAGGGAAGGTTAGTGAAGCCCGTAATATCCCCAATCCTACAGGAAGAATTCCACAGCTAATCTATCACAGTGTTCTAGCAAAGCATATATTGAAAACTACAGTTTTCAACCTATCATCTAAATTTTAAAAAGTAGCATTTCAGCAACAAACAAGCTCAGAGAGCTCATCGCAAAAGTTAAATAACAGAACTATTGCTCAGATGTCTGCAAAGTCAAGCTGCTGCCCTCAGCTCCGCCCACTTGAAGGCTTAGGCAGACACGTAAGGTGGCGGCGGCTCCTTGGCAGCACCATTCACAGTGGCATCATCATACGGGGGTAGCAGCACCTGAGAGGAAAGAGGGACGGCAAGAGTTAGTGTTTCAAGAGCATGTACGTTCCCTGAGGTTTAGCTTTCACTGAACTTTTATGCAACTAAACATGTTCCACAACTTGTACCAAGTTCAATTTTCTAGCAAGTGGATACACTTCATTAAAAGACTTCTTGAATCCTTAAAGGAGCAAATGGAGAGCGACTCTCAAGCCGTGAGTCTTTCCAACCCTGACCATGTGTACCTGGATGGCCAGCGGTCGGTGACTCTAGAAGAAATGGTGAGGGCTCTGAACAGGAAAAAGGACCCCCAGGTGAGTGTGTCCATGTGCACACACAAATAGGACTTGACTGACTACAGTAACCACTCATGGTGAGAACTGCAAAGTGTAGTGAAAATGCCAAGCTTTTGGTATCAGCCTGGATTCAAAGCCTGGGTCAGTCACATTTTATCAGCATAGCCTTGGGTAAGTTACTTAACGTCAGTTTCCGTGTCTATGAAATAAGGATACCTGAGAGTTGGCAGTCTACACACTGGCTGATTTCAGCTTTCTTGGAGTAGAAAATGGAATACAGAATAGTTATATCACCCTTCATTCAGTAAACTAACATTTGTTATGCATCTAGTACGTAACAGTCATTGTGAGTACAAGATAATTAAGACAAAAGACACTCCCTGCCCTTTAGGAGCTCAGAGATGAGAAGACAAAATAAAACCTCACCCCCCTCAAGTGATTTGTGGAAAGCGAAAGACTATTCACAAACAAAACCACACTTGGTTAGATTTTCTATCAGGAATATCATTTATGGTAAAGTGGTATTCATCAATTTTGTTAATTTTCATTTATCTGTCCCTTTAGCTCCTACCAGAACAATACTAAAATTTTAAGTTTGTTTCAAGTTTTTGTCACATTGCGTACACACACACAACACACACACCCCTCCTCTCTAGCTCTACGCACTTCATTACTTCTGTCCTCCCAGTCTTGGGGCTTCTGCAGGGCTGAAGCCGGTCTCACTTCCCCGAGGGTGGGCCAGTGCCTATCTGACAGCAGGAACTCAGATGTCTGCGGAGTGACGGAGGTGCCATTTAGGCCTCTGAAAAGCCTGTATGGTTCCTTCGGCCACCTAGGCAGAGGGCACCTGTACTGGCTAGGGTCCAATCAGAACACAGAAGCCACACAGGGATGTGAATAAAGTTTAATGAACAATTATTAACAGGGGACTGAGGAGCGGGGAACTGACTAATGGGGGGGAAAGAGCACTAATGGATACGAACATTGAAGGAGAGCACTCAGGGAAGGAACAAGCTAGAACAGAAGTCCCCAGGGCTGGGCTGAGACACGGCTGGGGAGGGTGTGGCTGAAGCCCAATGGACAGTGGAGAAGCTTCCAGCTGAACCAGGTAGAGGCCAGTGTGCACAGAAGCGCCTGCGGGAAGCCGTTCCCGGGAGCCACCGCCCGCATTGGAAACCGCCTGAGAGGCAGTGGGTGCTGGCAGGCCTGTCACGAGGAGGTGCTGCCGCCGTCTCCATTCGCACTGGGCCCTGGGGGGCAATGTCAACAAGATCTGAACGCTGCAGAAGCACACAGGAACAGGGGGCAGGCGGGCGGGGGGCAGGGGCTTTCCTCCTCCAGTGCCCCCCCACCCCCCGACGGGCCTGGCTAAACAGGGTCAGGAGGTAAAGGAGGAGTATGTGCAAGGCCCAGCCCACTTCAAGTTAAATGGGACTGTGGAGCTGTGATGCAAGAAGCAGGTAACTGGCCAGCAACACACAGGCAAAGGCAATGCTCCAGAGTCGCGCCCGCCAGCTCCCTGGCCTTTGTTCCTGAAAGAGGTAGTGAGTGACCTTTGCCTATGTGCTAGATACTTTACATGTCAGGTATTACTCAAGGCACAGACTCTGTGACAAATGTTCAGCATTGCCCACGTGGAAAAGGAATGGAGTAGGCAAGATACACTCAGTACAGAACACACGCCTGAGGCAAGGAAGCACAGCAGGAAACCAGGTCCAACAAACCAGCACCCACTGAGCACCTAGGTGTCCAGGGCACTCAGTCACAGCGACTTGAACCTGAAAACATGTCTGTTTAGGGGCCTGCAGTCTAGCAGACACAGGTAAAACTCATCATGAGCAATGTGTGGATGTAGACAAGATAGGAAAAGACAGACAAGGACAACCAATTTAAGCTGGGGAGTCAAGGAAGGCCTCTCAGTAGGATGACCAGGCATGCAGTAAAGAGGATGACATTCCAGCAGGGAGTTAAGAGAGAAGCAGGACACAGGGCACTTTCTAGAAACTGCAAGGGGTTCACTACATTGAACACCAAAGGGAGAATGTTGCAGAGATGAAGTTGGATAGGAAAGGGTCAGCACATGAAGAGAGAGCCTCATGGTCGACCTTGACAAATTCTAGCCAGTATCTAACAACAGCATCTCCACTAGCAATTCCACAAGTGTCTGCTTGAGCTGCAGGAAGAAAAAAGTATTCTCTAAAACAAAGCAACAGCTGTCTTCTCCGCGTGTGCATATTGGACTTCAGGACTGAGCCCCCAGCGCACATATGTGTGCGTGCATTAGATACAGCAACTTATAACAAGTGGAAACAGCTGTGACCAGCACCAGAAATATTAAATTTTAGCATGACTGAGCTTCAACACAATGCCCCACCACTGCATTAAACAATTAACTGATTCATATACTTATCTTTAGATAAATTATCCTAAATCACGGTACAGCTACTTAAACGTTTAAAACATAGAGATGGGGTCTTGCCACATTGCCCAGGCTGGTATAGAACTCCTGGCCTCAAGTGATCCTCCCACCTCAGCCTCCCAAAGTGTTGGGATTACAGGCATGAGCCACTGTGCCCGACCTGTAGAGCTACTTAAAAGGTAAAAATCAGCTATCATATCCATCCACCATTTTTTTCTGAGCAAAACACAATATTCAAATCAAAAATCTGCAAAATGTTCACAGAAGATTAACATAAAATATTCTTGAAAAAAAAAATGATGCTGCAAATCTGCCTTTTGTTTGTCAAAATAAAACTTTCACATTACATTTGGCAGTCTGTCACTATTTCTTGTGATTCATCTTCAAACTCGTTTTAAAGTTTCATTTTAAATCAATGCTTTAACATCTTTTTTTTTTTTTTTTAAGACAGAGTCTTGCTCTGTCACCCAGGCTGGAGTGCAGCAGCATGATCTTGACTGACTGCAACCTCCGCCTCCTGGGTTCAAGCAATTCTCCTGCCTCAGCCTCCCAAATAGCTGGGATTACAGGTGCCTGCCACCACACCCATCTAATTCTTAGTTTTAGCAAAGACGGGGTTTCACCACGTTGGCCAGGCTGGTCCCGAACTTCTGCCCTCAGGTGATCCACCTGCCTCAGCCTCCCAAAGTACAGGGATTATAGGTGTAAGCCACCATGGCTAGCCAGTCAGTACTTTAACATCCTGATAGTCTTTTCTTTCAAATATTCTATTGCCTTGGACCTTTAATCCAAAGCTTAAGATACTTGGAGAAGAATTTCTCCTTTCATTAAAGTTTCTGACACCCTCCCTTGTTTTCACTTTTCCTTCAACACATACTACATACTGATTGCAAAATATTCTCCAGATGACGCCTTTGGACTACTTTCAAAGGTTCCCCACATGGCATTGATTTTCAATCCTTATAGGGGCAGTATCATCTTTTTATCTAAGTGTTGCTGATATTATTGACGATTTAAAGGAAGGGCTGGTGAAGGAAGCATTGCCACAGTTTCTACTGCAGTCTATTCACTACAAACACTTCTATTTTTCTTTTCTACAAGGATCAGTCAAGTACTCCAAAATCTGAGAAAATAAGTATAGGATCAATGAACACAGAATGTGCCCATTAAGATGCCATATAACAAAACTGGTGACAACTCTATTATTCTGACATTTGTGGAAGCTGGTGTTAGTTAAAACCACTCTTTTTGTTTTTAAAAATTTAACCATTCACAATGAATGGTCAAAAATAATCTCTGAGAACTAAGAATATAGGTCCTGTCCTACTTCTGAAGTCACTTCTTGACAAGCAGCAGCTACTCAAGGAGCATCTAGATAAACATACTCATGAGTTTAAAACCACAACCACAGACTGCTTTAGGTCAAGCAATGCTTAATACAACCAAATTCTAATCTAAGTTCAGTTTCTTGGAGTTGGTTTTAACATGAGTTCAGCTACGGAATGGCTGGATGACAGTGGAACTCTCTTCCACACAGAAGGAAAAATCCCCCTAATGCCCTCAGAAGTTCTTTAGGAAGATTATCCTCTGTCTATATATAATGTCTCTTCTACTGAAGTTGTTATGCTAGGTGACAGCCTACTGGTGGGAAAGAAACTCATCATTCATTCCAATTCAACTCAACAAAGATTCAGAATGTTACCAGAGGTAACTTCATTCTTCTTAGCTACATCAACATATAGAACAGTTGTGGGGAGAAATAAATCAAAAGTTGCAAAATCTGACATCCTAGAATAAAACTGATTCCAACTAGGCCAAAATCCACAAAACATTAATAATTTGGGGAAACTGGCTGGGTATAGTGGCTCATGCCTATAATCCCAACAGTCTGGGAAGTTGAGTGAGGTGAGTGTATGTTTGAACCCATGAGTTTGAGACCACCCTGGGCAAAATAGCAAGACTCCATCTCTATTTAAATTTTAAAGCATTTTTGGGAAAACAAATTCACTCCATCAAATAATAATAAATGCATCCTGGCTAACACGGTGAAACCCCGTCTCTACTAAAAATACAAAAACTAGCCGGGCGAGGTGGCGGGCGCCTGTAGGTAGTCCCAGCTACTCGGGAGGCTGAGGCAGGAGAATGGCGTAAACCCGGGAGGCGGAGCTTGCAGTGAGCTGAGATCTGGCCACTGCACTCCAGTATGGGCGACAGAGCGAGGCTCCGCCTCAAAAAAAAAAAAATAAAAAAAAAAATAATAATAAATGACAAAATGCTCAGGAGGGAAGAACTATTTATTGGTAAACACAAAAAATACTTAGGCCCAGCACGGTGGCTCACACTGTAATTCCAGTACTTTGGGAGGCCGAGGCGGGTGGATCACCTGAGGTACAGAGTTCGAGACCAGCCTGACCAACATGGAGAAACCCTGTTTCTACTAAAAATACAAAATTAGCCAAGCATGGTGGCACATGCCTGTAATCCCAGCTACTTGGGAGGCTGACGCAGGAGGATTACTTGAACCCGGGAAGTGGCAGTTGTGGTGAGCTGAGATCACGCCACTGCACTCCAGCTTGGGCAACAAGAGCAAAACTCCATCCAAAAAAAAAAAAAAAGGAAGGAAGGAAGGAGGGAGGGAGGGCGGGAGGGAGGGAGGGAAGGAAGGAAAATATTTGGATACTAAGGTTAGAACTGGACTTTTACTGTAATATTAGTTAAGTCACTAAAGGCTTCTTTGGAATTCTACAGTTGCTAGCATTACATTCCCAAAAGTATGAAGTATAAATTACACAAGGGTCTTCAGACATTCATAAAAATGTATCACAAAACGTTAAAAGATATGATTGTGTTGGTGTGGTGGCTCACACCTGTAACTCCAACACTTTTGGAAGCCAAAGCAGGAGGACTGCTTGAGTTCAGGAGTTCCAGAACAGTGTGGACAACATAGCAAGACCCTGTCTCTACAAAAAATACAAAAATTAGCCTTAGGAGGCTGAGGTGGGAGGACTGAGCCCAAGGGGTTGAGGTTGCAGTGAACCATGATCGCACCACTGTACTCCAACCTAGGTGACAGAGCAAGACCCTGTCAAGGGCGGAAGGAAGGAAGGAAGGAAGCAAGGACGGAAGGATGGAAGGAGGAAAGGAAGGAGGGAGGGAAGGAAGGAGGGAGGGAGGGAAGGAAGGAGGGAGGGAAGGAAGGCGGGCAGAAGATAGTGGATCGAAGCCACACTCGTAAGGGTTGGATTTTTCTGTATAAGTGTTGAGTTGTGGTGGTCAAAATGTAATAGTTACAAGTAGTAGGGCTAGTAGGGTGTTGATTGTTAAGGCTAATGTTAGGCTAATTACTCTTTTTCGAATGCTGTCGAAACTAGCTGATGGAACTCAACGGTACTGTTTATACTAAAAGAGTAAGATCCTCATCAGTAGATAGAAATGTACAGGAATAATCACACTACATCTACAAAATGTCAGTATCAGGCGGCAGCTTCGAAGCCAAAATGGTGGTTGGATGTAAAGTGATAAAATAATTGGCGGATAAGGCAGATAAGGAATGTTGATTCAATGATAACATGAAATCCGTGAAAGCCTGTGGCTATAAAAAATGTTGAACCATAAACTCCATCGGAAATAGTAAAGGGTGCTTCAAAGTATTCTGAGATTTGTAGGAGGGTACAGTAGATACCTAGTAAAATTGTAATAAGTAGTGCTTTAATTGTTTTCGATTAAACTGTGATAAGCTCAAGTAATTGAAACTCCTGATGCGAGCAATATGGACGTGTTTAAGAGTGGTACTTCTAGGGGGTTTAGAGGAGTAATGCCTGTTGGGGGTCAATGTCCTCCTAGTTGTGGAGTGTGGGCTAGGCTAGAGTGATAAAATGCTCAGAAGAATCCAGCGAAGAAGATTTCTGAGATGATAAACAAAATTATTCTGTAGCAGAGGCCTTTTTGGACAGGTGTTGTGTGATGGCCTTGGTACATACTTTCTTGGACAATGTCACATCTTCATTGGTATACGGTCAGTGTGTTAGTTAGCAGGCCTAGTGTTAGTAGGGTGATAGAGTAGAAGTGAAATCACACAGCCAAGCCGGATGTTATCAGGAGGGCTGAGAGGGCCCCTGTTAGTGGTCAGGGGCTGGGTTTAACTATGTGGTAGGCATGCGATTCGTGGGTCATTAGGTATTGTCATGTGTATTGTCATGTAAATAGAGGCTTAGTAAGAATGTAAAAACAGGCTTGAATTAGGGCAACGGCGATCTCCAGGGTGGTTAGTAGGATTAGGATTATAAAGATAATTGAAGGTGTGGGCAGATTAATGGTTGGCAGTGCTAGTGTGGCAGTTCCAATCAAGTGTATGAGTAGGTGGCCTGCTGTGATACTGGCAGTTAGGTGTACAGCCAGGGATATTGGCTGGATAAACAGGCTAATGGTTTCAATGATTACTAGTATAGGGATAAGGGGTATGGGTGTGCCTTGTGGTAAAAAGTGAGCTAAAGAGTTTTTAGTTTTAAAGCCAAGGCCTGTAATTACTGTGTTTGTTCATAGAGGGATTGCTATGGCTAGATTTATGGATAATTGGGTAGTTGGTGTAAACGAATGGGGTGAGAGTCTGAGGAGGTTTGTTGTGGTAATAAAGATAACTAGGGATGTTAGTATAAGGGATCAGGTTCGTCCTTTGACATTATGAATTATCATTATTTGTTTTAGGGTAAGTTGAATTCATCATTGCTGAGTAGTGATTATTCAGTTACTGATAAGGTGTTTGGAAGTTGGAATTAGTAGGGAGGGGAATTAAAATAATTGGTACTACAGCACATAGACCTAAAATTGTCCAGGCAATAAATGGGGTAAGTAGATTTTTGTTCATTTTGATTCTCAAGGGCTGTCATGATTTTGTATATCAATTATTTTTGGTGAGGAAGGTAGATGATAATTTGTGCTTTAGTTGAATGGTGAGGAATAGTGTAAAGAGCATGGATACAATAATAGCAGGTCATGTGGAGGATACCTAGTTGAGGCATCTCACTGCAGAGAGATATTATTTCTCTCGTTCTTTAACTTAAAAGGTTAATGCTGGGGCAGCTGTACAGTGGATCTGTGGAGAGTTCACAGCGGGCTTATAGAGTGAAGGTGCAATACACATACGGGATGAAGGTACAGTAGATCTACAGCATGAATACAGGCCCTATTTCGAAGATTTTTAGTGGAATTAGTTCTAGAACAATAGGTATAAAACTATGGTTGGCTCCACAGATTTCTGAGCACTGTCCATAGTAGACGCCTGGCCATACAGCTGATAAAGCAGCGGAGAAAATGGGGGGGAGGAGTGAGAGTTACATCCGATTCAAAAGGCATCTCACACTGATATTCAGCAACTAGCAAAGCAGACTATTATTTTTAAATATGAAGGTAAGTACAGAAGAAATGAGTGAAAGAGGTGAGAGTGTTTTCTGCTGGGGTGAAAAAGTAGAGGATGGGGGAGGGAGTGATGGGACGATTAAAAAACAAACCTTTTGATTCTGATTGTTAGGGATATGTGTGCAATATGGTGTTAAAAGCAACATTTTAAAAATAAAAAGATAATCATGGCAGTCAAAATGGAAAGAGGAAGTCAGTCATCATGGGGAAGCTTTCAGCCTGAGGATGTGGGCAGGCGAAGACTACCCATTCCTTCAGCCTTCCCAGTTGGCAGGTGACTTTTAAGCTTTTACCTACAAGCTTCTGCAAGGGCCTGGGAAACAACTCAACTTGTCAAAGACGCGACTTTCAACACAAGGAAGGGCAGTAGGGCCTGAACACGTGCAGTATAGACCCTAAGTAAAGCAAGGGGGAGTACCGTGCTGTTTGAAGTCATTTCCTTGGAGCTGACATGTTTGCAGACAGAAGTCTTCCGGTTCTGTGAAACCCCACCTCCACATTGAGACGTAATCTAGAAGCAAGCACCCAAAACCCCAATGGAAACCAGAGAACTAGGATGCCAGCTGTTTCAGGATGGTGGGAACATGTTAATACCAATGAATTCCATGAGCATGAGCTCACTGCTGAACTTCTTTGGTTGAGAAATGAGTTATAGTATTAGAACAGCATTGGCTGGATGCAGAAGCTCACACCTGTAATCCCAGCACTTTGGGAGGCCAAGGCAGCCAGATGGTTTGAGCCCAGGAGTTCGGGACCAGCCTAGCCAACATAGCAAGATCCCATCTCAACAATAACAAAAAGAAAAAGTAGCTGGGTGTGGTGGTACGTGCATGTAATCCCAGCTACTTGGGAGACTGGGGTGGGAGGATCACTTGAGCCCTGGAGGGTTGAGGCTGCAGTGAGCCATGATCATGCCACTGCACTCCAGCCGGTATGACAGAGACCCCCCTCCCCATCCCGCGCCACCCCCCACAAAAATCATCATGCAAAATAAGACAACTGAATGTTAAAACCACCCAGAAATAAGGCAAAATGGAAATTTATTGGGTTATACGGTTTTTATTTCTACATACACAGATAGACAAAAAGGGAAAGAGGAGAAGGTGTCAGTTTCTTTTTTTGTAGTAAACTAAAATAGGAATTTATAGAATGGATCTTTGTATAAATGACAGCAGGTAATAATGTATATAAATAACAGCTTCAGCTACTATTCAAGACTTTAGCAACTGTTTTGTAAGCTATTTATTTATTTATTTATTTGAGATGGAGTTTTGCTCGTTGCCCAGGCTGGAGTGCAATGGCGCAATCTTGGCTCACTGCAACCTCCGCCTTCTGGGTTCAAGACATTCTCCTGCCTCAGCCTCCCAAGTAGTTGGGATTACATGCGCCCGCCACCGTGCCAGGCTAATTTTTTTATTTCTAGTACAGACAGAGTTTCACCATGTTGGCCAGGCTGGTCTCAAACTCCTGACCTCAGGTCATCTGCCCACTTTAGCCTCCCAAAGTACTGGGATTACAGGTGTGAGCCATGCGCCCGGCCAGCAGATGATTTATTTTCCACTATAGTTTAATAAATACAAGTTTTGGGTTTTTTGTTGTTGTTGTTTTGTTTTTTGTGGGTTTTTCTGAAATGGAGTCTCACTCTGTTGCCAGGCTGGAGTCCAGTAGCGCAATCTCGGCTCACTGCAATCTCCGCCCCCCAGGTTCAAGTGACTCCCTTGTCTCAGCCTCCTGAGTAGCTGGGACTACAAGCGCACACCACCATGGCCAGCTAATTTTTTGTATTTTAGTAGAGACAGGGTTTCACCATGTTGGCCAGGATGGTCTCGATCTCCTGACGTCATGATCCGCCCGCTGCAGCCTCCCAAAGTGCTGGGATTACAGGCGTGAGCCACAGCGCCCGGCCAAATATAAATTTTGATTTAGATATTACGTAAGGGCCAGGCATGGTGGCTCACACCTGTAATCCTAACACTTTGGGAGGCCGAGCCGGATGAATTACTTGAGGTCAAAAGTTAGAGAACAGCCTGGCCAAGATGGTGAAACCTCATCTCTAAATACAAAATATAAAATTTAGCCGGGTGTGGTGGCATATACCTGTAGTCCCAGCTACTGAGGAGGCTGAGGCATGGGAATTGCTGGAACCCAGGAGGTGGAGGTTGCAGTGAGTCAAGATCGCACCACCACACTCCAGCCTGTGTGAGAGAGCGAGACTCTATCTTTAAAAAAAAAATTATATAAGGGAGCACTAAAACGTTTGCAGGAAAAAGATATCCTTACAAAAACCCCAAAGATTAGGCCGGGTGCAGTGGCTCATGCCTGTAATCCCAGCACTTTGGGAGGCCAAGGCGGGCAGATCACAAGGTAAGGAGTTAGAAACCAGCCTGGCCAATATGGTGAAATTCTGTCTCTACTAAAAACACAAAAATTAGCTGAGTGTGGTGGCGAGCGCCTGTAGTCCCAGCTACTCGGGAGGCTGAGGCAGGAGAAATGCTTGAACCAAGGAGGCAGAGCTTACAGTGAGCTGAGATTGCACCACTGCACTCCAGCCTGGGCAACAGAGCAAGACTCAAAACAACAACAAAAAACAAAGATTAGGTATTCCTGTTTGCTGCCCCTCCTGCAGGAGGGAATAGTTCAATTCAGATCTATCCAAGCCAAAAGCAGGGGCTACTGAACAATCTGGAATGTTTCAGATAACTGTCCTACAGTTGCCTAGAAAACTCAGCCTACATTTCTAGTAAGGCTGGGGTTGGTAAACTATGTGGGCCAAATAGGGCCTGTCACCATTTTACTGCATGGCCTGGGAGCTAAGAACTTTTTAAATGTCATTTCATGGTTGAAGGAAAAAAAATTCAAAAGAAAAATGTTTTGCGACATGTGAAAATCATTTGAAATTCAAAATTCAGTGTCCCTAAGTAAAGGTTTATCGGGACCTAGCCACATTCATTCACGTATACTATCTACAGCTGCTTTTCAGCTTCATCAGCAAAGTCGAACCAAAGCCTGAAATATTTACTGTCTAGCCCTTTACAGAAAAAGTTTGCCTTTGCCTGCACTAAGGAAAAGCACTACCCTCAATTGTGACCTTGGAAGATGTGATGTCAGATGAGAAAGTACAGTCCCTAAGCAATCTCATTTTTTTTCTTTTTTTGAGACGGAGTTTCGCTCTTTTTGCCCAGGCTGGAGTGCAATGGCATGATCTCAGCTCACCGCAACCTCCGCCTCCTGAGTTCAAGTGATTCTCCTGCCTCAGCCTCTTGAGTAGCGGGATTACAGGTATGCGCCACCATGCTTGGCTAATTTTTGTAGTTTTAGTAGAGACGGGGTTTCTCCATGTTGGTCAGGCTGGTCTTGTTCTTCCGACCTCAGGTGATCCACCTGCCTCGGCCTCCCAAAGTGCTGGGATTACAGGCGTGAGCCACCGCGCCCAGCCAGCAATCTCACTATTTAAGGGCACTTAAGTCTTCCAAAGGTCCATTCCAATTACTCCCAAGTAGCCAAAATATGTTTTCTTTTCCACCATGTAAAACCAATCACCTATAATGCGTCCTGTTTAAAATATGCAGTGTTTACATCAAATATTTATCTTATATTGGTCACACCACATTTGCCTGTTGTGAGATTCCTTTACTTAAGCCAAACAGAAAAGGGGAGATAAGTGAATTATGAACCTCTGTGAGTAACTGGAATAACCATGTGGGCATTCACATCGCAAGTATTTTCAATTGGGTCCAAAAATTATAAAATACCAATACAGTGGCCCAAACTGAAAGTTAAAATGGTTCTACACACTTAAGTATTTATAATAGTTAAGCAAATACTGGATATCTAAATATTGAGGAAATGGAATAAGCAGCGTGCTATCACCTCGGTAACCCCATCAAAGACATCTCAGCAGCTGCCTCTCCATGTTCCTGAAGCCTGAATGTGCTACGCCACCTACTGTACACATCTCATTCATGACAACAACCGTTACGGGGGCTCCAATCCCACCACGCCCAGCTGCTGCTGCAGAACGTGGGCTGGAAAAGGAGGGATGCAGGGACTACTCATAACCTTGGATCTCAGATTCCCATTTCACCTGCCTCCACCAGCCCACATCCTTCCCTGCCACCTCCCTTGCAATAATGGAAAGGGAAATACATTCCCAGAAACCTTTCCTAAAATGTAAAAATATAAAATTCCATGCCTCATTTGTCCCTAGAGTAAAATCAATATGGACTCTGAGGCAAGTTGTGTGTGTGTGTTTTATAGTAAAATGGTTCATAACGAAAACTAGGTTGGTTTAAAGCTTTCAGAACTTTAGGTTTCAAATATCCATGGGTTGATCTGACTGCTCTAGACGTCCTCTCGAACACACTCTGAGATCCCCCAGAAGCAAAGCCTCCTGAAGTTTACAAGTGCTTGTATAGTTTTCTCGAATGTTGCTCTGGGATGAAATAACTGGAAAGTTATATGGCTCAGAGATAATTTCCAGCAGACCAGGACATTTAAAATTTTATTGTTGGAAGAATATTATTATGCAGAAGGAAAGAAATAGGAGCCGAGTTAATGTCACATACTGTCAGATTGAACCTCAGAATTACAGCCAAGGAAAAGGTTTTGGGAGAAAAATCTCAGGAGCATGTAGTCCAATCTTACCCATGATGCTCTGATACTGGAGCCAACAGATAAGTCTATCTGAAGCTGTGTCCGCGTATGACAACATCGGGAGAATGCGGAGACTGGGGTATGGGAAGGAGGACTGTGTAGCACAACTATATAGATAAGGCAGCTGCCCTGGTATGCAAAATTTACTTTTAACCTTTCTTTTTCTTCCACCTCTTTTCTCTGAGTCACCCACCCCTCCCTTCCACTGTGTGAAAAGGTATAAACTAGCAAACAAACAACAAACCAGAAAATCCCACTGCTTTTAAAGTTTGTGACTGTACTCGAGAAGAACTGTCTGAATGAAAAAGTGTCCACGTTTCACTCCTCATCCTGGGCAATACACCCAGACACTGCGGTGAGAACACATGGCCCCAGCTGCCATCCCAACTGGACAACAGTCAGGAGGAGGTGAGTGGGTCAGAACAGCCTCCAGCCAAGCTGATCAGGTTGTAGTCCCCCTCCTGCCACTCAACTAGCAGGTTGACCTTGGGAGTTACCCTCTTGGTGCCTCAGTTTCCTCTTTTGCAACACAGGAACTAATAGGACCTAGTACATGAAGGACTCTTGTGTGATTGAGTTAATCTATGTAAAGCACTCAGCATAAGGCCTGGTGGGCAGCAACTGCCACATGTCTGCGGAGAAACCTATGATACAAACCCTAAAGTAGGGAGATCTAAGAGATGCAGAGTAGAGAGCATCAATGCAGTCACTCAACCCTCACCGGATGGCACCGGTGGGCACACTGTTGAGGAGATGAGGGCATCAAAAGATGGCTGGGCCGGATGATGTTCAAGGTGTTACCCTACCCTGTAAGTGCGTGATTGTATATGTTACATTAAGTGATAGTCACATACAAGAGAGCTCCTGTCATGCCAGTTCCCTCAATGATCTACTTTTAACTACCTCCGACAGTTCTCCCATCTGCCTGCCTCACTCCTGGCACTCCTGCCCTGGGCCAGACTTTCACTGCCTCTGACCCTGCCTCTGGAAATAGTCTCCTAGTGTTCTCTCAGCTTATTTGGGAGTTTACCAAATCTATTCCAAATCAACCTATCACTTTTGTTTTGGGCTTTTAAAATCAAAGGAAAAGAAAATGCTTGGAGAGATTATATAAATTACTAAATTATAAGGGAAAAGTGATACCTAAAATTGAGATATTAGTAACAAGATCTCTCTTCTAAACTTAGTAGGCAAGAAAGTTGAAAACCAATAATGACAGGCTAGAGTTTCAAATTCTTCCAGTCTAATTCCTGAAGAATCTTCTTTCTCTCCCCCTCTCCCATCACTGTCCCCGGGGCCCTCTGATTCATTTAGGCAGATGACAGTGGTAAAAACTCTGTTTTGTTGTGAGCCACTTTTAATGTACCTGAATGTGGTGTGCACAGGGTTGAAAGGGATGCTAAATTAATAGCCAATGTAGTAACTACTCTTAGGCAAAGCCTTCTTCAAACCATTTTGGAAAGTTAATTACGACTTTTATGAAGGGGAAAAAAAAAAAAAAACAGAACTCTTTATGCAGTCAAGAACTTGTTTCTAACCATGTCCAAACTATACTAGGAAATAATAACCTGCTTTTAAAAGTGGCAGGAGTGCTTTGGGTGGCTGAGGTAGGGGGAATCACCTGAGGTCAGGAGTTTGAGACCAGCTGGACAACGTGGTAAACCCTGTCTCCAATAAACACAAAAATTAGCCAGGCACGGTGGCATGTGCCTGTAGTCCCAGCTACTTGGGAAGCTGAGACAGGAGAATAATGTGAACCTGGGAAGCAGAGACTGCGGTGAGCCAAGATTGCACCAATGCACTCCAGCCTGGGCGACAGAGTAAGACTTGTCTCCAAAAAAAAAAAAAAAAAAAAGTGGCAGGAGGAAAACATCAAATTTTTCATGCACAATTTTTAAAGTCATTGCAACCACTACTAAATCTGACTCCACTCCCATTCCCCTAGGCAATACCTTGTTTTGTGGTTTTTTGACAACCTAAGGTCAGCCTTAATTAGTCTCAGGTGCCTCAAAGATAGTTTATTAAGAAAAGGATACTGGGAAGATAATCTGGCCTTTGCCCCAGTCACCACTCACCGTGTGTGTGTGTGTGTGTGTGTGTGTGTGTGTCTATTTTCTCTTTATACTTATTTTCTGAAACCAAAGAAGCCACACTCACCTTTCTTCAACTGCGTTTTTCAAGCAGTTAGACACAAAAGAAGGCCCCTACATAGCAAAATACTTTTTGAAGTTAAAATAATAAGTTTGCATATAATGTTAATCTGGGTAAGAGCCTACAATATGACATGGCATAATAAATACCATGGAGTTAAAAATGTTCCTGTTTTTCCCTAAATAGGAATTTTCCTACATTACCCAACTATGATTCTTCTATCTGGAATCAGAATTCTTATACCATTTTGGCTAAATATCAATCTCACTGCTTTTTGAGTGTCGCAATTACAGAGGAATCAGGTTCCTTACATTTAGATTTAACATAATACTGGCTCTTATCACCATCCAGGCCTTTATTAGTATTAGTAAACAAGGTCACACAGGTTTAAGAAACACTTTTTAAAACCTTAATTTGTGGTCGGGTGCAGTAGCTCGCACCTGTAATCCCAGCACTTGGGCAGGCCAAGGCGGGTGGATAGCCTGAGGTCAGGAGTTCCAGACCAGCCTGACCAATATGATGAAACCCTATCTCTACTAAAAATACAAAAATTAGTCAGGCATGGTGGCGCGTGCCTGTGGTCCCAGCTACTCAGGAGGTTGGGGCAGGAGAATCGCTTGAACCCGGTGGGTGAAGGTTGCAGTGAGCTGATATATCGCTCCTACGTATTTCAGCCTGACAGAGCGAGACTCAAACCTGTTACCATCATCTACAACGGCAGTCCCCGGTTTCATGGAAGACAACTTTTCTAAGGGGTTGGTGGAGTGAGGGGAGTGTGTGTGATGATGGTTTCAGGATGAAACTGTTCCACCTCAGATCAAGCATTAGATTCTCAAAAGTATTGTAACTGAGCCAGTTAGAGAGAAAAAGCCAGACTTTGAGACGAATTCAGGAGTCCTTTATTAGCTGGCGACCAAGAGATGGCTAGAGCACGAAATTCGGGCCCCGAAGAAGGGGCTAGATTTTCTTTTATACTTTGGTTTAGAGAGGGGAGGGGGATTCGAGCTGTAGCAATCTTACAGAAGTAAAACAGACAAAAAAAAGTTAAAAAGACAAATGGTTACAGGAAAACAAACAGTTACAGGTGCAGGGGCTTTAAATTCATCACAAGGTGATAGGTGTGGGGGCTCTGGGTGTTATCTGCCAGACACAAAGGCGGGGACTTTATGGTACTATCTCCTGAGTGAATTCCTGGGAACTGCGGACATTGCTAGCCTCAATACCGGGACATTGCTAGCCTCAATACCGTATCAGTTAATTGCACACTTTGATATGTTGAAAGTCAGCTTGCACAAGTCCTTGAGGAAGGGGGTGGGTAACGAGCCCTTGATGTCTTGTAAATGAAGGAGCCAAATGGAGTCCATCCGATTTTCTGAGCTAAGGGAGAGTCTATTCATATTAAAACAAGGTGAGGTATCTAAGGGAGAGTCTGTTCATGTTAATACAAGGTTGGGTATTACAAAAGGAGCATGCAGCCTAGATCTGTTGCATGTGCAGTTCACAACAGGGTCTGTGCTCCTATGAAAATCTAATGCTGCTGCTAATCTGATACGTGGCGCTCAGGCTGTAATGCTTGCTTGCCCGCTGCTCACCTCCTGCTGTGCAGCCTAGGGCTTGGGGGCCCCTGATCTACAGGATTTGTATTTAAATGTTTTCCTCTTATGACCAAATTTTGGCAGCAGTGGAGAGTGTGGTATTACACAATACATACCCACCATGTGATTTCCATAACATTGCCCCAAAAGAAAGGGCGCACCAAGTCACCACCAGCAGGCCCGCCTGAGGGAGCTGCAGCGACTCAAAAAAGGGCATTTTGTTGTATTTTAAATTTTCAAGGAAAATGTGCCAGCACTTGTTAGATACTGTCCCAATGACTACTATTAAGTCATTTGGATATGACTATTCAATAAATGGTTACATTACTTATTTCAATGGCCTAAGGGTGCTGGGGGTGGGATGACTCTCAAGAATTATAAACAGTTTGTGACTTTCTGTGTTATGCATTCCTTTCAAAGCATTTCGTTTGGTTTAGCTGGGAAACTGGAGGAGAGATTAAACCAGGGAATGATTTCCAATATCTAATAACTCTTCTCTATCCTCCCTCTGAGAATAATTTTTGGAAAGAACACATCTGGATAATAATATGTATACTGTTTTAGAGAAGAGAAGGAAAAACCACGTTTATTTTCTATCAGCAGGAGCGCCCAGTATCTTTTCACAAAGGTCAACCTGGGAGAAAAGCTATCTGGCCTAATATCCGAAAGTAAGTGAAAGCAAGGCATGACATGTTATGTAAATGTGGGTTCCCAACAAAGATGTGAACAAAAGAGAAACATACATTATTACGCATGGTGAAGTTATTAACACAGCTATGGAGACCAAGGAAAATGATAGATCTAGATCATTCCAAACCCCATTAGAGTCTCAGAGGGAGGCTTCAGTAACTGGTTTTCTTAATTGATAATGGTAACATTAACTCCTTTAGTTCTAAACAATCTTTAAACATGCAGAGCCTTGCTTTATTTTATTTTAAAATAAAATAAAAAATAAATAAATAAATAAATAAAAAATATTGTCAGAAAGCTGAGACTTCAGCTGGTGGTCCACCCTGATATTTTGGAGTGGATTATATCAATACAACTACGTTAAGAGAAAAGATAAATCTACCTTTTCCAGGAATATAATTCTTTCAAAAGAAAATTTTTAAAAATGGCTCACTGGGAACTGTGGGAAAATAGTAACATTACCAGTACCTCAGTTTCCTCATCTTAAAAGTGGCAAGTTGTTACAAAATGACAGAGAATGACCAGCCGCTACTAAGCAATTTCCCGCAAACTACTGCCCACCTGGTAGCCCTTCTGAAGGAAAGAGGCACACTCTTAGAAAAGGTGGGAACATCCAGTTGAAAAGTGTAGCTATTCTGATACATTTTAACTAAGCCTAAATAAAACATACCT
Source organism: Rhinopithecus roxellana (assembly GCF_007565055.1). Classification (NCBI taxonomy): domain Eukaryota; kingdom Metazoa; phylum Chordata; class Mammalia; order Primates; family Cercopithecidae; genus Rhinopithecus; species Rhinopithecus roxellana. The sequence continues at coordinate 61,689,163 of NC_044557.1, read as the reverse complement.
GTTATTCCATACCTTCGTGTCTTCCAAAGGGGAAAAACTGAAGTTTTCTCCAAAAAGCTAGTAGGATGCATTTTGGTGATTTACTCATGGTTCTTAAATTCTCTAAGCACCCTAATTTCTATAAAATTTCTACAGGAAAAAAACAACCAGAAGTATATTTGTTTTGGGGAAAGCTCTCAAGCTGTGTTTTTCCTCTGCTCTCATACCACAACCACCAAAGTAGAAGGCTCCTGTGACCAAAGGTGTGGGGGTTTCTCCCACCAACAAGCAGCAGACACCAGCTGGATCTATCTAATAAAGGCTCTCCTTACAGCTGCCCTCCTTCCAGCCAAAGCCGGAGTAAATCCATTGCAAAGGGCACCAAAAAACATCTGACCCCATTGCCCAAGGAAATGCCTGCACTGACAAAACAGCAAAAGAGGCAGCAAACGCCTCAGCGCCTGCACACGTTCCAGTCTCTGCTCCAGACAGCCAATACTTCTCTTTATCTATCATTCCCACCTATTCTTCTTCTGAAAACCTGCTCTACCAGTCCTTTCCAACTCAGGGCAAGTGGTTCTTAGACCATGGAAAATTCCTTCTCCCTGCCTCACAAGCCCACTCTATCCTTTCTTCCTTTCATGACCACTTCCATGTAGGATACAAACCTCTCACCCATCTTTTAGAACCCCTCATTTCTTTCCAGTTATGGAAATCCATTCTCAAAACAAACACATCTCACTGTTCTATCTGCCACTCTACTACTCCCCAAGGCTTCCTCAAACCCCATCCCTTGCCCACACACCAGGCCTGAGGATTTACCCCCACACAAGGTTTGCAAATAGATTTCACACATATGCCCTAGTCCACAAATACAAACACCTCCTAGTCTGGGTTGATACCTTTACCGGATGGGTTGAAGCCTTTCCTACAGGGACAGAAAAAGCCACTGCACTCATTTCTTGCCTAACTGACATAATTCCTCAGTTTGGTCTTCCTACCTCCATACAATCTGATAACAGTCCAGCCTTCATTAGTGAGATCACCCAAGCAGTTTCCCAAGCCCTCAGTATTCAATGGAATCTCCATGCCCTTATCAACCTCCATCCTCAGGAAAAGTAGAAAAGGCCAACAGTCTTTTAAAAACACATCTTACCAAAACCTCACCCTCCAACTCAAAAAAGATTGGACAATTCTTCTACCCTTTGCTCTCCTTCGAATTCGAGCCACCCCTCAATAACCCACAGGTATAGCCCCTTTGAGCTCCTATGTGGCCGCACATTTTTACAAGGGCTCAACCTCATTCCAGACATCGGCCCTCTTGGTAACTATCTTCCAGTCCTTCAACAAGCTAGACATGAAATCCACCAAGCTGCCAATTTCCTTTTACCCACTCCAAATACCCAGCCATATAAAGACACTCAGGCCGGACGGTCAGTTCTTGTTAAGAACCTAACCCCTCAAACTCTACAACCTCAGTGGACAGGACCCTACCAGGTCGTTAATAGCACCCCAACCACGGTCCGTCTACAGAACTTTCCCCAATGGGTTCATCGCTCCAGGATAAAACTGTGCCCATCCAACGACCAGCCTAACTCCTCTACCTCCTTCTGGAAGTCGCAAGTACTCTCCCCCACTTCCCTTCAACTTACTCACATTCCTGAAAAAGAATAGGCCTTTGTGTCTTTCATTTACAACAGGCCTTTACACAGTCACCTCACTATTTAATGTCTACCTAGGTCCCTAATCACCATTCTAGCCTACTTCTAAATGCCCTGTTTTTGTCTACGTTGCCGGTTCACACTTTTCCTCCAGACCATTGTAACTGACATCTCCTGGACTCACCCTCAAGCTGCCACCCTTAACTCTCTCCTAGAGTGGACAGGTGACCTTGTGTGGGAAGGCACTCTCCAATTCTTCCACCACAATGAAATTCTCTTCTACTCACTTTGTGTCTCACTCCCATTCTCCTGCTACCCTCTACCCCTCCCTAATTATCTCCAACGTATCATCAACCTCACCCACCCTCTCTCTCCTTACCATCTCTAATCCTTCCTTAGCAAAAAATTGTTGGCTATGCATTCCCCTCTTTCCTCCTACTACACAGCTGTCCCTGCCCTACTAGCTGACTGGGCAACCTCCCCCATCTCCCTACACCTCCAAACCTCTTTCGGTGACCCCTACACCTTTACCCTCCGGAACAACTTCTTTACTTTCTGGAAAATTCAGGAGGGGATGGGCGCGGTGGCTCGTGCCTGCCGAGGTGGGCAGGTGGATCACGAGGTCAGGAGTTCAAGACCAGCCTGGCCAACATGGTGAAACCCTGTCTCTACTAAAAACACAAAAATTAACTGGGCATGGTGCGCATGCCTATAATCCCAGCTACTTGGGAGGCTGAGGCAAGAGAATTGCTTGAACCAGGACCTGGGAGGCAGAGGTAGCAGTGAGCGAGGTTGTGCCACTGCATTCCAGCCTGGGCTACAGAGTGAGACTCTGTCTCCAAAAAAAAAAAAAAAAAGAAAGAAAAGAAAAATTCAGCAGAAACTCCCCCAATATCTCACACCAACAGGCTGCTGCTCTTCTCCCTACCTACCTACGAAGTCTATCTCCCTACATCAGTTCCACACGCCCTGTTCTTGGACACCTCATTACACAGACAACTATCCCCACTGCCGCTCCCTTATGCATCTCCCAGCAATTACCTACTGGAATTCCCTTAGGTAACCTCTCATCTTCCTTATGTTCCTTTACTCTTCACCTCCAAAGTCCCAACGCTCACATCAACCAGCCAACTGGAGCATTCCAGCTTCATATAATGGAAAGTACCACTCTCATTACTAACAGTCTTTTTTTTTTTTTTTTGAGACGGAGTCTCGCTCTGTCGCCCAGGCTGGAGTGCAGTGGCCAGATCTCAGCTCACTGCAAGCTCCGCCTCCCGGGTTTACGCCCTTCTCCTGCCTCAGCCTCCTGTGTAGCTGGGACTACAGGCACCCTCCACCTCGCCCGGCTAGTTTTTTGTAGTTTTTAGTAGAGACGGGGTCTCACCGGATTAGCCAGGATGGTCTCGATCTCCTGAACTCGTGATCCACCCGTCTCGGCCTCCCAAAGTGCTGGGATTACAGGCTTGAGCCACCACGCCCAGCCATCACTAACAGTCTTAAAAACATCAGCAGAACTTTTGTTTCGGAAGACACTTACCTTGCCTCTTGCTCCATCCTTGGCTACCCTCTAGCTGTTCAACAGATTCCCCTCCAAGTCCTTCTTCTTGACTGCTTATACCTAGTCTTATAAATATCAGTGAATAGCTACTTGTAGATACCAAGTGCTTTCTTATACACCATGAAAACAGAACCTCTACCTCCATGCAACTCCCCTACCAAACACCACTACAATCTCTAACAGCTGCTACCCTTGCTGGATCCCTAGGGCTCTAGTGCAGGACCCCACTTCCAGAACACACTCTCACCACCTTTCTACTCTGCACTTCCAGTTCTGCCTGCCTCAAGGACTCTATTTCCTCTGTGGCTCTTCCACCTACATGTGCTTCCCTGCTAACTGGACAGGCACCTGCACTTTAAATCTTCCTTACTCCCAAAACCCAGTATGCAAACAGAAGCAACCAACTCCCTATTCCCCTTATAACTCCAACAAGACAAAAAAGAGTCATTCCACGAATTCCCTCACTTACAGGATTAGGAGTTTCCACTGCTGTAATCGGAACAGCAGTAGCAGGCCTTGCAACTTCTATCACCACATTTCGCAGTCTCCAACGACTTCTCTGCTAGCCTTACCGATATATGTCAAACACTTTCTGTCCTCTAATCCCAAGTCGATTCCTTAGCCACAGTTGTCCTCCAAAATTGTGGAGGCCTCAATCTGCTTACTGCTGAAAAAGGAGGACTCTGACTATTCTTAAATGAAGAATGCTGTTTTCACTTAAATCAATCAGGCCTTGCATATGACAACATCAAAAAACTTAAAGACAGAGCTCAAAAACTCACTCATCAGGCAAATAGTTACATTGGACCTACTTGGCCGTTCTCTAGCTTAGCTTCATGGCTCCTCCCACTAACAGGCCCCTTAGCGCTCATCCTTCTTCTCTTATTCGGACCTTGTCTTTTCAGGCTAATCTCTCAGTTCATACAAAACAGCATCCAAGCTATTACAAACCAGTCAATTCGACGTACGCTCCTTTTAACAACCCGACAATAACCCCCTGCCCTAAGGTCTCCCTTCGGTTTAACCTTTCTCTCTCACTTTAGGTACCCACGCTGCCCCTAATCCTGCTCAAAGCAGCTCTGAGAAACACCACCCATCATCCCTCCATACCACCCCCAAAATTTTCACCATAAATTTTTGCCATATTTCACTACTCTTTCTCATTTTTGTTTTTCCATTATTAATATAAAAAGATGGGAATGTGAGGTCTTCTGAGAAAGCTGCACCATGGTAAAGCCATCGTGACCTCTGTTACCCACACGTACACATCCAGAAGGCCTCCTGGAGCCAGAAAGTCTAGGACGACAGGAAAACCACAAAAGAAAAACAGCTAGCTCCCATCTTAGCTTATTAGCCAACTTTGCAACATTCTACCATTGTAACAGGCTCTATCCTAACTGATCCATCAACCTTGTGACATTGTGCCCTGTGACCCCTCCCGCTTTGTGACATTGTATCTTGTGACATTCATCCCCTGCCTGGCAATAAGCAATAAACGGCCCCTAACTATAACTTTCCACTGCTTACCCCTAACCTATAAAACTAGCTTCAATACCACGACCCTTCGCTGACTCTCTTTTCGGACTCAGCCATGCTCACACTCAAGTGAATAAACAGCCTTGTTGCTCATACTTCGCTTTTTCAGGTTGTCTCTTCACTTAGACACGCACATAACACTATCTACCTGGAAACAGTGTCAGATCCCACAGGTTAACGGCTCAGTCCCCAAAAGTGTCCCCTCCCCACTCCGACAGTCTGCAAGTCTGGGCCTCAGGAGCTTTTGACCAACCAGCCTTCAAGTTAAGGTTCCCATGACATTTTGGACTCAGAAACACTTACTGAGGTTTACTGGATTCATTATAAGGATACTACAAGGGATACAGATGAAGAGATTCATAGATACAGGGGAAGGAGCATGGAGCTTCCAAGCCCTTCCTGGGTGTACCACCCTCAAGGAACCTCCAGGAGTTCAGCTATCCCTAAGGAAGCGCCAGCATTCCTTCCCTCAGGGTATGGGGCTGGACCTTCTTTAGGGAAGGTCTTCAGACCCACAATTTTTCGAAAGGAAGCCAGAGATTAGAATCCTACCTGAGAGCAGAAGTAAGGCCTGACACACCTACGGTAGTCACCAAAGACTAACAATGGCTATGAAGTTGAGCCAGGAACTGTGGATGAAAACCTATGTATCTCCTCCTCTTTCATAACACCACAAATCAAAACAAGCACATGTAATATGGGCATTATTCTCTTATGAGATACTTCTAAAAGATGGTGGCTTTATAAGCCCTATGCACCATGAAAGAGGTTCTGATGTATCTTGTTTAACAACTTTATTGTTCTTCAAACTTAAAAATCTCAAACTTTGGGCCGGGCGCGGTGGCTCAAGCCTGTAATCCCAGCACTTTGGGAGGCCGAGGCAGGCGGATCATGAGGTCAGGAGATCGAGACCATCCTGGCTAACACAGGTGAAACTCCGTCTCTACTAAAAAATACAAAAAACTAGCCGGGCGAGGTGGCGGGCGCCTGTAGTCCCAGCTACTCGGGAGGCTGAGGCAGAAGAATGGCGTGAACCCAGGAGGCGGAGCTTGCAGTGAGCTGAGATCTGGCCAGTGCACTCCAGCTTGGGTGACAGAGCGAGACTCCGTCTCAACAACAACAACAAAAAAAAATCTCAAACTTTGGCCGGGCGCGGTGGCTCAAGCCTGTAATCCAGCACTTTGGGAGGCTGAGACGGGCGGATCACGAGGTCAGGAGATCGAGACCATCCTGGCTAACATGGTGAAACTCCAGTCTCTACTAAAAAAATACAAAAAAACTAGCCAGGCGAGGTGGTGGGCGCCTGTAGTCCCAGCTACTCGGGAGGCTGAGGCAGGAGAATGGCGTAAACCCGGGAGGCGGAGCTTGCAGTGAGCTGAGATCCAGCCACTGCACTCCAGCCTGGGCGACAGAGCGAGACTCCGTCTCAAAAAAAAAAAAAAAAAAAAATCTCAAACTTTGCTTACATTTTTCATTAGTTCAGCAGAACACTAATTATGGAGTTTTTTTGTTTAAGAAAAAGAAAAAAATTTACAGATGGCTAAATACTTAACAACTTGCCTTCTGCAAAAGTTAATGGGTAAAACAGGCCAGGTACGATGGCTCACATCTGCAATACTGGCACTTTGGGAGGCCGAGGCAGGTGGATCACCTGAGGTCAGGAGTTCGAGACCAGCCTGGCCAACATGGGGACACCCCGTCTCTACTAAAAATACAAAAATTAGCTGGGCATGGCGGTGGGCACCTATAATCCCAGCTACTCAGCAGGCTGAGGCAGGAGAATCACTTGAATCCGGGGGGTGGAGGTTGCAGTGAGCCGAGATCCTACCACTTCACTCCAACCTGGGTGAAACTCAAAAAACAAACAAAGTTAATGGGTAAAAAAGTGAAAAATACTCAACAACTCAGAGAAAAGGAAAAAATTCTTAAACCAGTAATTTTATCAAAATCACAAAAAATTTGAATAGATATTTCTTTAAAGAGAGTTACAGACCCAGGAGTGATTATTTTTATTTTTATTTATTTTTTTGAGCTGGAGTCTCGCTCTGTTGCCCAAGCTGGAGTGTAGTGGCGCGATCTCTGCTCACTGCAAGCTCCGCCACCTCCCAGGTTAACGCCATTCTCCCGCCTCAGCCTCCCTAGAAGCTGGGACTACAGGCGCCCACCACCACGCCAGGCTAATTTTTTTGTTATTTTCAGTAGAGACGGGGTTTCACCGTGTTCGCCAGGATGGTCTCGATCTCCTGACCTCGTGATCCGCCCGCCTCGGCCTCCCAAAGTGCTCGGATTACAGGTGTGTGAGCCACCGCGCCCGGCCCAGGAGTGATTTTTTTAAAGGGGTTGAGCAGAACACGTGATTACTGTAACCAATACACAGAATTCTGCAGACTCCCAAAACGAGCCTCCTCAGCATCTGGGTATGCCAGGTTTTGTGCATCTCGTCATGGCTGTCTGTTAAAAACCACTGCTCATGCGTATTTGATTGAACTCAAGAAATGTGTGGTGAGCATTTAGGAAAACTGTCCGTGTATAACATACTTTAGCTATCCCACAGAGTTCTCGGTAATACAGCAGCCTACACCCATATATTTAATACGAAGTCTGTAATTGTTTTAGTCTCATTACATACACAAGAAAGTAAGGAACAGGCTAGATTATTTCTGTAAGGTCAGAGTGAACAAGTCACCAGAAAAAAAACAAAAATAACAAACAAAAACACAAAACTCTGCTCTAGTATAAATTTGACCTCCTACCATTTATGTGTTCCTTTCACCTGTCCAGTCCAATCCTATCCATTTTGACCCACCCATCCTGTCCCACGCCACACAGTTACATGTCATCCATCCGCATCGTTTTCACTAACTGTGCATGGAGCACTTCCTGGTACTGTGCACTACATCAGGCACTGTGCTGAAAACAATGACGACAGCAACACTGTGAGGAGTTACACCTTCATCTTACCATGAGCCAGGAAATTTCAAGATAATTTACATAAAGTGCATATGCTTTCATAGACTCTTCAGTGAAGACACGTTTTCACAGATCTTTTATGACAGGTTTTGTTTTTTTTTTTTTTTTTAAGATGGAGTCTTGCTCTGTCGCCCAGGCTGGAGTGCAGTGGCCGGATCACAGCTCACTGCAAGCTCCGCCTCCCGGGTTCACACCATTCTCCTGCCTCAGCCTCCCGAGTAGCTGGGACTACAGGAGCCCGCCACCACGCCCGGCTAGTTTTTTGTATTTTTTTTTTTAGTAGAGACGGGGTTTCACCGTGTTAGCCAGGATGGTCTCGATCTCCTGACCTCATGATCCGCCCGCCTCGGCCTCCCAAAGTGCTGGGATTACAGGCTTGAGCCACCGCACCCGGCCTATCAGGTTTGTAATTTTAAAGTATGAACCACTAGTAGCAGAACAGAGATCATCTATTTTTTTTTTTTTTTTTTTTTGAGACAGAGTCTCACTCTGTTGCCCAGGCTGGAGTGCAGTGGCGTGATCTTGGCTCACTGCAAGCTCCGCCTCCCGGGTTCACTCCATTCTCCTGCCTCAGCCTCCCCAGCAGCTGGGACTACAGGCGCCCGCTGCCACGCCCGGCTAATTTTTTTTTGTAATTTTAGTAGAGACAGGGTTTCACCATGTTAGCCAGGATAGTCTCGATCTCCTGGCCTTGTGATCCACCCGCCGTGGCCTCCCAAAGTGCTGGGATTACAGGCGTGAGCCACCACGCCCGGCTGAGATCATCTATTTTACTAAGAATACATACATAAGGTAAATTATAAAGACATAGTAACTTTGCAGTTTTTCTTTTACCTACCTGTAAACATCGCATCTCGGTTTAACTTCACATATAAAGTGAGTTAATATAATGTTATACAATGCAGAAGCAATATCTAGAATTATATACCATGGTTTAATAATGCAGATTTAACACAATAGCAAAGACTTGGAATCAACCCAAATGTCCATCAGTGACAGACTGGATTAAGAAAATGTGGCACATATACACCATGGAATACTATGCAGCCATAAAAAAGGATGAGTTCGTGTCCTTTGTAGGGACATGGATGCAGCTGGAAACCATCCTCAGTAAACTATCGCAAGAACAGAAAACCAAATACCCCATGTTCTCACTCATAGGTGAGAAATGAACAATGAGATCACTTGGACACAGGAAGGGGAGCATCATACACTGGGTCCTATTGTGGGGAGGGGGCAGTGGGGAGGAATAGCATTAGGAGACATACCTAATGTAACTGACAAGTTAATGGGTGTAGCACACCAACATGGCACATGTATACATATGTAACAAACCTGCACGTTGTGCACATGTACCCTAGAACTTCAAGCATAATAAAAAAAAAAAAGGAAGAAAAAAATAAAAATAATGCAGATTTAAAATAAATAATTACAGTAAGGTACATATATTATCTATCTGTAACATATTTTAAAATAAACCAGAGTTGAGCCATCTAGATTTTAATATCCTGTAAGAAAAACAAAATACATTTCATTTAACTTCATAGTTAAATGAGTATTTTGATAACTAAGATGAATCTTTTGATAATTAAGTAGCTCATGAGTATGTTTCAATAACAGTAAAAATGTAGCAAACACTAGAAACATTTCAAGATAATCATACAGTAGAGGTGTGGGCGAGATCTCTACCATAAGTGACATCATACCTACCGTAGTGTCATTGCTGGTAACATAAACGAGGACATCAGAGGAGTTCCTGCCATTGATGTACCGGTAGCAGTTCCAAACACAGCTAATCAAGTAACCCTGAAAATGAGGAGTGATTATCAGATTTTTAATTTTCCAACTGCAAGTAATTTCGAATACCACACAGATAAAGCCATATTATAAAACTTTTATTAACATAAGCAATAAATACACATATTATAACAGCTCTACTAAACCAAAAGTCCCTGAAAGTACAAATGTTGGGTATAGTCACTTCTCGGCACAATGTGCTACTGAAGCCGTATTCTACTACACCAGTGGGGATGTGGGGGTGGTACTGGGGGAAGGTGGGGGAGGGGAGGGGTTGAGAGTTGAATGAGAAATTTCTAAGAATAGGTATCTGGAAAGAACAAGCACATAATTAACATTTATTGCTCCTAAATTTACAGAACAATCAAACGTATTAACTCATTTACTGCCACATTTTAACTGCTTCTTTGGAAATTTTTCTTCTACATGATTATCTATGATTTTATTACACAAGCCAATTTCTTTTAAAAAAATTTCATAGCATATAAATTCATCTCACAGTCAATAAAATTCACTAAAACATTTCCCCTTTATTAACGAAATATCCAGACGAAGATACTTAAAATTAATGTCCAACATAAATAATGCTTAGAAATGAAACATGAGTTCATGGAAGATGTTTAAGCTATGAACTCTCTGCACTTTCATTCCATCATGTGTAACTGGATTAGAATTAAATGATTTCAAAATCCCTTAACATTAAAATTCTTTGATTAAAAGAAGTTTAAACACATCAAGAAACTAGATTGCTAAAATCCAGGAAATACGTCGCTTATGAGAATGTAAAATGGTTGCAGTCACTCTGGAAAAGTCCGGCAGGTCCTCAAAAGGTTAAACAGAGTTACAACATGACCCAGCAATTCCACTCCTAGGCTCCTAGGTATTATATAGTATATATATATATATATTATATACCCAATAAAATGAAAATATACATCCACACAAAAACTTGAATATTCACAGCAGCATTATTCATAATAGCCAAAAAGTAGAAGCAACCCAAATGTCCGTCAGCTGATGAATGGATAGACAAAATGCGGCACCATCCATACAATGTGGTATTAACAACAACAAAAATAACGGGGCCGGGGCCGGGCACGGCAGCTCACGCCTGTAATCCTAACACTTTGGAAGGCCGAGGCAGGTGGATTGCCTGAGTTCAGGAGTTCGAGAACAGCCTTGAGCAAAACTGCGAAGCTCCATCTCTACTAAAATACAAAAAATTAGCTGCATGTGGCAGCATGCACCTATAGTCCCAGTTACTCAGGAGGCTGAGGCAGGAGAATTGCTTGAACCCGGGAGGCGGAGGTTGCAGTGAGTCAAGATCGTGCCACGCACTCCACCCTGGGTGACAGAGCGAGACTCCATCTCCAAAATAAATAAATAAATAAAAAATAATAATAATGGGACTGGGCACGATGGCTCGCACCTGTAATCCCAGCATTTTGGGAGGCCAAGTTGGGTGGATCACTTAAGCCCAAGAGTTTGAGACCAGCCTGGCCAACATGGTGAAACCCCGTCTCCACTAAAAATACAAAAATTAGCCAGACATTGTGATGCATGCCTGTAATCTCGGCTACGTGGGACGCTGAGGCAGGAGACTCGAGCGAACCTGGGAGGTAGAGGCTGCAGTGAGCTGAGACTGCACCACTGCACTCCAGCCTGGGTGACAGAGTGAGACTCTGTCTCAAAAAAAAAAAAAAAAAAAAAGAAAACACACACAACCAAAAAAACATATTGCATGATGATTGTATTTGTATGGAATGCCCAGAATAGGCAGTCTCATGGGCCTTTGCAAGGCCACATGCATTCACCTACTACACATTCCAAAAGGGGAAAAACCTCGACTTTAAAAGCCCAGGTACGGCCGGGCGCAGTGGCTCAAGCCTGTAATCCCAGCACTTTGGGAGGCCGAGACGGGCGGATCATGAGGTCAGGAGATCGAGACCATCCTGGCTAACACGGTGAAACCCCATCTCTACTAAAAAAATACAAAAACTAGCCGGGCGAGGTGGCGGGCGCCTGTAGTCCCAGCTACTCGGGAGGCTGAGGCAGGAGAATGGCATAAACCCGGGAGGCGGAGCTTGCAGTGAGCTGAGATCCGGCCACTGCACTCCAGCCTGAGGTGACAGAGCGAGACTCCTTCTCAAAAAAAAAAAAAAAAAAAAAAAGCCCAGGTACTTCTTTCATTGACCTTATTTCTTATTTGACACTTCTGCAATATTGAATTAGAACTATTTAGTGGGCCGGGCATGGTGGCTCACGCCTGTAATGCCAGCACTTTGGGAGGCCGAGGTCAGGAGATCGAGACCATCCTGGCTCACATGGTGAAACCCCATCTCTATAGAAAATTAGCCGGGCATGGTGGTGGGCACCTACGGTCCCAGCTACTCGGGAGGCTCAAGCAGGAGAATGGAGTTAACCCAGAGGCGGAGCTTGCAAGTGAGCCAAGATTGCATCACTGCACTCCACCTTGGGCCACAGCGAGACTGTCTCAAAAAAAAAAAAAAAAAAAAACTATTTAGTGTATTTCCCAAATTAACTTGCACTGATAGATTCTTCCCATCATCTATCTGCAGAGGCTCGGGGGTAAGCACTGCTTCCTTTTCTCTCTTAGGACAGAGCAAAGCTGACAAGTGTCTTGTTTTGGGGCTTCAAAGAATCGTGGTGATAACACTTATCACAGAGTAGGAGTAAATTTTGGTGATGAGAGGCACTAATCCACTGAACCAGTGTATGAAACCAAAACATGCATACTCCTATTAATCTAAACTAACAATTACTGAGTCTTGGTTACTCGAGGTGGCTCATGCCTATAATCCCAGCACTTTGGGAGGAGGAGGCAGATGGATCACTCGAGCCCAGGAGTTCCAGACCAGCCTGGGTGACATAGCGAAACCTCATCTCTAATAAAAATGGAAAAATTCGCCAGGTGTGGTGCTGTGTGCCTACAGTACCAGCTACTACTGGCCAGGCGGGAGGATCACCAGAGCCCGGGACACAGAGGTGGCAGTGAGGTAAGATCACACCAGGCCACTTCTCTCCAGCCTGGGCCACAGAACAAGACCCTGTCTTGAAAAAAATAAAAATAAAAATAAAAACTAATAATTATGGAGTCTCTAGGGGCCAACGCATCAGTTTAGTGCTGGGAGGGATATAAAAATGAAGGCACTGGCCAGGGCCCACTGGCTCACACTTATAATCCCAACACTGGGGGAGGCTGAGGCAGAATTACTTGAGGCCAAAAGTTTGAGACCAGCCTGGGCAACATAGTAAGACCCCCTCATCTATAAAAAAAAATTATATAATATATATAATAAAAATATATAAAATAAAATTTTATCTCACACACATATACATTTCTCCCATGTTGGAGACACTGATGTGAACAATTGGTATGGCCCCATTTATGAGACAATATTTGTGTTTTGCAATTTATAAAAGCACCATAGGGCAAGGATTTTTCTTATTCACTACCAAACCACAGTACTAGAACAGAATCTGCCACGTGAGAGCTTCTCAATAAATATTTGCTGAATAAATGAATGAAGCACCTTCCATTATCTCAGTCATGCTGCAGAATGTTTTATTAATTACCACTATTTAGTAAATAAAAAAACCAAGGCTCTGACCACAAAGCTAAAGGTAGTATTGACAACATTTAAAAATAAGTAAAAGGTACGGTGGCTCACACCTGTAATTCCAGCACTTTGGGAGGCCGAGGTGGGAAGATCACAAAAGTCAGGAGATTGAGACCATCCTGGCTAAATGATGAAACCTGTCTCTACTAAAAATACAAAAAATTAGCCAGGCGTGAGTGATGGCACGTGCCTGTAGTCCCAACTACTAGGGAGGCTGAGGCAGGAGAATCGCTTGAACCAGGGAGGCAGAGCTTGCAGTGAGCCGGGATTGTGCCACTGCACTCCAGCCTGGGTGACAGAGTGACACTCTGTCTCAAAAAAAATAAATAACTAAAAAGTAACTAAAAGAGTATAACTAAATGCTTAAGGGGATGGACACCCAATTTTCCATGATGTGATTATTCTGCACTGTACCAAAATATCTCATAGACCCCATAAATACATATACTATGTACCCACAAAAATTTTTAAAAATTAAGTGCATTCAAAAATATCTTTTAATATCTGTATTAATATATCAACGAGTATTATATTTTATTCTGCTATGGTTTTGCTAATTTAGACTACATGACTAGTAATGATGAACATGGTTGTGCCTTTAAAAATAAGTAAATAAAATAAAATAGAAGTCATACTGACAGAAGCCAACCCTAGGTCCTCTGACTCAAAATGTGATGTGGGCATTTCAAAAAAGTAGAAGTGAAAATGTTTAAAAGATTTAAAAAGTCTTTTTAAAGATAATTGGGAGGTTCTAGCTTCCGAGTGTCTGGTAATGGTAGAGTTACCTTGGTCAGACTAACCTTCCTGCAGGTAAGATTTATAAAATCTAGAAAAATTACTCACACACAAATTTTAAGTCATGGGAGAGTAACCAAAAACATGCAGAAGTTAAAAGGGAGTCTACCCTTCAAAGACAAACTACAATGAGAGAGATGTGAGTCTGTGGCCTTTCACCAGGGGGCACTGCCAGCTCTGTCTGCAGCCTGGATGGTAGGCAGCCCTAGCCTCATGGGCTTGGGGGTCAAATAGCAGCCAAGAAGCTAGAACGGAGGAGCTGGAGCTGCAAGGCAGTAAGGACCAACATCCGTGTGTAAAATTCACTCACATCCTTAACTTACTGAATGACACCCGAAATCATGGCGTTTTATGATGGAAATTTAGACTCAATTGATTTTCTTTCATTATTTATGTATGTATGTATGTATGTATGTATGTTGGCAGAAGAGCTGAGGCAAGGCTTGTCTGACATAATGTAAAAGAGTCTTGGAACATGTTCTGGGTCCAGGGTCTAAAACCCCTTGTGGCCTATGGAACACGAAACTGTGCCAAAGGGTGGAAGGCTGCCCTGTCACACTACAATCTAAGTCCAAGGCATAAAACCCCTTGTGGCTTGGACAGAACCCAGGGCTCAGGGCATAAAACCCCTTGTAGCCTCTGGAATGTGTCCAGACTCACTGGCCCCTTGCTCCTTGCTCTCCAAAGATCATAAATTGATTGTATCTCGAATTAGAAGAACCTGTTCTCCCTTATCTCAAGTAGCAGAGCATATGTTAAACCATCACAGCTATGCCTGATGCAACACTACCTTTCTATTCTCATGTCCTGACCTGTCTATCCCCATATCCGCACGTCCTCACTACCTGCTTCTTTGTTTGATTACCAATAGTGTGGGCTCCCAGAGCTCGGGGCCTCCGCAGCCTCCAAACTGGCATTGGACCCCTGGACCCACCCTACGTACTCTTAACTTGTCTCATTCCTTTGACTCCGCCGGACTTTGCAGACCTGGTGTTGGGTCTGACCACCCCAACATTTCATTTTTTTTTTTTTGAGATGGAGTCTCGCTCTGTCGCCCAGGTTGGAGTACAGTGGCACGATCTCAGCTCATTGCAAGCTCCGCCTCCTGGGTTCGCACCATTCTCCTGCAGATCACGAAGTCAGGAGATCGACACCATCCTGACTAACATGGTGAAACCCCATCTCTACTAAAAATACAAAAAAATTAGCCAGGCTTGGTGGTGGGCGCCTGTGGTCCCAGCTACTGGGGAGGCTGAGGAAGGAGAATGCCATGAACCCAGGAGGCGAAGCTTGCAGTGAGCCAAGGTTGCACCACTGTACTCCAGCCTGGGTAACAGAGTGAGACTCTGTCTCAAAAAATAAAAAATACAAAACAAAAAAATAAAGAAATTTATCTTGAGATAAATGCATAAATATAAGGGTGTACTTAACAGGGTTGCAGGCCGGGCGCGGTGGCTCAAGCCTGTAATGCCAGCACTTTGGGAGGCCGAGACGGGCAGATCACGAGGTCAGGAGATCGAGACCATCCTGGCTAACATGGTGAAACCCCGTCTCTACTAAAAATACAAAAAAAAAAACTAGCCGGGCGACGTGGCGGGCGCCTGTAGTCCCAGCTACTTGGGAGGCTGAGGCAGGAGAATGGCGTGAACCCGGGAGGTGGAGCTTGCAGTGAGCTGAGATCCAGCCACTGCACTCCAGCCCGGGCGGCAGAGCGAGACTCCGTCTCAAAAAAAAAAAAAAAACAAAACAAAACAAAAAAAAAAAAAAAAAAAAAACAGGGTTGCAGTGAATATATTTAAGTGAAATGTCTCAATGTTCAACAACAGATAATTTATTAAATAATGATATTCATGTAATGGATTGAGATAGAACAATATTCAGAAAATACTACACTTTTAGCAAAAAATTACAACAGAATATTCATTACACAGACCTTGTAACAGACCTTGCAGTATTATATACTATGTAATGTATAACATTATGTTAACTTATCTCTGTCCAAATATATTTTGGACTCCTTGATCAAACTGTGGAATTTTGGTTAGTGTTTACCTCTAATACAGACAGCATAGGAATTGTAATCTTAGGAAATCAAAAAGCAATTTGGATGTCCAAAGAAAGACAATAAACTGACCAAAGTTTGTTTACTTCTTTGGCATTCAGGAATACACAATATTTTTAGACTGTAAGTAAAATCTTCATGCTTACCTTAAAAGTCAAGATAATGCTAATAAATAGAAGAATAATAAGGACCAAACAGGTAGGATTCACTGACATGACATCATCTCTGTAGGGAAAATTAGGAGGCTGCAAAAGAAAAGGGCCTCATTAGTAAATCTCATTAATCATTCCAGACAGTATTCCTTGGGCACCAATTCAGACATGCTTATCAGAAAGCAACTGATTAAAGCAGACAGCTATTATTTAGGACGAATGCAAACTTTCTAACCTGACTCTGCCCTCCTACCATATAAAAGAAGTCAGTGATCTGTATCCAGGGACATTTTGTATATACAGGGATCTCTGAAATTTGGATTCTCCTGCAAGTTCTGAACCATTCCTTTTTTTTTTTTAAACGGAGTTTCTCTCTGTTGCCCAGCTCAGCTACTTGGGAGGCTGGGGTGAGCAAATCACTTGAGTCCTGGTGCGGGAGGCTTGCAGTGAGCTGAGATCATACCACTGCACTCCAGCCACCTGGGCGACAGAGCCAGACCATGTCTCAAAAAAAAAAGTTCTGAACCATTCTAAAGGGCATATGCAGGGCAAGGGACAGAAACCTACTAAAATGATGGCTTCTTTGCAAAGAGCATTTGTGTTGATGGTACTTCTCCCAAGACAGCATATTCTCTTATACTAGCAAGTACTTCCAGGGCAGGGCAAAATAAGCACTACCATCCACAATGCTTAACAACCAGGTCAAAGGGAACCTTCTCAGGAGGATCAAAGTCGACTACTATGGTTAGAGAGAGTTGCTGGACTTTCCCCACAAAACACTCACACAGCAAGGATCAACGCCTACATCCCTGGCCTAGGCAAGTGAATGGGAAGGAGGCCTACTGTGCTATCTCATCTTTTATCTCTTCTTCACTGTTCAACACTATGTGTTTGGATTCCTCATGAACAATATTCTGAAACAAAGCTGTTTCCAATGTTGAGGAAGAACAAGGAGAAGGCCCGTGACTCATGTGCTTGGCTCCTGCTCACCAGGGTGAACACCACCTAATGGTTTTCAGTCTCCTTTCACTTGGGACAAAATATCTAAGAAATAAAATCGTCATTCTTTGTGATCAGATCATGCAACTTTATTCTTTTATTAATAAAATAACTTGGCTAAGCACAGTGGTTCACGCCTATAATTTCAGAACTTTGGGAGGCTGAGGCAGGCAGATTGCTTGAGTATAGCTGTTTGAGACCAGCCTGGACAACATAGTCAAACCCCATCTCTACTAAAAATACAAATTTAGCCGGGCATGGTGGTGCATGTCTGTAGTCCAAACTACTTGGGAGGCTAAGGTGGGAGCATGACTTGAGCCCAGAACATTGAGGTTGCAGGCCGGGCATGGTGGCTCCTGCCTGTAATCTCAGCACTTTGGGAGGTCAAGGCGGGCAGATCACCTGAGGTCAGGAGTTCGAGACCAGCCTGGTCAACATGGCAAAACCCCACCTCTACTAAAATAAAATACAAAAATTAACCAGGCATGGTAGTGGGCGCCTGTATTCCCAGCACTCTGGGAGGCCGATGAGGGTGGATCCCTTGAGGCTAAAAGTCTCAAACTAGCCTGGAAAAGATGGTGAAACCCCATCTCTACTAAAAATACAAAAAATTAGCCAGGCATGGTAGTAGGTGCCTGTAATCCCAGCTACTCGGGAGAATGAGGCAAGAGAATGGCTTGAACCCAGGGAGGCGGAGGTTGCAGAGCCGAGATTGCACCACTGCACTCCAGCCTGGGTGACAGAGTGAGACTCAAAACAAAGAAACAAAAAAAAACAAAAAATGGTGAAGTTGGCCTGGTACAGTGAGCCGGACCTATAATGCCAGCACTTTGGGAGGCCAATGCTAGAGGATCACTTGAGTCCAGGAGTTTGAGACAAGTCTGGGCAACATGGTGAAACCCCCACCTCTACAAAAGATACAAAAAGAAAAATTAGGTGGGCATAGTGGTGCATGCCTGTAGTGCCAGCTACTCAAGAGGTTGAGATGGGAGGATCACATGAGACCGGGAGGTCAACGCTGCAGTGAGCCATAATCACGCCACTGCACTCCAGCCTGGGTGACAGAGACCCTGTCTCAAAAATAAAGTTATTCCAACCTCATAACCATTATAAGCTTCTTAATACCCTGCCACAAATATTCACTCATATGATCAAAAGGACATTTAACCATAAACTAGTCCCAAAATGATGCTTGAGAAAGGGATTCTATGGTCAAACAAATTTGGGAGCTAGTATAGAGAAGAGTTCCACTCTCTTTCGATTTTTCTTTTTTTTAGACGAGGCCTCACTCTATTGCCCAGGCTGGAGTGCAGAGGCGTGATCTTGGCTCACTGCAGCATCTACCTCCCACGTTCAAGCAATCCTCCTGCCTCAGCCTCCTGAGTAGCTAGGGTCACAGGTATGTGCCACCTTTCCCAGCTAATTATTTTGTTTGTTTTTGAGCAGAGTTTCACTTTCAAGTACACTAGCAGAGGCAAAAAGCTATCCTTTGTTGATTACTGAGAAAACTACATTTTACCAAATAAAACTATTAGTAACTGGACTACAATTTAAGTAGGCACATCAACCACCTGCCATCACTGCCACCAATCATAACCCCGGCCCTCAAAACTTTCTTATCAGGTCAGACACAGTGGCTCACACCTGTAATCCCAGCACTTTGGGAGGCCGAGATGGGTGGATCACCTGAGGTCAGGAGTTCGAGACCAGCCTGACCCACACAGCGAAACCCCATCTCTACCAAAAATACAGAATTAGCCAGGTATGTTGGTGCATGCCTATAATCCCAGCTAGCTGGGAGGCTGAGACCCTGGAGGTAGAGGTTGCAGTGAGCCAAGATCACATCATTGCACTCCAGCCTGGGCAACAAGAGCAAGACTCCATCTCAAAAAAAAAAAAAAAAAAAAAAAATATTATTGGTAATTCAGCTGCAAACTAAAAATCCTGAAATCAATGTCTGTGTATCTCTGTAACTACATCCCTTACTTAACCAGCTTCCCTAATGAAAAGAATTAATGAAAAGGAACAGTAAGAGGTCCACATACCAGTTGCCGTATGTATTCCTGAATGGAGTTTGGATAAACAAGCACAGTGATTGCAACCAAGGTGTTCAGGGCAAAATCAAAGATCTGGTAACAGAAGAATGGGATGATCCAGGCTGCGCGTTGCTAAACAGAACAGAAAATAGAAAGTTAATGTGTTCAATATTATAAAACAATATTTTGTTAAATTCAAATAAATATTTTATTAATCTGAAAGGAAATGGAAAAATTGAATTCATTAACCCATGTCATTATGGAAACCGGTATGCCAAATATAAGCAGTCAACAAAGAAGCTTCAGTGAACATTTCCAGGGCTGGCTATGTGCAGTGGCTCACACCTGTAATCCCAGCATTTTGGGAGGCTGAGGTGGGTGGATCACTTGAGGTCAGGAGTTTGAGACTAGCCTGCCCAACATGGTGAAATCACGTCTCTACTAAAAAATACCAAAATCAGCAAAGTGTGGTGGCGCACACCAGCTACTCTGGAGGCTGAGGTGGAAGAATCACTTGAACTTGGGAGGAGGAGATTGCAGTGAGCTAAGATCATACCACTCTATTACAGCCTGTGTGACAGAGCAAGATCCTGTCTTCCCAAAAAAAAAAAAAAAAAAAAATTTCCAGGACTATAATATTGGTTTTCCTAGTACCACATAATACAAACGAGAGATTTAAACAGAGATACTTAACCGAAAACTGGAAAGTCACTTCTCACTTACTATAGACAGCAGCACAGATTACACATGTAAGAGACCAAGGAAAAGGCCAGCATCTTACTGCAAGCTGCTTACCTTGTACGCTCCGTAAGTAGCCATAGCACATATCAGAATCATGAGAAGAGAAATCGCAATGGCAATGCACATGTCTGCCAAAAGATTAAAAAGAAATTTTTTTAAAAAGACAATCAGTAGTGGATCCACTGTATGAACACGTTCAGTCTCTCCTCAAAGGCATTTTGTAAATAAACTAGCATAAAGTTACTAAAAACTTTATACTAAGAGATTATTCTAAACAGAAAAAGGGATATTGGTTTACAGATTTTTTTAATGTTTGTTCTTCTGGTCCACTGGATTATATAAATCATGAATTAGGTATTATCTTATAGATATATAGGTGTCTAACTTCTATTTTATAAACTCATGTGTGCCTCAAAGCTCTAATGAAAGTCTTCATAGCTTTCCATCTTATTTAAAATAAAACCTCCACTTCTTATCAAGGTCTTGATTTTCCTCTTCATTCCAGAGCATGTCTACCTCTCTAATCTTGCCTCACCTTGTCCCACTCTTGCTCGCTATAAGACAGCCATATCATCTGGTTCATTCTATTTTGCTTTATCTTTTTTTTTTTTTTTTTTTTTTTTTTTGAGACAGAGTCTCACTCTGTCGCCCGGGCTGGAAAGCAGTGGCACAATATCGGCTCAAGGCAAACTCCACATCCCAGGCTCAAGCGAGTCTCCCACCTCAGCCCCCTAAGTAGCTGAGACTACAGGTCTGCTCCACCATGCCCAGCTAATTCTTTGTAACATTTAGTAGAGACAGAGGTTTCACCATATTGGCCAGGCTGGTCTTGAACTCCTGACTTCAAGTGATCTGCCAGCCTCGGCCTCCCAAAGTTCTGGGATTACAGGGACAAGCCACCCTGCCCAGCCTTCAACTTTTTTTCTTTAGTCAATCTCTGGTAAATAAGTGGTCTTGTTTGGTCTCCCAAGCTGGAGTTGCAGTGGTGCGATCATGGCTTATTGCAGTTTCAATTGCCTGGGCATTGTCACTATGGGATTACAGGCACAGGCCACCGCACCCGGCCAAAAATTTCTTAAACCAACTTGGCAGGTACACAAGTGCTTGTAGCACCATTATTGGCTACAGGTAATAAATATTTTATAAATATTCTTTTATACCTACTCAATATTTAATAAGAAATAATTTTACAAAAATGAACTCCAAACTATGGGTTTTTTAAAACTGCTTTTCCTAGATCTGGCAGAACAAATTATTGTTAATGAGAAAAATAATATTGGTTTTCATTGTACATGCAACTTCTCTAAAAGCTTTGAATTTTTTCAACATAAAGATCTAGAGGGGAAAAAAATAATCCTCATAGTAAATCTCTGCTAAATTGTAAATCACATCCTGAATTGAAAAACATTAAAATGTAAACAACAACAACAACAATAAAATGCAACAGAGAACCAGCCGGTGAGGACAAGAGCACGAAAGGAGGAATACTGGACACCAGAGCTGACCTCGTTCCTGCTCAGCCAGTGACAAACAGGACCTCAGCGGATCCAAGGGATTCTGTAGGCTTAATGCATCTGCAGTGTCAACTTGACTGGATTGAAGGATGCAAAGTATTGTTCCTGGGTGTGCCCGTGAAGGCGTCGCCAAAGGAGATTAACATTTGAGTCAGTGGACTGGGAAACGCAGATCTACCCTCAATATGGGTGGGTACCATCTAATTAGCTGCCAGACCAGCTAGAATAAAGCAGGCAGGAGAAGATGGAAGAGCAGACTTGCTGAGTCTTCTGGCTTCCATCTTTCTCCTGTGCTGGATGCTTATTGCCCTCGAACATCAGACGCCAAATTCTTCAGCTTTTGTACTCTTGGACTTACACCAGTGGTTTTCCAGGGGTTCTTGGGCCACTAGCCACAAACTGAAGGCTGCACTGTCAGCTTCCCTACTTTTGAGGTTTTGGGACTCAGACTGATCCATCACTGGCTTCCTTGCTCCTCAACTTGCAGATGGCCTATCATGGGACTTCACCTTGTGATCATATAAGTCAATAAACTCCCTTAAATATATCCCATTAGTTTTGTCCCTCTAGGGAACCCTGGCTAATATAGCATCCTGAGATTTCAGTAAGACATTAGGAGAGCTTTTTATAGTATTCTTGTAGGCAAAGTAGGGAAATGTACACAGTTTGGTTAGGTGGAACATCAAGATAAGTAGTGGAGTGGCTCTACCAGCTGGCTTCTGGTGCTATTCCACAACCACTCTTCAACACCCCGTTCTCCACCCCAGGCAGTGATCTGTTTGGGCTATCAACATACAGCTCTTTTGCCCTCCGCCCTCTGGTGAGGGAATGAGATCACAAGGAGGGAAGAGAGTGAGGGTGCCTCCCACTCTGAGGTTATCTCGGTTGGTGGTAGTCCTAGTCCAAATGTTACTGCTCCTCACAAAGAGGTTAAATCTAGGTGACTCTCGCATTCCCAGCTCCAGTAACCATGGCCTTCCAATCCATTCTTCAACTCTAGAGAAGAAGAGTAAAATGGCTAGCCTAAATGATCCAAGTGACTTCACCAACTCTAGTGGTCTTCTCATACATACAAAGGTGTACCTTTGCAAAAAGTCTCCTTGAAAATAAACATCTAGTACGGGCGCAGTGGCTCATGCCTGTAATCCCAGCACTCTGGGAGGCCGAGGCGGATAGATCACTTGAGGTCAGGAGTTCAAGAACAGCCTGTCCAACATGGTGAAACCCTGTCTCTACTAAAAATACAAAAATTAGCTGGGCATGGTAGTGCTCACCTGTAATCCCAGCTACTCGGGAGACCAAGGCAAGAGAATCACTTGAACCTGAGAGGTGGAGGTTGCAGTGAGCCGAGATGGGGCCACTGTACTCCAGCCTGGGGTGACAGAGTGAGACTACAACTCCAAAAAAAAAAAAAAAAAAAATCCAAATAACTAATTGACTTATCCTTTAAAAAAAAAAAAAAAAAGTCAAGATGTAACTTTTTTTTGAAAGGATGGGAGGGCGGATGGATGAAAATAAAGAGACAGGCCGGGCACGGTGGCTCACTCCTGCAATCCCAGGACTTTTGGAGGCCAAGGTGGACGGATTGCTTAAGCCCAGGAGTTCAAGACCAACTTGGGCAACATGGTGAAACCCGTCTCTACTAAAAATACAAAAATTAGCCAGGTGTGGTGGTGCACACCTATGGTCCCAGCCACTCAGGAGGCTGAGGTGGGAGAACTGCTTGAGCCCAGGAGGTACAAGTGGCAGTGAGCCGAGATTGTGCCACTGCACTCCAGCCTGGGCGACAGAGCAAGACCCTGTCTCAAAAAATAAAACACAAAAGTAAAGAAAATAAAGGGCCAGGATAGTTTCCCTGGCTCAGCTTCCCCTGCTGCTGTAGTTTTATTTCCTCAAGGCTGTCAGGATCTTTGCGCACAAGCCGGCAAGCTGTGCAGATTGCTTGTTAGTTTGGGGTGTGTGAATAGAGGGCAGGTAGGCAGCCAAGGGCCCTTTCCAAATGCCAGAGTGAGGTGAGCCTTAGTTTGTGACGCTGAGAGTCATCAAGAAAGCTGGCCCTCCTCAGGCTCATCAATCTTTTTTGTTGCTGTTTCCTATTTCTCAGATTTTATTATCAAAACTTTCAAATATGCACATACATGTATAAGCATACACACATTACAATTAATTCTCATTACCCATTTTGCTTATATTGTTTCATCTCTGATTGCTTCATTTTTGCCCATTCTGCCACTGGAAATCTGGATTGTTTCAACTTTTGGCTATTATAAATAGTTACTATGACCAGTTTTACACATGGCTGATGATGG
The DNA here is from genome assembly GCF_007565055.1 of Rhinopithecus roxellana. Classification (NCBI taxonomy): domain Eukaryota; kingdom Metazoa; phylum Chordata; class Mammalia; order Primates; family Cercopithecidae; genus Rhinopithecus; species Rhinopithecus roxellana. Next base: position 61,665,413 of record NC_044557.1, on the reverse strand, counting down.
ATTTATGAAGCACCCGTTTCCTTAGGGTATATATCTAGGACTGGGTTGTGCAGCACTCACTTCTGGAGTGTATATATATCAAGGAGTGATATATGTACAGGGCCATAGGGTAGATGTATATTTAGCTTTAGTTTTCCAAAGTGGTTGGTGTGATTTACATTCCCAGCCGTGATTTGAGAGTTCCGGCTGTTCGGCATCGATACCAATAGGTGGTATTGTTAACTGTTAATGTTGGTCATTCTGAAGACGCACAGTAATTTACCACTGTAGTTGTAATTTGCAATTCCTGTAACTTATAATGTGGAGAATATTCTCTTATGGATATCTTCTTTTGTGAGGTGTCTTTCTCCCAGATTTCACCCAGAACCATTTATTGAAAAGACCATCCTTTCTCCAATAAATGTAGGGGTCTTTAGCCTAAACCAGGTGACTGTACATATAAATAGCCATTATTTCTTGACAACTTATCTGGCCATTTCTTTCTTCAGGCTAAGTTTGTCTGCCCAGTGAAGAAAGTTAAGTTTGACTAGAAAGACAAATCTACCACAAAATTAATTAGAAATTCATATGGATGAACTGCTGTTTCACATTATGCATAGCAGGGACACTTGCTGTTATAATTCTTTGCCAAACAAAATTTCACAAATAAAATTCCATGAAGTCTACCTCTACTCAAGGCTATGAGTGTGTAACACAATATGCCATACATACATGCTTTTCAAACATTACTCTTTGAGCTTCTAACTCAGTGGATTGAACTACTTTTTCTTTTAACTTTTTATTTTGAAGTCATTTTAGACATATGGGAAAGTTACAAACACAGCAGAATTCACGTATACCCTTCACCCTGCTTCCCCTATTAACAATTTGCCTAGCTCTAGCATAACTACCAAAACCAGGAAATTAACATTGGTACAACACTGTTAATTAAACTGTACAACTAATTGGAATTTTACCTGTTCCCCTTCAATGTCCTTTTTCTTTTCCAGAATCTAATCCAGGATCCCACAGTGCATTTAATTGTGTCTCTTCCAATCTATGACAGTTCCACATCCTTTCCCAGTATAGTCAATTTTTATAACACTGAAAAAACTGAGGGCGGGTAGAGTGGCTCATGCCTGTAATCCCAGCACTTTGGGAAGTTGAGAATGACAAATTGCTTGAGCTCAGGAGTTTTGACACCAGCCTGGGCAACATGACAAAACCCCATCTCTACAAAAACTTAGCCAGACGTGGTGGCTCATGCCTCTAGTTACAGCTACTTGGGAGGCTAAGGTGGGAGAATCGCTTGAGCGCGAGAGGTAGAGACTGTAGTAAGCCTAGATTGTGTGTGACACCACTCCAGTCTGGTGAGAGAGTGGGACCCAGTCTCAAAAAAATTTTTTTTAACTCATTTTCTTATATTTTCTTTCTTCATTCCAGTAGATTCTCCTATATGCCTCATTTCAATACAAACAGGAATTTAGCTTTCTTCTACCAGATCATGGAAAAGATCACATGCAAAAGTGAGAAAGAGTTCTGCTCTGGCTGGCTGGATGAAATCTTCAGATAGCTGTCACCAATGCAAAAAGATATCAAGATAAAATTACTACATTAATTTTCATAATTTTTTAAAAATTTGAGACAGGGTCTGGCTCTGTCACCCGGGCTGGAGTGCAGTAACACCATCTTGGCTCACTGCAACCTCTGCCTCCCAGGCTCAAGCGATCCTCCCACCTCAGCCTTCCAAGTAGCTGGTATTACAGGCAAGCACCGACACACTAGACTAATTTTTGTATTTTTAGTTGAGACAGGGTTTCGCCGTGTTGCCCAGGCTGGTCTCGAACTCCTGAGCTCAAGCAATCCACCCGCTTCGGCCTCCCAAAGTGCTGGGATTACAAGTGTGAGTCACTGCACCTAGTCTAACATTTCTTATTCTGTCTATTCTGAATAACCCCATTATACTCGTATGAATTCTTCCAGAAAGAATAATTAGTTTAATTAACGTTAAATTAATGTCACTCTGCTTTCTTTCCCCTCTTATTAAAGCTACACAATTCCAGTAGCAGGATTCCTTTTCTAATGCAGGTGAGGTTAGGAAAAGAAGTTGTAAATGATAATGCTATGATTCTACCTGGATCTAGTAGTAACACTGCATGCCTTATTCTAATCACCAGAGATAAAGCCGGGTAACAACTATCTGACATAATAGGCTTAATTTAGCTATCTTGAAAGGCTTGCTGGTACTTAAGATTTTAAAATAGTAATTGTTAGCCGGGCGCGGTGGCTCAAGCCTGTAATCCCAGCACTTTGGGAGGCCGAGACGGGCGGATCACGAGGTCAGGAGATCGAGACCATCCTGGCTAATACGGTGAAACCCCGTCTCTACTAAAAAATACAAAAAACCAGCCAGGCAACGAGGCGGGCGCCTGTAGTCCCAGCTACTCGGGAGGCTGAGACAGGAGAATGGCGTGAACCCGGGAGGCGGAGCTTGCAGTGAGCTGAGAGCTGGCCACTACACTCCAGCCTGGGCGGCAGAGCAAGACTCCGTCTCAAAAAAAAAAAAAAAATAGTAATTGTTTTATAATGTCCTGGATGTTAATTCCAGTGCCTTTGCGGTTTCTCTCCTATTTTATATATTTGAAAGAATTGAATGGTTTGTAATTACTTTTTTTTTTTTTTTTGAGATGGAGTCTTGCTCTGTCTCCCAGGCTGGAGTGTAGTGGCATGATCTCGACTCACTGCAGCCTCAGCCTCCCAAGTAGCTGGGACCACAGGCACACAGCCACCACGTCCGAACAATGTTTTGTATTTTTAGTAGAGACAGAGTTTGCTATGTTGGCCAGACTGGTCTTGAACTCCTGATCTCAAGTGATCCCCACCCCACCCCCCCAGCCTCCCAAAGTGCTGGGATTACAGGTGTGAGCCACCACAGCTGTAATTACTTTCTATCATTTAAATCACGTGGTTATAAAGGTACAGAAAAGTGGATATTCACTTGAGTGAATCTTTTTTTAAAAATTCTTTTATATGTGTTTTGGTCTCCTTTAATAAATAAGCTCATAGACCAAAGGTTATTGGACACAGCTTTCCATATTTAACTCATGTGTGGATAGGATTAATAGTCCTTGAGATGGATTATTTATTTTAATTTTGAAATGTAGTCTCACTCTGTCACCCAGGCTACAGTGCTATGGCGCAATCTTGGCTCACTGCACGCTCCCCGTCCCAGGTTCAAACAATTCTCCTGCCTCAGCCTTCTGAGTAGCTGGGATTACAGGTGTCCATCATGCCCAGCTAATTTTTGTGTTTTTAGTAGAGATGGAGTTTTGCCATGTTGGACAGGCTGGTCTCGAACTCCTGACCTCAGGTGATCTGCCTGCCTTGGCCCCCCAAAGTGCTGGAGGAATTACAGGCATGACCACCAAGCCCAGCCTGAATAATAAATTACTTTAAATTGTGCTTGAAAATTGGCCAGGTGTAGTGGCTCACGCCTGTAATCCCAGCACTTTGGGAGGCTGAGGTTGGTGGACCGCTTGAGCTGAAGAGTTTCAGAGCAGCCTACGCAACATGGTGAAACCCCATCTCTACAAAAAATACAAAAATTAGCCATGTGATGGTGCATGCTTGTAATCCCAGCTAATCAGGATCTCAAATCCCACGATAATATAATGCAACTTTTCCCTGCAGTAACTTTAATGCCCCAACTTCTTAATCCACGTTGTGAAACAATAGTGGTGGAAGATCATGGCTAGAAAGCATCCCTTGGTTCTCTGTTTACTTCACTACCAGTTAGTTACTCTCTCATTCTTCCTCCTGGCCTCTTACAGTTGGGGATCCTTCAGGGCTCAGTTCTAGGCCCCGTTCCCTTTTCTTTTTACTCTTTCTCTAACAGAAATTTAGTTTTTAGGCTGTTATCCTCAAATCTATAATCTTAGTTCAAATATTTCCTCTGGGCCACAGACTCCTATGCCTGACCTTTGTAACCTCTCTACTTTAAGATAGTTCACATGTTCCAGCCGTAAGAATCTAGGTAATAGTAGCTGAAACAGCAAAAGGTACTGAGCACTTCCTATGGGCCAGGCCCCATTCTAAGCATGTTTTATGCACTAACTCATTTAATCCTCACAACAACTCTGAGGCAAGTAGATTTTAGTAGAGATGGGGTTTTGCCATGTTGGCCAGACTGGTCTTGAACTCCTAATCTCAAGTGATGCCCACCACCCTCCCCGCCTCCCAAAGTGCTGGGATTACAGGTGTGAGCCATCACAGCCAGTCTGTAATTACTTTCTATCATTTAAATCATGTGGTTATAAAGTCACTCCTATCTTGCAGAGGGGAAACTGAGGCACACAATGATAAGTCACTAGCTCAAGTTTAGCATCTTCAACACATGGCAGTGTCAGAACTCAAACTGACCTCTTCTGGCTTCGGAGCCTACACTCCTGTATTAGTCTGTTTTCACGTTGCTGATAAAGACATACCCGAGACTGGGAAGAAAAAGAGGTTTAACTAGACTTACAGTTCCACATGGCTAGGGAGGCCTCAGAATCATGGCAAAGGGTGAAAGGCACTTCTTACATGGTGGTGACAAGAGAGAATGAGGAAGAAGCAAAAGTGGAAACCCCTGATAAACCCATCAGATCTCATGAGACTTGTTCACTATCACGAGAACAGCAAAGGAAAGACCGGCCCCCCATGACTCAATTACCTCCCCCTGGGTCCCTCCCACAATATAGGGGAATTCTGGGAGATACAATTCAAGTTGAGATTCGGATGGGGACACAGTCAAACCATATCATTCGCCCCAGACCCTCGAAATCTCATGTCCTCAACATTTCAAAACCAATCATGTCTTCCCAACAGTCGTCCAGGGCCTTTTTTTTTTTTTTTTGAGACACAGTCTCACTGTTGCCCAAGCTGAAGTGCAGTGGCACGATCTCAGCTCACTGCAACCTCCGCCGCCTGGGGTTCAAGCAATTCTCCTGCCTCAGCCTCCCAAGTAGCTGGGATTACAGGTGCCCACAACCACACCGGGCTAATTTTTCTATTTTTAGTAGAGATGGGGTTTTGCCATCTTGGTCAGGCTGGTCTTGAACTCCTGGCCTCAGGTGATCTGCCGCTCAGACTCAATCTCGTGAGACTTATCCACTATCATGAGAATACCAAGGGAAAGAGGAGCTCCCATGATTCAATTACTTCCCCCTGGGTCCCTCCCACAATACAGGGGAATTCTGGGAGATACAATTTGAGAATTGGGTGGGGACACAGCCAAACCGTATCAATTCCAAACAACTGTGCTCTCAGTTAGTTACTGAAATTAAAGTCTAGTTTTCTCCCCCAAGTCTGTTCCCACCTCCTGACTCTGGACTTTCTCAGCTCAGTAAAGACGCAGGTCATCTCTTCAAACTGGAAAGCAGAAGTCATATTTGATTCCTCTATCTCCTTTGCTGCCCAAAACAGCGAGTTCTGCCAAATCCTTCCTTGTTCTCTATCCCCTGTGCAGCCCAGGTGGTATCCCCAATACCACTCTCCCAGACTCTGTGCTCACACACCCAGTCCCCCACTCAGCAGCAAAAGGGATCTTAAATGCATACATCAGTTCATGCATTTAGTTAAAACCACTGAACAGCTTTTTCTCACTTGGAGAAACACAGAGCCCTCACCATGTCTTTCGAATGCTTCTGATCTCTAAAACTGCATGTTGAGCCACTCTCTCCCCTCTTACTTTGCTCCAACACTTTTAAAGAAAAACTCACTTGAAGTTCTCCAAAGTCAATGAGAAATACATATATACTATCTTCTGTTTGAGATTATGCACAGCACTGTTTCTCTCCTTTGGCATGGACTCAGCATGATTATAAAATGATGAGGCTGCAGTGATCTTGAAGCTGGGAGCCTAGCTTCCTCCCTGCTTACCCCACATCCCACATCCCTGTACATATTTCCATTCACTGGGAAAAGGCCCTGAATTCCCCCAAATAATCTGCAACATCATTTCTAGAATGGAAAAAGATCACTCCTAGAATAAAAATAAATACTGAAACATAACAGAAGACACAAGGAGATAAGCACAAGCCTTTTCACCTTCCTTCCTGACATTTATACCTCTTCCTCTCAAAAAAGGCCAAAAGGCCCAGGGTAGAAAGTCTATGATAATGCAATAGGTTTTTAAATGGGTAAGTTAACATAAAATGAAAAAAGATCTTATTTAAACTCTTGCACCTAGAAGACAGAACGTTAGATGCACGCAAATATTTGCTGATTTGCAATGACAAATTATATTTCAGCTCAAATGAGCTCATTAGTCTATATTTGTAATTTAATAGGAAGTGCTGGCAGTCAGATTCCCTGCCCTTGACAATACCAAAATATCTACTACTTACTGGCATCATCCATGAACTCAAAGTCACCTCCCACTTCAGAACTTGAAAAGTGATACTGATCCGGATCAGCCAGGGCACTCAATAAAATCAACAGTACCACAGCATTGATGATCTGCAGTAAGAAAAAAAAAAAAAAAAGAATTTAAGTAACCCCAGGATGCAATCCTTATAATAGAAAACTACACTGACCACATGGAGTCAGGCTGGCCACAGGCAACTTCCTCAGTGGCTTGACTCTCAACACTAAGCCCCACCCATCGACCCATCCCGGGAGCAGACAAACATTCCCTAAGGCAGAAATGCTGCCAGCCCATTCAGTTGCAGCCAAGTGCACAAGGCTTGAGTGAAGACAACAGCAGGATTTTACCTCATTCCCCCTGGCCCAGGCACCATAGAGCAGTGAACAACACACACAAACACAGGCAGCAGTGCTGGCGCCAGTGGCTGAAAAAGCACAAAAACTTTCCAGTGAGTCAGCTACACTCTAGAGTGAAAGGTAAGCAACCCAAGTCGTCCCAGTTAATAAAACATTTTACAGATTCAAACCAGTGGAGCTTTGAGAGCTTTGAAGCCATCTAGGAAGCAGTTTCACAGAATGAATGCAAAGCTACATAGTGGATCCAGGATCATCCTCCTGCCATAACTCTTTCCAGGCCAGGCCAGGCCAGGCCAGTAGTCCTGTCTTCTGAATATTGCCCTTAGCTACTTTAAACTCAGCTCCTCTAAACGAAAATCACCTTCTTTAACATCTTCCACTTCTGCTCCTCCTTATTTGTTCTCTAACTTAAAAAATGGCCTCGCTATTAAATAATTAATGAAAAACATTCAGGCACTATGCTAAGTGCTTTATGTGGAATCTCTCTTAAGCCCTGCAATAAGCTAATGAAGTGGGTACTAAATTATTCCCATGTTATACATAGCAAACTGAGGCTCAGAGGTTAAAAAACACTGCTCAGGAACAAACAACTACCAAGCTGTAGAGACGGGATTTGAATCCAGGAATTTAGGTTCCAGAACCTAACCTCTACAAGTCTCCTGTCCATACATGAAACTTGATCATCTGAGTTTACCATCTTTATCCTGCACACCCAACCAACTGCAAAATCTTGACCATTCTGCCTCTTCATTTCTATTTCCTTTATTCTTCCTGTCACTGCTGGACAATACACACACATATTAACTTTGATGGGGGTCGGGTAGCAAGGATCGCAGAGTTTAAGTGAGGCACCAGCTAAGATTGGGTTGTTGTCTGTTAAGAGACAAGGTGTCGGCCGGGCGCGGTGGCTCAAGCCTGTAATCCCAGCACTTTGGGAGGCCAAGACGGGCGGATCACGAGGTCAGGAGATCGAGACCGTCCTAGCTAACACGGTGAAACCCCGTCTCTACTAAAAATACAAAAACTAGCCGGGCGAGGTGGCGGGCGCCTATAGTCCCAGCTACTAGGGAGGCTGAGGCAGGAGAATGGCGTAAACCCAGGAGGCAGAGCTTGCAGTGAGCTGAGATCCGGCCACTGCACTCCAGTCCGGGCGACAGAGCCAGACTCCGCCTCAAAAAAAAAAAAAAAAAAAAAAAAAGAGACAAGGTACCTATATTGCCCAGACTGGCCTCAAACTCCTGGGCTCAAGCAATCCTCCCACCTCGGCCCCCCAAGTAGCTGGGACTACAGGTGCACACCATTGGGCCAGGCCAAGACTGGCTTGTTACTTCTTTACTATTCTAAGTTCAGAAACTTATGGCAGAGTTCTATGTTTTACTCTTCTCAAATGGAGTGAAGATATGAATAACCTTCATACAGAGAGAGAAGCCTCTTACTAACAACACTAACTAATGGCATATCCTACCACAAAAATCATATTTGGGCTGAACACAGTGGCTGTCTGTAATCCCAGCACTTTGGGAGGCTGAGGTGGGAAGATCGCTTGAGCCCAGGAGTTCAAGACAAGCGTGGACAACATAGTGAGACCTCAACTCAAGAAACAAAAAATGAGCCAGGGATAGTGGTGCAGGCCTGTAGTCCCAGCTACTCGGAGGCTGAGGTGGGAGGATGGCCTGAGCCCAGGAGTTTGAGACTACAATGAGCTGATGTGTCACTGCACTCCAACCTGGGCAACAGAGTAAGACCTTCCCTCAAAACCAAATAACCAAAATCCACATATTTGGAAATACCTGTTTAAAGGAAGTATAAATGTTTTACAGAACATCCATTCAAGAGTTTATTTTTGGCCAGCATGGTGGCTCACACCTGTAATTCCCCCACTTTGGGAGGCCGAGGTGGGTGGATCACTTGAGATCAGGTGTTTGAGAGCAGCCTGGCCAACATGGTGAAACCCTGTTTCTAAAAATGCAAATTAGCTGGGCGTGTGGTGGTAGATGCCTGTAATCCCAGCTACTCAAGAGACTGAGGCAGGAGAATCACTTCAACCAGGGAGGCAGAGGTTCCAGAGAGCTGAGATCGTGCCACTGCCCTCCAGCCTTGGTGAAAGAGTGAGACACTGTCTCAAGGAAAAAAAAAAAAAGTTCATTTTTAAATGACAATCCCAATTGGTTGTTTCAGGGTTACTGTAGGATTTGAAGTAACTTCTGTTTTTCCTTTTTTTTTTTTTTTTGAGATGGAGTCTCACTGTGTCACCCAGGCTGGAGTGTAGTGGCATGATCTCAGTTCACTGCAACCGCCACCTGCCAAGTTCAAGCAATTCTCCTGTCTCAGCCTCCCGAGTAGCTGGGATTACAGGTGCCTGCCACCACGCTCGGCTAATTTTTGTATTTTTAGTAGGGATGGGGTTTTACCGTCGTCAGGCTGGTCTTGAACTCCGGACTTTGAGATCCACCCAGCTCAGCCTCCCAAAGTGCTAGGGCTTAGGATTATAGGCGTGAGCCACTGCGTCTGGCTGGAACAACTTTTCTTCCTGTATTTTCCAAATTGTCAAATAAAAGCTGATTGCTTTTTGAAAAAAATTATGAGAACAGGCACTTCCCAGAGAATACATAACTAATTTAAACAGATATTACAAGCATGAGTTTAACCAAATACCTGAAGGTACAAAAGAATATATAGGGAAAAGTTACCTTCTCTGTCAAAGGCATCTGAACCAAAGCGACTCCATTACGAACAGGGGTTTGGTAAAATGAGGCTAAGACTCACTGGGCTGCACTCCCAGGAGGTTAGGCCCTCTAAGTCACAGGATGAGATAGGAGGTCAGCACAAGGTACAGGTCACAGAGACCTTGCCAATAAAACAGGTGATGGTAAAGAAGCCAGCCAAAACCCACCAAAACCAAGATGGTGACAAAAGTGAGCTCTGGCTGTCCTCACTGCTCGTTATGCACTAATTATAATATATTAGCATGCATGCTAAAAGACACTCCCACCAGTGCCATGACAGTTTACAAATGCCATGGCAACGTCACGTCGTTATCCTATATGGTCTGAAAAGGGGAGGAACTCTCATTTCCAGGAATTGCCCACCCCTTTCCTGGAAAACTCATGAATAATCCACCCCTTGTTTAGCATATAATGAATAAATAATTATGGTATTATCAGTGGAACAGCCCGAGCTACTGCTCTGCCTATGGAGTAACCATTCTTTTGTTTCTTTACTTAATAAACTTACATTCACTTTATGGACTCAACCTGAATTGTTTCTTGCACGAGGTCCAAGAACCCTCTCTTGGGGTCTGCATCAGGACCCCTTTCCAGTAACATGTCCACAGTAATTACTGTAACAGTATCTTGTTTCTCTCCAAAGATCCAAGAAATTTCATAACACATTTTAAACTGTGGTTAACAAAACTATTTGAAGAAAACTTTTCAGCCGGGCGCGGTGGCTCAAGCCTGTAATCCCAGCACTTTGGGAGGCTGAGACGGGCGGATCACGAGGTCAGGAGATCGAGACCATCCTGGCTAACACGGTGAAACCCCGTCTCTACTAAAAATACAAAAAACTAGCTGGGCGAGGTGGCGGGCGCCTGTAGTCCCAGCTACTCGGGAGGCTGAGGCAGGAGAATGGCGTAAACCCGGGAGGTGGAGCTTGCAGTGAGCTGAGATCCGGCCACCGCACTCCAGCCCGGGTGACAGAGCAAGACTCCGTCTCAAAAAAAAAAAAAAAAAAAAAGAAAACTTTTCATTACAACTCCAAGGCTTAAAGGAGGCACGGGCCAGTCCCACAACTGGCATTATGATATACGGCAAAGATGTTATTTGATAAATTGTCGAGTTTTCTTGTCATTTCAATCCCTCTATATTTTTTAAATTTATTTTTTATTTTATTTTTTATTTTTTGAGATGGAGTCTGGCACTGTCGCCCAGGCTGGAGTGCAGTGGTACAATCCCGGCTCACCGCAACCTCCGCCACCCGGGTTCAAGTGATTCTCCCGCCTCAATAGGCTCCTGTAGCTGCGATTACAGGCACCTGCCACCACACCTGGCTCATTTTTTTGTATTTTTATTAGAGACAGGGTTTCACCATGTTGGCCAGGCTGGTCTCGAACTCCTGACCTTAAGTGGTCCGCCTGCCTTAGACTCCCAAAGTGCTGGGATTACAGGTGTGCGCCACTGCACCCAGCTCTTCTGTACTCTCATTTTTGAGAAAAGGCATGTGGAAAATTGTGGACTGAAATAAGATCAAATGAAATAAGAGGAATGCCACTCAAATCAGTTATCTTACCTCTTCATACCTTAACAAGAACCATATTAAAAGCTTTTGTTTACTAGTTTTCCAGATCTTCCAAAGCTAGTGTTATGCACCTGCTTTACACATGTGCTTTCCTGTACTCTCAGTCCCCAGGGACCTGTCAACTCTTAATCAGCTTGTTATTATTCCCCTGTGGAGTCTACTGATCATATATAGCTACTAATTGCCTACAACACATACTTGCTAAGTGCTTAGGAAGAACTCCCCAGGACTCAGAATATGAAGTTAAATACATCATGTACCCAAAAAACAAAAAGCATAAAGCAGTGAGTGTGACAAGAGCTCAGAGAAAGAATAATGGAAGTTAAGGAGAGTTACAGTCAGGGGTTGCAGGGACCTGCAACAGAGATGGTAGCATTTGAACAGGAACTCGAAAGATGAAGATTTGGAGCCTGAGAGGTATGGAAAAGAACAATTCCAAGTATGAGCAATGCCACTGAGACGAGGACACATCCTCTAGACAGCAAGTTCAATATGGCTGGAACGCCAGGGTAGGGGGGTATGAAAGGAAATGTTAGAGGATAGAACCAGAAATGTGGGATGGGGCCAGGTGGTGAAGAGGCCTCGAAACTAGGATAGAAATTCTAATAGTTAATGAAAATGCCATAAAGGTTTTTGAGGAAGGATATAACATGATCAGAGCTATGTTGTTAGAAAGAGCAAACTGGCAGAAGTAGGAAAGCTAAATTCGAGGCAGGAATCCAATCTGGTGTTAAATAAAAATTACAAGTGGCCATTGTTGCAGATTGAGCTCCTGCACAATAGTGCCCCAACACACTAGAACACAAACCAAAATGCAGTCACCCGTGTTCAGGTTCACAATAACCTGAAGTCACCTGATGCTAGCTATCAGTTATTTTTGTATTGTTCTGTCTCCCTGCCCCTGCCTTACAAGAAAAGTCCCTTTGAAATGACCCATCTGCTTTTACTTCTTTGTTTCTGGTTTCTGTGTTTCTGGTTTAGTTCTTTGTTTCTGGTTTATTAAGACCATTTCTCTCTAAAAAGCCAAGCTCCTCTGCTTAGCTCACAGGATAGTGTATGGGATGAAGTGTTGCCCAACTCTAGAAAGCCAATTGAGATCTTTAAACTAAATTGTTCTAATTTTGTCCTGGAAACACTTACGATAGTCTGGCTAAGAAGTAATAGGGCACTTCATCTCTAATCCGCATGATAACCCTGTGAGATGGTCATCTTCCGCATTAGTTGGTCAGGTTTAGTTGACTTTATCTTAGGGCCTACGTGTGGGAGAGCCAAGGTTGGAACCCCAAGACCTTTCCACATGGAGGCAGAATTACTAGAGATACAGTAACTGACTACATGCAAAGAACACAGAAAAAGAAGCAAAGAAGACCTGAGACTTCAAGCCTGGTGACAGGATGTATCTTGCCATTATCAGAAACGGAAAAGGTCAGTGGAAGGACTATGACAATGTCAATTTTAGATACACTGTGCTGAAAGTACTTGCAGTATATCCAAATAATCCTATTTTTAGCTTATCCATCTGGCCTCTAACCCTCCTCTTTGTACTCGCCCTATGGTATTCATGTGTGCCCTGTTTTTCTGTTTGCTACTGGAGTTCTGACAGCCTGATGCTGTCAGATACTTACATGCCTTTCTGTCCTCTCCTGTTCCATCTCTATAACACATCACATGGTGTCTGACAACAGAGTCAGACAACAGACCTGTTGTCACATGTGGTCTGACAACAGACCCAGGACCCACTCTGGGGTAAGAAGGACACGCTGAGCCAGTGTTGCTGGCTCAGCGTGTCCTTCTTACCCCAGAGTGGGTCCTGGGTCCTACACCTGCCAGTGTCATAAATGCTGTAGTAACTATTATCACCCACTCTGTACCTCTAGCCCTGTGGTCTTTCTCTCAGGGAACCAAGTCCCCTTCCAGGTGCCCTGGTTCTTCATGAGGCAGTCCAGATAGAGGGGACACAAATAAAACAAAGATATGACAGGATAAGCTCATTACACATCACAAATGACTCACCACTGTGGCTTTTAATCAGTGTGGAACTTTCCTAATATAAGAAGGTCTGTGCACCACCACGTATCTACCGTATTATTATATAAAACCTCAACAGTTGGATGGGAATCTGGCACACCATGGCGGATCACGAGGTCAGGAGATCGAGACCATCCTGGCTAACACGGCGAAACCCCGTCTCTACTAAAAATACAAAAAATTAGCCGGGCGAGGTGGCAGGTGCCTGTGGTCCCAGCTACTCAGGAGGCTGAGGCGGGAGAATGGCGTGAACCCGGGAGGCGGAGGTTGCAGTGAGCTGAGATCCGGCCACTGTACTCCAGCCTGGGCGACAGAGCAAGACTCCGTCTCAAAAAAAAAAAAAAAAGAAAAAAAAAGAAAATGGGGAGCCATGAGGACCTATGTCTGTGCAAAAGGGTTGGGGTTAGGATTAGCCATGGTAGCTACTAAACCCAGACAGATGGAAAAGGTCAAACATGAGTCAAAGCCCCAACAACACTGGGTAAGAAGAACTTCCTGAAAGAGAGAAAATGGCAATCACTCAATCACCCATTCTAACCAAGAATAAAACATCACCACAAATGAGAACCAAGACGACGCTCAGGCTTGCCAGGAGCAGATTACGTAATGCCTACAGCTGATCTAAATGCAAAAGAGGGGACACACTTAAGCTCTAATTCAGTTAATGCTCACTTATATTTGGGCTTTGTCTGTTTTTTTATGTCATGAACAAACTTCCTGTTCTATTTACAAACTGATCCTGTGATGTCACACATTTTTCCTTGTTCTTAACAATGATTACTTCCACATGTAAATAAATCCAAGTTCTGTCCAATTTCTTAAGTGGTGTTAGGTCCCTGAATATGTTCCAGGAATTCAAAGTGCTTTTCACCCATAAATCGTCTATCAGATCCCAAATAAGAGACCTGAAGCTTGAATCTAAACAACTGAAAACGTAATTGTCAGCTCTCCTTTTTAAAAGCCTCAATTAAAAAAAAAAACCTTAAGAACATTCAAACCCACTGATACAGTAATTAAACAACGATCAGAAATTTACACAGGTTGTACCCAAAAATGATCATTGCAGACTTATCTATAACAATGAAAACTTGAAACAAAAGCAGAATGACTGAATATTAAAGCCAAGTAACAGAATCCTATACAAGCATTAAAAGCATATTTTTAAAAATGTTAATGACAGGGGGCCGGGCACGATGACTCACACCTATAATCCCAGCACTTTGGGAGGCCAAAGCCGGTGGATCACGAGGTCAGGAGATCAAGACCATCCTGACTAACACGGTGAAACCCTGTCTCTACTAAAAATACAAAAAAATAGCCGGGCGTGGTGGTGGGTTCCTGTAATCCCAGCTACTCGGGAGGTTGAGGCAGGAGAATGGCGTGAACCCAGGAGGCGGACCTTGCAGTGAGCCAAGATCACGTCACTGCACTCCAGCCTGGGCGGCAGAGCGAGACTCCGTCTCAAAAAAAAAAAAAGAAAAGTTAATGACAAGAAAATTTTCGCAGAATCACACTAAATAAAAAGCACAGTATTAAAAAGTTGTAATTCCAGCTGGGCACAGTAACTCACGCCTGCAATTCCAGCACTTGGGGAGGACGAGGCAGGTGGATCACCTGAGGTCGGGAGTTCGAGACCAGCCTAACCAACATGGAGAAATCTCATCCCTACTAAAACACAAAATTAGTCGTGTGTGGTGGCGTATGCCTGTAATCCCAGCTACTTGGGAGGCTGAGGCAGGAGAACTGTTTGAACCCGGGAGGCGGAGGTTTCAGTGAGCCAAGGTTGCCCCACTGCACTCCTGGGCAATAAGAACAAAACTTTGTCTCAAAAAAAAAAAAAAAAAAGTTGTAATTCAAATTTCATTATTTATATCTAGTTTTTTATTTGAGACAGGATCTCACTATATTGCCCGACCTGGTCTCAAACTCCTGGGCTCAAGCAATGCTCCCACTGCAGCATCCCAAATTGCTAGGATTACAAGCATGAGCCATTGGTGCCTGACCCTTTATTTTGTTGATTGATTGATTGATTGATTGATTGATTGATTGACTGACTGAGATAGTCTCACTCTGTCACCCAGGCTGGAGTGCAGTGGCGCGATCTCGGCTCACTGCAACCTCCACCTCCTGGGTTCAAGCGATTCTCCTTGCCTCAGCCTCCCGAGTAGCTGGGATTACAAGTGCCTGCCACCACAACCAGCTAATTTTGTATTTTTAGTAGAGAAGGGGTTTTACCATGTTGGCCAGGCTGGTCTCAAACTCCTGACCTCAGGTGATCCGCCCACCATGGCCTCCCCAAGTGCTGGGATTACAGGAGTGAGCCACTGCGCCCAGCCGTGCCTGGCCATTTCTATCTGTAATGTGCTTACCTAAATCATAGGTAAAAGCACAACACCATACAATGATTATAAACTAGATCCTATATTTACCAGTAACTTATATCTTTAATTATAACACTCCTTTTCCCCCAAATTGTCTAAAGTAAGCATAATGTAAGCATAAAATAACAACTAACATGCTAAGACAATGATCAATAATAAACAAATCTGTCCAGGCATTCAAGTTAAACCTGAAAATAGATATAACAAGGGAGAAACATCAGAGTGAAATAATATTAATTCAGGGATCTGGATGAGCACAGTGGCTCATACCTGTAATCCCAACATTTTAGGAGGCCCAGGCAGGATGACTGCTTGAGCCCAGGATCAGCCTGGACAACACAGTGAGACCCCATCTCCACAAAAATTAGACTCATGGGCCGGGCGCGGTGGCTCAAGCCTGTAATCCCAGCACTTTGGGAGGCCGAGACGGGCGGATCACAAGGTCAGGAAATCGAGAGCATCCTGGCTAACATGGTGAAACCCCGTCTCTACTAACAATACAAAAAACTAGCCGGGCGACGTGGCGGGCGCCTGTAGTCCCAGCTACTAGGAAGGCTGAGGCAGGAGAATGGCGTGAACCCGGGAGGCGGAGCTTGCAGTGAGCTGAGATCTGGCCACTGCACTCCAGCCTGGGCGGCACAGCGAGACTCTGTCTCAAAAAAAAAAAAAAAAAAAAAAAAATTTAGACTCATGAATAACCCACTCATTTTTTAGCATATAATCAAGAAATAACTAGCTGGTGCTTGTAATCCCAGCACTTTGGAAGCCCAAGGCAAGAGGATCACTGGAGGTCAGGAATCGGAGACCAGCCTGGCTAACATGGTGAAACCCTGTCTCTACTAAAAATACAAAAAAAAAAAAAACTAGCCGGGTGTGGTGGTGAGCATCTGTAGTCCCAGCTACTCGGGAGGCTGAGGCAGGAGAATTGCAGGAACCCGGGAGGCGGACCTTGCAGTGAGCCGAGATGGCACCACTGCACTCCAGCCTGGGCTACAGAGCGAGACTCTGTCTCAGAAAAAAATATATATAATAATAATAATAATTAGCCAGGTGTGGTGGTAGGCACCTGTCGTCCCGGCTACTCTGGAAGCTGACACAGGGAGACTGCCTAAGCTCAAGAGGCTGAGGCTGCAGTGACCTGCGATCATGCTATCACACTGCACTCTGAGTGACAGAGTGAGATGTTCTGTCTCAAAAAATAATAATAAATAAACATTATAATCTGATATGCTGTTTTCTGATACTTGGCTAATTTCTGTATTTCAGTATTTGGAATTTTTTTCTAAAAGCTATTAATGGGGCTGGGCATGGTGGCTCATGCCTCTAATCCCAGCACTTTGGGAGGCTGAGGCAGGTGGATCACCTGAAGTCAAGAGTTTGAGACCAGCCTGGACAACATGGTGAAACCTTGTCTCTCAAAAATACAAAAATTAGCCGAGCGTGGTGGTGGGTGCCTGTAATCAATCCCAGCTACTCAGGAGGCTGATGCAGGAGAATCGCTTGAACATGGGAGGTGGAGGTTGCAGTGAGCCAAGATCACGCCACTGCACTCCAGCCTAGGTGACAGAGTGAGACTCCATCTCAAAATAAATAAATAAAATTAAAATAAAATGAGAGCTATTGATGGCAGATATGCCTCTCATTTGGACTCAATTTGAATGGGCAAATCAAATGGAAATTTGAATCAGACTCTCAATATGGTCCTGTTCTGATATTAAAATAAACTTCTTCTCATGCTTGTTACTTCAATTCAAATAAATATGGTAAATATATTCTGGGGGGAAAACAAATTTATTGTAAAATCCTATTTGCCTAAGAAATTCACTAAATTAGTTCACCTACTATGTGCCCAACACTCTGCTTGAAACTGGGTTGTACAAAAATGATTAAGACATGGTCCCAAGCTGGGTGTGGTGGTTCACGCTTGCAATCCCAGCACTTTCGGAGGCTGAGGTGGGAGGACTGCTAGAGTCCAAAAAGTTCAAGATGAACTGAATTTTTATATTTATTAATAAATTTTAAATTAGCTGGGTTTGGGAGGCCAAAGCGGGCAGATCACCTGAGCTCAGGAGTTCAAGACCAGCCTGGCTAACATGGTGAAACCTCATCTCTACTAAAAACACAAAAATTAGTCAGGCATGATGGCAGGTGCCAGTAATCCCAGTTACTTGGGAGGCTGAGGCAGGAGAATTGTTTGAACCCAGGAGGCAGAGGCTGCAGTGAGGCAAGACTACACCATTGCACTCCAGCCTGGGCAACAGAGCAACAACAAAAAAAATGTAGCTGGGTTTGGTGGTATATGCTTGCAGTCCTAGCTTCTTGGGAGGCTGAGGTGAGAGTTAATGCTTGAGCCCATGAGTTCAAGGCTGTAGTGAGCTATGATGGTGCCACTGCTCCCCAAGCTGGGTGACAGAGGAAGAACCCCAACTCTTAACCCCTGTCCCATTTGTCCCAGCAGCCCCAGCAGCTGCAGCATTTATCCTAAGTTTGCCACAAAATATCTTGCTTTTATTATTATTTTTGCATTCCTCTAGTATATCAGTTTGGGAAACAATAGGCATTCTGTTTACAGCATTCAGTTTTAATAGGGGTATTTCCATATACAAAATATACGAATTCTCTATTGCTGAAAGTGTCAAATCCTACAAAACAGCATTCCTATGGATGATGCTAACATCACTCTTGAACAGTTGTTGGCCGAAGATTCATTTGAACAATCCCATTTTTCTGAAGTAGACAACACTGGTGTTCTGTTTAGAAATAATTCCAAGAACAATTTTTATATTTTATTTTACAATGAAAATCACTCAGATTTGCTTCAGTCTCATAGGGTGTGTTTACATAAAATTAAACGAGTGCTGAGAGCCAACTAAACCTTTCTTTTTCTGAACAGAAAAATGGTTGAAAAAAAAAGACATGGTCCCTGTGCCCAACATTAGTCCAGTGGGAGAAACATACATTAACAGCCAAGTAAAATGTAGAATAAACACTATAACATTAATTAACTCATTCATTCAGTTGTTCAAAAATTAATCTATTATGCAACAAATATATGCCAGGCACAATGCTAAGCATCACATATACATTATGGCAAAGCCCTCAAGGCAGCCTATTATCTAGTGGGGATGATAATAAATTGGATGTTCTATTCAGAGTGAAAACAAATTATGTTACCTTATCAACAACAGTATTTTTTTCATTCTAGAGTTTCTAGTTACTATTTTCAAATCTGTCATATCCTTTGTATGATTCCTGAGGTGATATTATTAACACCAGAAAGTAACAGACCTTAAACATCTTGAGAGACAAAAATTATAGCACAATTTTAGGGTATCAGATTAAGTGACTAATTGACCGCTATGCTGGGCGCAATGGCTCACGCCTGTAAAACCAGCACTTTGGAAGGCGAGGAGGGCGGATTACTTGAGGTTAGGAGTTTGAGACCAGCCTGGGCAACAGGGTGAAACCCCATATCTACAAAAAATACAAATAATTAGCTGGTCATGGTGGCTCACAACTGTAGTCCCAGCTGCTTGGGGAGCTGGGGTGTGAGGGACCTGGAGCCCAGGAGGTCAAGGATGTAGTGAGCGGAGATGGTGCCACTGCACTCCAGCCTGGGTGACAAAGTGAGACCTTATCTCAAAAAAATAAAAATAAAAAAGAACTGACTGGGCCTGGCGCGGTGGCTCACACCTGTAAT
This sequence comes from Rhinopithecus roxellana, assembly GCF_007565055.1. NCBI lineage: Eukaryota > Metazoa > Chordata > Mammalia > Primates > Cercopithecidae > Rhinopithecus > Rhinopithecus roxellana. Next base: position 61,646,267 of record NC_044557.1, on the reverse strand, counting down.
CCCAGCACTCTGGGAGGCCAAGGCGGGCAGATCACAACGTCAGCAGATGGAGACCATCCCGGCTAACATGGTAAAACCCTGTCTCTACTAAAAAAATACAAAAAGTTAGCCAGGTGTGGTGGCGGGCGCCTGTAGTCCAGGCTACTCGGGAGGCTGAGGCAGGAGAAAGGCGTGAACCCAGGAGGCGGAGCTTGCAGTGAGCCGAGATCAAGCCACTGCACTCTAGCCTGGGTAACAGAGCAAGACTCCGTCCCAAAAAAAAAAAAAAAAAAGAACCGACTGTTAAGAAAAACTCTAAGGCACGCAAGCAGGAAAATGAGTCACTCCTGGCAATCCTTGGAGTTGGATTGTAATGGTGGCCATTGTAAGTTGCTGAACTTCTAAGTCAAAGGATGGTCTCGGTCTCTTTGGTTACAGACTCTGAGGGAAAAAGTTTAAGGAGTAAAATGGATGTTGTACCTTTTATTAGAGCTCCATTTCAGTAGATACAATTTTTTAATATATTATGTAAGTTTTTTCCCCCCAAATTCAACCAGGTCCTTCTGATTCACCAGTTTAGTCAACAGTACCATCCTTTCAGGACATCTTCCTCATAGGTGATGAACTAAACCAAGAAGCCACCATCCCCACACGCACTATTTTATATTATAAAAACAGTGCTGCCTCCCTATCAAGTCTGATCATTACTACACCATTCTACAGATGAGGATTCAGACTTCAGGGGAAATATGCACATACCATGTTCATAAAATATAGTTGCATAAAGTTTTCAACTGATATTCAATTGTTGGTGCTTTGATTACAATTGCCATATAAGCTCTTACCAGTAACCCAGGCTCCTCCCAAGAAGCCACCACACCCCATTCACAGGCCCTGGCCAACTCTGCTAAACCAATCCCTGGCAGTAAGCTCAAAATTCCTTTCAAGGGAGTGCTCCAGACAGCAGATCACGAGGTCAGGAGATGGAAATCATCCTGGCTAACATGGTGAAACCCGTTCTCTACTAAAAATACAAAAAAAAATCAGCTGGGTGTGGTGGTGGGCACCTGTAGTCCCAGCTACTCAGGAGGCTGAGGCAGGAGAATGGTGTGAATGCGGGAGGCGGAGCTTGCAGTGAGCTGAGATGGAGCCACTGCAATCCAGCATGGGCGACTGAGCCAGACTCAAAAAAAAAAACCAAACAAACATCTCCTAGCCTCCCTCACAGCTAAGGTCACATGTCTTCTTTTTGGTCACTGGGATGTAAGTGAAAGTGATGTGTGCATTTTCTATTTCAAATCCTTAAAAAAATAAAGCTGGCCGGGCGCGGTGGCTCACGCCTGTAATCCCAGCACTTTGGGAGGCCGAGACGGGCGGATCACGAGGTCAGGAGATCGAGACCATCCTGGCTAACACGGTGAAACCCCGTCTCTACTAAAAATACAAAAACTAGCCGGGCGAGGTGGCGGGCGCCTGTAGTCCCAGCTACTCGGGAGGCTGAGGCAGGAGAATGGCGTAAACCCGGGAGGCGGAGCTTGCAGTGAGCTGAGATCTGGCCACTGCACTCCAGTCCAGGCGACAGAGCGAGACTCCGCCTCAAAAAATAAAAAAAATAAAAAAATAAATAAAAAATAAAAATAAAGCTGATTGGATGTCCTCCAGATACCCCTTTCTCCCTTACGGCAGACCAGGACGCAAACATGGTGCTTCAGCCATGAAGACAAACACAAAGGAGGCAGCCTCCTTAGAACCCAGAGAAGGAATCCACGCACAATATTTGGGATGGTGGAGCTCTACCCCCAACCCCCAGCCTGGGTCTCTGGATAGCTTCAAGGAACAATGTTGGCCAACACTCCCTAGACTGTTAACAGGAGAGAAATAAACTTCTACCTTCCTGCAGTTTTGCGTTTGTTATATCAACTTTATAGCATAATTGGCTCACCTCGTTTTGCAACCCCCAGGCCCATTACTGTTAGTCAACACAAATCTGAGTACCTACTATAGGTTAATGGTTACTGCTTCACCATCTCTGCACCATGGAACCAACTGGCAGTGTAATTTTAGTAGCTCAAGGTTTTTTTTGTTTGAGACAGAGTCTCACTCTGTTGCCAGGCTGGACTGTAGTGGCGCGATCTCAGCTCACCACAACCTCTGCCTCCCGGGTTCAAGTGATTCTCTTGCCTCAGCCTCTGGAGTAGCTGGGACTACAGGCACATGCCACCATGCCTAATTTTTTTTTGTATTTTTAGTAGAGACTGCGTTTCACTATGTTGGTCAGGCTGGTCTCGAACTCGGGACCTCATGATCTGCCTGCCTCCACCTCCCAAAGTGCTGGGATTACAGGTGTGAGCCACCACGTCCAGCCTTGTTTTTTTCTTTTTCAAGTTCCATCTTATGTTTACTAATAATTTGAAATTACATTTCCTCAAGCATTTTTTTAACCTCCCACGTTTCCCTGACTGAGCAACAATTTCCCTTGGAAACTAACTGCAAAGAGGCAACTCTAAACTCTTTAAAAAAAAAAAAAAAAAAAGTTAAAAGCAACTAAAGAAGTGTGGTCTTTGTTTACTTTTTACTTTCCTTCAAGCACAATGAGTTAACCAATAACTCAACAACTCTCATTAAGTCTCCAAAAGCTCTACTAAGAGTCTCAAGAACTGGGAGGAGGAAAAGGAGTGCTGCTAGGGCTCACACATTATTTTCACTAGCATTCCTTTATGACCAATGACAAATCAGCCCAAAAGGTGGTGGGGCAGAATGGGACAACTGTGGCCTCTTCCTTCAGGGCCAAGATTCAAAGTTAAATTCACAAAACAAATATATTACTCATTCAAACATAATACATATTGTAGGACAAAACTCACGTTAACTACTTAATACTTTATGATAAGTTACTGAGAAAAGAACTTTTATCTGAGGAATCCAAGTCTTTATTATCAGGCCCAGAAAGACATTAAAATGATACAGGAATCACTTTCTACTCCCCCTCCTTTTTGAGCTGTGTCTTCAGCTCTTGAAACTGATTGCTATTGCCACAAGTAGCTACAAATTAACCTAATAATGCATAGTTAAACAATGGATAGCCAATCACGAACCAATGTTGTTTCTGCAAACCAAGGACGACTCCTGGCAAACAACTTTGTATCACTACACTCCCTGTTCCTTCTTTCAGTCTTTAAAAATCCATTTATAACTGCTGCTAATCTGTGTGTGTATAGTCAGGGCAATGTCATTCTATATTCTGGGGTTGCAAATCCTCAAGCTTGGCCCAAATAAACTCTCTACTTCTATTAATTTTGCCTCAGTTTCTTCCTTTTAGGTCGACATTAGCTATATTTAAAGAGAATCCCAGAGGGACTGGTATTAAACAATTTTGATAGCAATCTTTATTTATTGGCCACCTTGTCTGTAAAACATTATAATGAACTTCTATCATAAAAGTGTGATAAGGGGCTCAGGCCTGCAATCCCAGCACTTTGGGAGGCCGAGGCAGGGGGATCACCTGGGGTCAAGAGTTCTAGACCAGCCTGGCCAACATGGTGAAACCCCATCTCTACTAAATTAAGCCGGGTGTGGTGGACCGCAACTGTAATCCCATGTACTCGGGAGGCTTAAACCTGGGAGGCGGAGGTTGCAGGGAACTGAGATGGCGCCACTGGACTCCATCATGGGTGACAGAAACACTGTCTCAAAAAAAAAAAGTGTGATAAAAGCTTAAAAAGATATTGAATACCACTGCAATCTCCACCAACCAATGTTCTATAGAACTGCCCTTGATCCTTGATTAGATGAGGGAAACCTGTACTTTAAAAATCCAATGTCCTTCCCTATCTAAATCTATTCAATTCCTTAAATCATATGGAGAAAATCTAGGTGGCAATGAGAAGTGACAATGTGCTAGCAGCCCTCACTCTCAGCGCCTCCTCAGCCTCCGGCCTGGGCTTCCACTCTTGCGGTGCTTGAGGAACGCTTCAATCCGCCACTGCACCATGGGATCCCCTCTCTGAACTGGCTGAGGCCAGAGCCTCCTCTCTCTGCTTGCAGGGAGGTGTGGAGAGAGAGGCGTGGGTGGGAACCAGGGCTGCGCTCGTGCGCCAGTGTGAGTTCAGGCGGCCCCGCACACGGAGCGGCCCGCAGACACCGCGGGCCCAGGGCAGTGAGGGGCTTAGCACCTGGGCCAGCAGCTGGGGAGGTTGCCCCGGGTCCCCCAGCAGTGCCGGCCCGCCGGCGCTGCACTCAAATTCTCGCGGGGTTTAGCTGCTTCCCCACGGGGCAGGGCTGGGGACCTGCAGCCCGCCTTGTCTGAGCTCCCTACCTGCGGTGGGCTCCTGTGCTGCCTGAACCAGTCCGAGGGGCGCCACCCGCTGCTCCATGGTGCCTGGTCCCATCGACAGCCCAACTGTGTAGTCGACATTAGCTATATTTAAAGATATAAAGTGCAGGCGCGGCTCAGGACTGGCAGGCAGCTCCGCCTGCAGCCCTGGTGCAGGATCCATTGGGTGAAGCCAGCTGGGCTCCTGAACTGGATGGGGACTTGGAGAACTTCTATATCTAGCAGGAGGAGTATGTGCACCAATCAGCACTCTGTATCTAGCTAACCTAGTGGAGACTTGGAGGACTAGCACTCTGTGACTTTGTGTCTAGCTGAAGGATTGTAAATGCACCAATCAGCACTCTGTGTCTAGCTCAGGGTTTGTAAATACACCAATTGGTACTCTATATCTAGCTAATCTAGTGGAGACTTGGAGGACTAGCACTCTGTGACTGTGTCTAGCTCAAGGATTGTAAATGCATCAATCAACACTCTGTGTCTAGCTCAGGGTTTGTAAATACACCAATCAGCACTCCGTGTCTAGCTCAGGGTTTGTAAATACACCAATCAGCACTCTTGTGTCTAGCTCAAGGTTTGTAAATTCACCAATTGGTACTCTGTATCTAGCTAACCTAGTGGAGACTTGGAAGACTAGCACTCTGTGACTCTGTGTCTAGCTCAAGGATTGTAAATGCACCAATCAGCACTCTGTGTCTAGCTCAAGGTTTGTAAATACACCAATTGGTACTCTGTATCTAGCTAACTAGCACTCTGTGACTCTGTCTAGCTCAAGGATTGTAAACACACCAATCAGCACTCTGTCAAAACGGACCAATCAGCTCTCTGTGAAATGGACCAGTCGGCCGGGCGCAGTGGCTCAAGCCTGTAATCCCAGCACTTTGGGAGGCTGAGACGGGCGGATCACGAGGTCAGGAGATCGAGACCATCCTGGCTAACACGGTGAAACCCCATCTCTACTAAAAACTACAAAAAACTAGCCGGGCGACGTGGCGGCGCCTGTAGTCCCAGCTACTCGGGAAGGCGGAGACAGGAGAATGGCGTGAACCTGGGAGGCGGAGCTTGCAGTGAGCTGAGATCCGGCCACAGCACTCCAGCCTGGGTGACAGAGCGAAAAAAGAAATGGACCAGTCATCAGGATGTGGGTGGGGCCAGATAAGGGAATAAAAGCAGACTGCCCAAGCCAGCAGTGGCAACCCGCTTGGGTCCCCTTACACACTGTGGAAGCTTTGTTCTTTCGCTCTTTGCAATCAGTCTTGCTGCTGCTCACTCTTTGGGTCCATGCTGCCTTCATGAGCTGTAACACCACGAGGTCTACAGCTTCACTCCTGACAGTGAGACCACAAACCCACCAGAAGAAAGAAGCTCCAGACACATTTGAAAGTCTGAAGGAACAAACTCTGGACACATCATCTTTAAGAACTGTAACACTCACCGCGAGGGTCTGCGGCTTCATTCCTGAAGTCAGTGAGACCAAGAACCCACCAATTCCGGACACAGCAAGAGAGACCTGTATCACTCACTAACTGGTAAAAATCCCTATCCATCTTATTCATACCATTAAGAGCTGATACCTGCTGTAGTTTGTATCTAGAGAGCTATATATAACATACTGCCTGGTTTTCTAGCCATCTGAAACAGCCTGCCATTTTAATCTAACTTAAAAACTGCTTTCACTGGCCAGGCATGGTGGCTCACGCCTGTAATTCCAACACTTTGGGAGGCTGAGGTGGGCAGATCACGAGATCAGGAGATCGAGACCATCCTGGCTAACACGTTGAAACCCTATCTCTACTAAAAACAAAAAAATTAACTGGGTGTAGTGACGGGCACCTGTAGTCCCAGCTACTCAGGAGGCTGAGGCAGGAGAATGGCTTGAACGCAGGAGGCGGATTTTGCAGTGAGCAGAGATCATGCCACTGCACTCCAGCCTGGGCGACAGAACGAGACTCCATCTCAAAAAAACAAAAACAAAAACAAAAAAACTGCTTTCATCATATCACTCCTGTTCATCACTCTTCAATGATTTCCCACTGCCTACAGAATAAAATCCAAACTCTTTAGTCTACTATTGAGTCTTTTACAATCTAACATAGTGGGGAAAACACCAGGCAGTAAAGATGACACAATTGTCACGATCAGTCCGTGAAATTACGGGCCAAGTCATAGAATCTGACAGTTGGAAAGAAGCTATTTAAACGAACATATCACCAACTATCATGCGTGACCCAGGGTTGCTCTGAGGTCTATAAGAACAAACGTGAACGCTCACTGAAAGCTATCAATCACTCTACGAATACAGGATGCTGGTCTTACTATCCTGTAATGAGACAAATCAATAGTTGCTGAACTTCTCAGAATACAAAGAAGAGAATCTATCAGGCTTGTGGAGGGGTGAAGAAAATTCTCTCCCCTCTACAACTTCTGAAGGTTTGATCATTTGAGCCTAATAAACAAACTGATAATAGATCAATAGCAAGAAAAGGCATACAAATGTATTACATGCACACGCATACATGGGAGTCACAGGAATAAGAAAACTCAAAGGAAGGGCCAGATGGTTTAAGTTTTAATGCCATCCTGAAGTTACAGAAAGAATAGGAGTTTAGATCATGGCAAAACAGGTTATGGGAAGGAGGGATGGAAAGGCCTGGCTAGGGAAGGTGGTCTTCTTATGCAAATGAGACCTCACAGGTAGCAGCCTTGAGAAAGGATACTTGGTAGCCTGTGGTATGTGTAAACTTCTCTATTACACCTTCAAAGGTGTCAGACTCTCAATCTCTTGGTTTATCTGTCCTAGGTCTGAACATGGGGGATGGGGTGGGGAAGAGGTGTGCTCAGAGAAGCCTGGCTGTTTATTTCACTAATGCAGATTTTCCCTAAAGATGCAAATCTCCACAAACAGCAGCTTTTCAGAGCAATTCTTTGCAGTTTCTCTAACACTATCTTGAAGTATACCAAAGAGGTGTATTTTGGGTGAGATATTCTGGTTTCCTTTACTTGAGTAAACAAGGAAATTTGAGTTTCCATGTGAACAAGTGGATTCTTTGAAAGACCAGGTCTGCACTTGTATCCCAGAACTTAAACAAACAAAAAAAAAGTAAAAAGAAAGACCAGGTCATAAAGCCAATGAGAGCAGCTACTCGGGCCTCTTTCGTCCTTTATAACCTGGTGTATGAACTACCCTGTGAATAGTGTCTGCCACAAAGAGCCATTTGGTATGTATTTGCTGTGTCTAAGTTCCTGAAAAACAACTGAACGAGGATATATGAAAAAAAAAAAAAGGCCAGGCGCGGTGGCTCACACTTGTAATCCCAGCACTTTGGGAGGCCAAGGCGGGCAGATCACCTGAAGTCGGGAGTTTGAGACTAGCCTAACATGGAGAAACCCCATTGCTACTAAAAAATAATAATAATAATAAATAAAATACAAAATTAGCCAGGCATGGTGGCACATGCCTGCAATCCCAGCTACTCAGGAGGCTGAAGCAGGAGAACCGCTTGAACCCAGGAGGCGGAGGTTGCAGTGAGCCGAGATGGCACCATTGCACTGCAGCCTGGGCAACAAGAGCAAGATTCCGTCTCAAAAAAAAAGGCTGGGGACGGTGGCTCACACCCGTAATCCCAGCACTTTGGGAGGCTGAAGCGGGTGGATCACGAGGTCAAGGGTTCAACACAAGCCTGACCAACATAGTGAAACCCTGTCTCTACTAAAAATTAGCCAGGCATGGTGGTGCATGCCTGTAGTCCCAGCTACTCGGGAGACTGAGGCAGGAGAATTGCTTGAACCCAGGAGGCAGAAGTTGCAGTGAGCGGAGACTGTGCCACTGCACTCCAGCCTGGACAACAGAGTAAGGCTCTGTCTCCAAAAAACAAAAATCGTGGAGTGGTGGTGTGAGCCTATAGTCCCAGCTACTTGGGAGGCTGAAATGGGAAGACTGCTTGAGCCAGGGAAGACAAGGCTGCAGTGAGCCATGATCGTACCACTGTACTCTAGCCTGGGCAATAGAGTGAGACCTTGTCTCAAAAAACAAAAAACAAACAAACAAAAAAAAAAAAGGTCAGGCATGGTGGCTTAGGTCTGTAATCCCAGCACTTTGGGAGGCTGAGAGGAGCAGATCACCTGAGGTCAGGAGTTCGAGACCAGCCTGACCAACATGGAGAAATCCTGTTCTCTACTAAAAATACAAAATTAACTGGGTGTGGTGGTGCATGCCTGGAATCCCAGCTACTAGGGAGGCTGAGACAGGAGAATTGCTTGAACCCAGGAGTCGGAGGTTGTGGTGAGCCGAGATCACACCATTGCACTTCAGCCTAAGCAACAGGAGGAAAACTCTCAAAAAAAAAAAAACAAAAAAAGTCCCCAAAGTCTTGTGCAAGAATGTTCAGGGCAGCTTTATTTATAATAGCCCCAAATTGGAAATAACTCAAATATCTAATATCTGGCAAATGATAAACAAATTGTGGTATATTAATACAATAAAAACAATACTCAGCAATAAAAAGCAACACTCCAAGAACATGAATGAATCTAAAAAGCTAAGTGAAAGAAGCTAGATACAGAAAAGTACATACAGCATAATCTCATTTACATGAATAAGCAAAATTTACCTACAGTGATTGGGTGTATGGCAGGGATTAACTGGGAAACAGCACAAGGGAACTTGCTGGAGGTTGGGAAATGTTCTCAAGGAATGTGGGTTACATTACAGAGGCATTTGTCAACTCAATAAACTACATTTAACTGTGAATTCTGCGGGGCACGGTGGTTCACGTCTATAATCCCAGCACTTTGGGAGGCTAAGGCAGGCGGATCACCCGAGGTCAGGAGTTCAAGACCAACCTGGCCCACATAATGGAACCCTGTCTCTACTAGGAATACAAAAATTAGCCAGGCGCAGTGGTGGGTGCCTGTAATCCCAGCTACTTGGGAAGCTGAGGCAGGAGAATCGCTTGAACCCAGGAGACGGAGGTTGCAGTGAGTCAAGATTGCACCATTGCACTCCAGCCTGAGCAACAAGAGCAAAACTCTCATCTCAAAAAAAAAAAAAAAAAAAGGCGGGCACAGTGGCTCACGCCTGTAATCTCACTTTGGGAGGGAAGGCGGGTGGATCACAAGGTCAGGAGTTCAAGCAAGCCTGACCAACATGGGGAAACCCCATGTCTACTAAAAATACAAAAATTAGCCCGGAACCTGCCTGTAATCCCAGCTACTCAGGAGGCTGAGGCAGGCGAATCGCTTGAACCCAGGAGGCGGAGGTTGTGTCAGCTGAGATCATGCCACTGCACTCCAGCCTGGGCATCAGGGTGAGACTTGGTCTCAAAAAAAAAAAAAAAATTTGTAGTACATACATCACAACTCAATAAAAGAAAAAAGAGACAAAAAAATGATTTCTAGTAATAAATACCTGAAGTCTCCCAAAGTAGCTTGGCCCAGAATTTAAAAAATAGTAATAATAATAAATACCTGAAGTCAATATACTTTATTTCAGGACTGAAGGAAAACTTTTATTATTCCAAGCCAAAACCAAAACACATGCACAACTTTTAAAAGTAAAACAGTGGAAACAGAACAGATTAAAACATCACTCAGGCTTCCACAGGAGGCCTACACGCCGCTGCTTGTGCTGCCGCCATGTCTCTAGTGATCCCTGAAAAGTTCCAGCATATTTTGCGAGTACTCAACACCAACATCGATGGGCGGCGGAAAACAGCCTTTGCCACCACACGCCATTAAGGGTGTGGGCCGAAGATACACTCATGTGGTGTTGAGGAAAGCAGACAGTGACCTCACCAAGAGGGCGCGAGAACTCACTGAGGATGAGGTGGAATGTGTGATCACCATTATGGAGAATCCACGCCAGTACAGGATCCCAGACTGGTTCTTGAACAGACAGAAGGATGTAAAGGATGGAAAATATAGCCAGGTCCTAGTCAATGGTCTGGACAACAAGCTCCGTGAAGACCTGGAGCGACTGAGGAAGATTCGGGTCCATAGAGGGCTGCGCCACTTCTGGGGCCTTCATGTCCGAGGCCAGCACACCAAGACCACTGGCTGCCGTGGCCGCACCGTGGGTGTGTCCAAGAAGAAGTAAGTCTGTTAATAAATAGTTTATATACCAAAAAAAAAAAAAAAAAATCACTCAGACCATAAACCAACCATGGGTTTTTAAGCTGTCAAGTAAATCACCAAAGTTCTCTAAGCCTCAGTTTTCTCATCTGTAAAATGGGAATAAGAAAATCTACCTCGCCAGGAATATGTAAAAATTAACCTTATGCAAAGCATCTAGTAAAGTACCTGACACTCAGAGCCTTAGTAAATGGTATTGGTAGGAATCAACAATGAGAAAACACATAAAAAGATCTACTTTACCTGTCTTGCAAAACAGGAAATTACTTAAATGAGCCCTTATTGTGGACTCTTATTTACTTTTTAGGTTTTTTTTTTTTTTTTTGAGAGGGAGTTTTGCTTCTGTTCCCCAAGCTGGAGTGCAATGGCACGATCTCGGCTCAATGCCACCTCCGCCTCCCAGATTCAACTGATTCTCCTCTCTTAGCTTCCCAAGTAGCTGGGGTTACAGGCACAACCACGCCCAGCTAATTATATATATATATATATATATATATATATATTTTTTTTTTTTTTTTTTTTAGGAGACGGAGTCTCGCTCTGTTGCCCAGGCTGGAGTGCAGTGGCCGGATCTCAGCTCACTGCAAGCTCCGCCTCCCAGGTTTCACGCCATTCTCCTGCCTCAGCCTCCCAAGTAGCTGGACTACAGACACGGCGCCCCCACCTCGCCCGCTAGTTTTTGTATTTTTTAGTAGAGATGGGGTTTTCACCGTATTTCGGCCAGGATGGTCTCGATCTCCTGATCCTTCGTGATCCGCCCGTCTCGGCCTCCCAAAGTGCTGGGATTACAGGCTTGAGCCACCGCGCCCGGCCGGCATTAGAAAGATTTTTAAGCTCTCTGGGAACAGAAACTCTACAGTGTCAACTTGCGGACATTCTGGTTTCATATTTATTTCTAGGGACACATTATGTAGCGGCTACCCATATTTAGCTGACTTTTTGGTTTTTTAAAGACGGGGTCAAGGCTGGAGTGCAGTGGCGCATTTGCGGCTCACTGCAGCCTTGACCTCCCAGGCTCAAGCAATTCTCTTGCCTCAGCCTCCTGAGTAGCTGGGCCTCCAGGAGCGCGACACTATACTGGCTAACTTTTTTTTAATTTGTATTTTTTGTAGAAATGGGGGTCTTACTATATTGTCCAGGCAGGGCTCCAACTCCTGAGCTTAAGCAATCTGCCCGCCTGGGCCTCCAAAAGTGCTGGGATTACAGGTTCAAGCCACCACGCAGGCTGGGCATATTGTTTTCTGAGCCGCAACGCAGGCTTTAACACCCACAATAACACAGTGTGCTGTTGTCTTCCATCTTCTGGGCCGACTAAGGGGGCCTGTGGAACACGCTGACGGTTCAGTGGTCAAGCTTGCTTCCCCTCGGCGTGCTCTGCCGAGGAGACTTGGGCTGCCTCGGGAGCTGCAGTGTCTTGGGCTGCTAGAAGCTGGGTGACTTGAGGATCTTCTTTTTCACTGTGGCTGTGGATGCCTTTCAGCACTGCCTTCTTCGCCTTCAAGTCCTTTGCCTTACCCTGGGCTTTGGGAGGGGCAGGACCTTCCTTCTCCACCTTTGACACAATCTTCAGAAAAGCCTGAAGAGGTCTCCGTTGGTGAGACAGGACACAGTGACGCTGGGCTGGGTGAAAGGCAGAACTCTGTTACTTCTCCAAAGGAGAGAAGGCTGCCACACAGGGCCACACGGGAGTTGCACCAGGAAGAGTAACAGCAAGCTGGAAGTGTTGAGGTGTTTTTTGTAATGCAAAGGAGGTTTTAGGGCTTCCTGGAGTTTGGGTATTTTGACAATTCTGTGACCAAACAAGAAAGGGCCATTCCTGAGCTGAAAAGTACCCGGGGTCTCTGGCCCTGAATCTGTGCATATTGTAACCCAGGCGTGTTACTGCCTGATAAGGGAAATAGTTGGCAAACTGCCTGTGACGGGGAATTACGAATTTTTAGCCATGGCTTCAAAACTCGGTCAAGATGACACTTGTAAAATATTTTATCACGGCAAACAATTCCCCGTATTGTATTGCCTCTTTTTGGAATATCTAGAATGGTTGTTTTCCTGACTGGACTGTGACTAATACAGATATATTCGATTGCATTCCAAATTTTATTTTATTTTAATTTAATTTAATTTTATTTTATTTTATTTTATTTATTTTATTTTATTTTGAGGCGGAGTCTCGCTCTGTCGCGGGGACTGGAGTGCAGTGGCCGGATCTCAGCTCACTGCAAGCTCCGCCTCCTGCGTTTACGCCATTCTCCTGCCTCAGTCTCCCGAGTAGCTGGGACTACAGGCGCCCGCCACCTCGCCCGGCTCGTTTTTGTATTTTTAGTAGAGACGGGGTTTAACTGTGTTAGCCAGGATGGTCTCGATCTCCTGACCTCGTGATCCGCCCGTCTCGGCTTCCCAAAGTGCTGGGATTACAGGCGTGAGCCACCGCGCCCAGCCCGCATTCCAAATTTTAAACATTGATGCCATAAAGTGATACCCTACCTTGTTTTAACCTGATTGACTCTCTCTTAACTGAGAGAGCCGGACAGACTCCATTTTGGTTTCTTCGCTTGCAGCCCCTTGTCACCTTCCCTTAAGGACATAACTGTTGCAAGCTGACTCCAAGCACATCCAGGAATGTGCTTATTTAAGATACTGAGGCAAGCTGTACCAGCAGCTCCTGGGAATGCCCTCGGTTGATGGTACCCAGAGCCCCTGCGTTTATCACTTTGTGATAATTTAAGCCCCTGAACTTGGGACTGTTTATTTTCCTGTAACTGTTTCTGTAACAATTCATCTTTTAACTTTTTGCCTGTTCTGCTTCTGTAAAAAAATTTCTTCAGCTAGACTCCCCCTCCCCTATTTAGGACAAGGTATAAAAAATCTAGCCCCTTCTTCGGGACTGAGAGAATTTCGAGCTCTAGCCGTCTCTCGGTCGCCGGCAATAAAGGACTCCTGAGTTAGTCTCAGAGTGTGGCGTTCTCCCTATAACTCGCTTGGTTACAACAATAATATCACCATTAATCAGAATACTGTTTTTTGATTGTTTTTACTGTTAGTTGCACAAATCTACCACTAATGACTGCATCTGCCCATCTTTGTCTCTTATTGTCAGAGACGTTGGAACCACAGTGACTCCATCTTGAATAGGGGCTAGGTAAAATGAGGCTGAGAACTACTGGACTGCATTCCCTGGAGGCTAGGCATTCTAAGTCACTGGATGAGATAGAAGGTCAGGACAAGGTGCAGGTCATAAAGACTTTGCTAATAAAATAGGTTGCAGTAAAGAAGGCAGCCAAATACAATCAAAACCAAGATGGCGACAAAAGTGACCTCTGGTCATCCTCGCTGCTCCTTATACGCTCATCATAATATATTAGCACGCTAAAAGACACTCCCACAAGCACCATGACAGTTTACAAAGGCCATGGCAATGTCAGGAAGTTAACTTATATTGTCTAAAATGGGGGGGAAGAACCTTCAGTTCCGGGACTTGCCCACCCCTTTCCTGGAAAACTCATGAATAATCTACTCCTTGTTTAGCATATAATCAAGAAATAACTATAAGTATCCTTAGTGGAGCAGTCACACTGCCACTCTGCCTATAGAGTAGCCATTCTTTATTCCTTTATTTCTTTATTTTATTCCTTTTCTTGGCGGGGGGGGGGGGGTGTGGAAACGGAGTCTCTCGTCGATCTCGGCTCACTGCAGCCTCTGCCTCCTGCGTTCAAGTGATTCTTCTGCCTCAGCCTCCTGAGTAGCTGGGATTACAGGCACATGCCACCACACCTGGCTACTTTATTTTTATTTTTATTTTTTTTTTGAGACGGAGTCTCGCTCTGTCACCCAAGCTGGAGTGCTGTGGCCGGATCTCAGCTCACTGCAAGCTCCGCCTCCCGGGTTTACGCCAACTCCTGCCTCAGCCTCCCGAGTAGCTGGGACTACAGGCACCGCCACCTCGCCGGCTAGTTTTTTGTAGTTTTTAGTAGAGACGGGGTTTCACCGTGTTAGCGAGGGTGGTCTCGATCTCCTGACCTCGTGATCCGCCCGTCTCGGCCTCCCAAAGTGCTGGGATTACAGGCTTGAGCCACCGCGCCCGGCCTGTATTTATAATAGAAACGGGGTTTCATCATGTTAGCCAGGACTTTAAACTCCTGACCTCAGGAGATCTGCCCGCCTCAGCCTCCCAAAGTGCTGTGAGCCACTGCACCCGGCCTGGACTCTTATGTAAATATCTGCCTTTTCTGAAAACTTTCTGCTTTCTTTTATTATTATTATTATATTTACTTTTTTTTTTGAGACAGAGTCTCACTCTGTCGCCCAAGCTGGAGTGCAGTGGTGTGATCTCGGCTCACTGCAACCTCTGCCGCCCTGGTTCAAGGGATTCTCCTGCCTCTGCACCCCCCCCCAGCAACTGGGATTACAGGTGCCTGCCACTGCGCCCAAATAATTTTGTAGTTTTAGTAGAGATAAGGTTTCACCATCTTGGCCAGGCTGGTTTTGAACTCCTGACCTCATGATCCACTCACCTCAGCCTCCCAAAGTGCTGGGATTATAGGCGTGAGCCATCCACACTCAGCCCCCCTCTTTTTCTTTTTTTGAGATAAGAGTCTTGCTGTCGTCACCCAGGCTGGACTTTCTGCCTCCAGAGTTCAAGCAATTCTCTTGCCTCAGCCTCCTGAGTAGCTGGGATTACAGGCGCATGCCACCACGACAGAATAATTTTTGTATTTTTATTAGAGACGGGATCTCACCATGTTGCCCAGGTTGGTCTATAACTCCTGACCTCAAGTGATCTGCCTATCTCAGCCGCCCAAAGTGCTTACAGGTGTGAGCCTCTGTCCCCGGCCTTTTTTTTTTTTTTTTTGAGAGAGAGTTTCACTCTGTCACCCAGGCTACAGTGCAGTGGCACAATCTTGGCTCACTGCAACCTCTGCCTCCCGGGTTTTACGCCATTCTCCTGCCTCAGCCTCCCGAGTAGCTGGGATTACAGGCCTACACCACCGCGCCTGTCCAATTTGTATTTTTAGTAGAGACGAGGTTTTACCACGTTGGCCATGGTTAGGCTGATCTCGAACTCCTGACCTCAGATGATCTGCCCTCCTCGGTCTCCCAAAATGCTGGTTGTCCAGGCTGGAGTGTAGGGGTGCAATCATAGCTCACTGCAGTTTCGAACTCCTGGGACTCAAGCTGGGACTACAGGTGTGGGCCACCACACCTGGCTAATTTTTAACTCTCTACTTTCTGATAACTGACTCCATTCCATACAGATTGCTGGCTGAGAGAAGGGGTTAGGACAAACTAGGGAAGGTGCCTCGTTTTACAGTGGTCCTGCTCCTAGTCACACAACACTATCTTTAAAAAGTTCACGAGGCCGGGCGCGGTGGCTCAAGCCTGTAATATCAGCACTTTGGGAGGCCGAGACGGGCGGATCACGAGGTCAGGAGTTCGAGACCATCCTGGCTAACACGGTGAAACCCCGTCTCTACTAAAAAATACAAAAAAGCTAGCCGGGCGGGGTGGCTGGCGCCTGTAGTCCCAGCTACTCGGGAGGCTGAGGCAGGAGAATGGCGTAAACCCAGGAGGCGGAGCTTGCAGTGAGCTGAGATCCGGCCACTGCACTCCAGCCTGGATGACAGCGAGACTCTGTCTCAAAAAAAAAAAAAAAAGTTCACGAATATCAAAGTTTTGGACAACCAGAGTGAGTTATAGAGAAACGCCACACTCTGAGACGAATTCAGGAGTCCTTTATCAGCCGGCGACCCAGAGACAGCTAGTGCTCAAAATTCTCTTGGCCCCAAAGAAGGGGCTAGATTTTCTTTTATACGTTGGTTTAGAAAGGGGAGGCGGGGGAGTCCAGTTAAAACAATCTTACGGAAGTAAAGCAGGCAAAAAGTTAAAAGGATAAATGGTTACAGGAAAGCAAACAGTTCCAGGTGCAGGGGTTTTAAATCTATCACAAGGTGATAGACGCGGGGCTTTGGGTGCTATTAACTGGGCGAATTCCTGGGAACTGCGGATATGGCTTGCCACAGTGTCTTATCAGTTAATTGCATTCTTGGATGCGCTGGGAGTCAGCTTGCACAAGTTTAAGTCCGTGAGGAAGGGGGGTGGCTAAGGGGCTGCAAGTGAAGGCGCCAAGATGGAGTCTGTCTGGCTCTCTTAGCTAAGGGAGAGTCAGTTCAGGTTAGAACAAGGTAGGGTATCACAAAATTATATTCAAAGGTCTAAATGAAACTCACTACTTAAAAAAAAAAATCAAATGGCTTACATTGCTTTGTGAAATGCAAAAGACTATTTATAAAGATTACCAGTACTTAAGCAAGGTTTCCCAGAAATAGGGTTTACCTAAAGCAACATTTTTATTCACATCTGCTAGAAAGCTTTCTAATTATCTTTCAAAAGGCCATTTATTTCCAAACGCTAAGACAAGCACACCAATAACTACTTTCCACAGAGAGAGTGCTCAAACAGTAGACAAAGCATGCTGAGTACTCTTGTATCACACCAACACTGTCTGGCTGGATTACAGCCAACAAAAGGGCTCAAGTAGGATTTATCTTTCCTGTAGATCACGTAGTACATTTGCCAAATGCAATGCCCTAGATTTCACAAATTACATTCACTAATGTACTTGCAAGTCGGCAGATTTGAACATTTTCAAGGAAGGCAGACACTTGTATAAAAGTCTGTCTTGATCATCAATAAAAGCACCAATTATTTTGAGCCACCTACTATCCTTTTGCTATAATTTTTAATTTCGGGTAAATAATTTCTTGGCTTTCAGCAAAGTCGAGGTTTAGCTAATACGCTGATGTTCCACCTGTATTTACGCTGCACAGTAAGAACCCACACACGCTAAATATGTTTGAAATATTTTCAGGCCAAAAATTTATATTGTGTGGCCATGATAGGCACTGACTAAAGGAAACTTGAAACTATAAATAGCACAGTGAACACCATATGCCTGGGGTGAAATGTTTTGCTTAAAATGGTACAAGGAAGGGGTTCACAGTTAAGACAAAAAGTCCATATTCTATCCAAAAATGGGCCCAATAAACAAACCACACACACACACACACACACACACACACACACACACCCCAACTCATTAAAGAGATAATTTTTCTCTGCCGGGCGCGGCGGCTCACTCCTGCCTGTAATCTCAGCACTTTGGGAGGCCAAGGAGGGCGAATCACGAGGTCAAGAGTTCGAGACCAGCCTGACCAACATGGTGAAACCCTGTCTCTTTTTGTAAAAATACAAAAAATTAGCTGGGCATAGTGGCGGGCGCCTGTAATCCCAGCTACTCGGGAAGCTGAGGAAGGAGAATCGCTTGAACTAGGGAGGCGGAGGTTACAGTGAGCTGAGATCGTGCCACTGCACTCCAGCCCGGGCCACAGAGTGAGGCTGTCTCAAAAAAAGAAAAAAGAAAAAAAAAACCTCACTGAAAAAAGTTACATATGCCATTTATCTACCATTTTCAGGGCATTTCCTCGCGATGCAGTGGTATTCACTGCAAAGCAGCTCGGGTCTAACTCTCCATCATGATGTCACAAAACCCAAAATGCAGTAGAATCCGACTCAGTGCTGGGGCAGTCTAGGGGTGCCAACAACCAGTGCAGTGCCAGCAGGTGCAGGGCAAGACTCCATCAGGTTTCCTCACTACCTTTGAAAATCACTGCTCCTCATACAAAAAAAGACTTTAAAAGTTCCAATCAGGAAAAAAAATGCCAGATTTGCCTGCTAAGTCTGTCAAGAAAAGGTCCCAGAATCAACTGTCCATGGGCAGGAAAAATGTGGGTGGAAAATGGCTTCCCCGGGCAGATGGAAATGCAGTAAATCACACTCACATCCCTCCCTGGAGTAAGGGCGTTAAAACATGGTTGGGGGGAGGGGAACCTATTCACAAGAGGATGCCAAGAACCCCCAACCACTTCAACTCGGGATCCGAACGTGCGACGGCGTGAAAGCGCAGGCCACCCTAGCGGAGACGCGGCCAGGGAATGAGCACTGACAAATCCGCAACCCTGACCACACAGTTGCAAAATATGCGCCGTCCCCTCCGGGACAGCCGTAGCCGTCCGCAGCCGTCGAAACACAAAGCCCACGGGCTTTAAGAAGAAAGGAAACACGTGCTCGGCAGATAAGCTCAGAGTTTCTCGGCCCCGGGTGCGCCCTACGCGACGCCGCAGAGCTGCGCGGAAGCTTGAGACCGGCGACCGAACCACCTGGGCGCCAAGGCTCGGGTGCGGCCCTCCGCCCCGCGCCCCTTGCCTCCCCCACTGTCGGCGCTGGCCCAGCGGGAGAAGCGCGGACGCTGCACCCAGAGAATTAAGTTTCTAATAATACAACTTTAGGCGGATGAGCGCGCCTCACCCCACCGCGAGGCCGGGCCAGACGCCCAGCTCCGGGCGCGGAATCAACCCGGGGGTCCGGGGCCGGGTGCGCCGCGCTCACCAGATACCAGACGCCAAGCAGGATGGTGCCGGTGCGGACATGGCAGCACAAGCAGCAGCTGTTGGAGTAGAACCGCGTCCAAGGCGCGACCATCTTCATCGCTCCGGGCGCAGTGGCGCGAGCGCGCGCCCAAGTTTTCAGGGAGCGTCGACCGCCTCGCCTGGGGCCCGCCTCGCCTGGAGCCCGCCTCGCCTGGGGCCCGCCGCGCCGCTGCTGCCGGCTCCTCCGCCGCTCCGGCTCCCGGCCCGCTCGCCCGTGCGCCCGCCGGCCTGTCTCCTCGATCCCCCGAGATCTCCTAGCGTCTGCCGCGTCCGGACCCTGAGCTCGGAAGGCTGCAGCCGCGGCGGCAGGGGCGGGGAGGGGGCGGGGCGGACTCGGCCATGTGACCAGGCCCGTGACGTCATCGCGGGCTCCAGCCAGCTGCGGGAGCAGCGAGCCCCGGGTGAATAAATCCATCAGCGTGCACCCTCGGGCGGTCTGCTAGTCGGCCATGAGTGGAGGTCCCGGCCTTCCCTCTTTCATCTGGCCATTCGTGTAACTGCATTCCGGAGTCGAGATTCTTTTAGTCTAGTTCCTTGTGGTTTTCTTCCCTTCTACTTCTTTTTTTTTTTTTTGGAGAGGCAGTCTCACTTTTGTCGCCCAGGCTGGAGTGCAGTGGCACGATCTCCGCTCACTGCAACCTCTGCATCCCGAGTTCAAGCGATTCTCCTGCCCAACCTCCCGAGTAGCTGGAATTACAGGCGCCTGCCACCAGACCCGGCTAATTTTTTGTAATTTTAGTAGAGGTGTGGTTTCACCATGTTGGTCGGGCTGATCTGGAACTCCTGGCGTCAAATGATCCACCCGCCTCCGCCTCCCAAAGTGCTGGGATTACAGGCGTGAGCCACCGCACCCGGCCCCCTTCTACTTCTGTCTTGCAGGTAATCGATACAGCTCCTATCACTCTTATCTTGCACGAGAGGAAGGAAAACTGCGCGGTGCTATTCCAGTCAATGCAGTACTTTGAACCACCACCGACAGCAATTTGTCTCCGCTTCCCAGCTCAATTACTGTGGTAGTAATCTTTTCCCAGAAAATAGGATGTATGTCAAGGACATCCTTGCTGTGCTTCAGGTAGCATTTTTAATCATGAGTGCAGCTCTAAAGATTCAGCCCCAGCCTGGGCAACATGGGGAAACCCTGGCTCTACAAAAAATACCAAAATTGGCTGGGTGCAGTGGCTTACGCCTGTAATCCCAGTGAGAGACAGGACTAGTGAATTTTCTGGGGCGACTAAGAATTCCTAAACCTAGCTGGGGAAGATGACCGCACCCACCTTTAAACAGGGGGCTTGTAACTCAGCTCACATCCGACCAATCAGGTAGTAAAGAGGGCTCACTAAAATATCAATTAGGCTAAAAGCAGGAGGTAAAGAAATAGTCAAATCAGCCGGGCGCGGTGGCTCAAGCCTGTAATCCCAGCACTTTGGGAGGCCGAGACGGGCGGATCACGAGGTCAGAAGATCGAGACCATCCTGGTTAACACGGTGAAACCCCGTCTCTACTAAAAAATACAAAAAACTAGCCGGGTGAGGTGGCGGGCGCCTGTAGTCCCAGCTACTCGGGAGGCTGAGGCAGGAGAATGGCGTAAACCCGGGAGGCGGAGCTTGCAATGAGCTGAGATCCGGCCACTGCACTCCAGCCCGAGAGACAGAGCGAGACTCCGTCTCAAAAAAAAAAAAAAAAAAAAAAAAAAAAAGAAATAGTCAAATCATCTAATCCGCGACCACAGGGGGAGGGACAATGATTGGGATATAAACCCCAGGCATTCGAGCTGGGAGTGGGCAACCCCCTTTGGGTCCCCTCCCACTGTATGGGAGCTCTGTTTTCACTCTATTAAATCTTGCAACTGCACATGCTTTTGGTCCATGTTTATTCCACCACAAGCTGAGCTTTCCCTCACTGTCCACCACTGCTGTTTGCTGCTGTCGCAGACCCGCAGTTGACTTCCACCCCTTTGGATCTGGCAGGGTGTCCCATGCGTTTCTGATCCAGCAAGGCACCCATTGCGGCTACCGTTTGGGCTATAGGCTCACCATTGTTCCTGTGCGGCTAAGTGCTGGGGTTCCTCCTAATGGAGCTGAACACTAGTCGCTGGGTTCCACGGTTCTCTTCCGTGGCCCACAGCTTCTAATAGAGCTGTAACACTCACTGCATGGCCCAAAGTCTCATTCCCTGAAATCCGTGAGGCCTAGAACCTCAGGTCAGAGAACAAAAGGCTTGCTGCCATCCTGGGAGCGGCCGCCACCATCCTGGGAGCGGCCGCCACCATCCTGGGAGCTGTAAGAACAAAGACCCACCCATAACACCAGCACTTTGGGAGGCCAAAGGCGGGCGGATCACCTGAGGTCGGAAGTTTGAGACCAGACTGACCAACATGGAGAAACCCCATCTCTACTAAAAATACAAATAAAATTCGCTGGGCGTGGTGGCGCAGGCCTGTAATTCCAGCTACTGGGAAGGCTGAGGCAGGAGAATTGCTTGAACCCAGGAGGCGGAGGTTGCCGTGAGCCGAGATCGCACCATTGCACTCCAGCCTGGGCAACAAGAGCGAAACTCCGTCTCAAACAAAACAAAACAAAACACAAAATTAGCTGGGCTTGGTGGCACGTGCCTGTGGTCCCAGCTACTCCAGGGGCTGAGGCGGGAGAATTACCTGAGCCAGGGAGTTCGAGGCTGCAGTGAGCCGTGATTGTGCCACTACACTCCAGCCTGGGCGATGGCAGTGAGACACTTCTCAAAACAAAAAAAGAAACAGTCATCCAACCAGTTACACAAGGCCTCTGCAAGACACAACACAGTGTTAGAGATAGTGAAAGATAGTTCTATGCTTTGGAGGAGTTTATTTTCTCCCAACTCGTGTTTCGTCTAGAAACGCCCTTGTCTGGGGTTAGCCTATGGACTACTGTCAAAGCCAAGAATCTGAGATAAGTTAGATTATTAGCACGGGTGAAAGTTTTATTTCCGACATGGAGCAAAAAAAAAAAAAAAGATTCAATCTAAATTTCCTAAGATCAGGCTAAATAGGAAGAAAGATACTGTTAAAACTATTCAATTACAAATCTGGTTAGTTTTAAAAGGCTTTAAAGCTGCAACTTTCTTACTATGTAGCTTTATCCTGGAACCAAGAGCCATCCCTACCTTGTCAAGCCTAAGCCCTTAATCAGAAATGATAAGTAACATTATTTGGGGAGTTAATCAGAAAACCAAACAAAAAGCTCCATTTTTGTTTTGTGTTTTCCTTCTTCTTCTTCTTCCTCTTCCTCTTCTTCCTCTTCTTCTTCTTCTTCTTTTTTCACGTGGAATTTCGCTGTTGTTACCCACGCTGCAGTGCAATAGCGCGATCTGGTCTCACCACAACCTCCGCCTCCCGGGTTCAAGCAATTCTCCTGACTCAGCCTCCCAAGTAGCTGGGATTACAGGCATGCGCCATCACGCCCGGCTAATTTTGTATTTTTAGTACAGACTGGTCATGTTGGTCAGGCTGGTCTCAAACTCCTGACCTCAGGTGATTCACCCGCCTCAGCCTCCCAAAGTGCTGGCATTACAGGTGTGAGCCACCTCACCCAGCCTTGTTTTGTGTTTTCACTACAAAATTCTGGTTTCTTCAAGTTGAATAATGAAGAACAACAACAAAAATTCTGGTTCCTTTCACATTGGAGATCATTTTCTCTGTGAGATCTTCCATTTAAAATTTAATTATGCCCACGGCCACTTTTTAAAATATATGTGTATATACTAGTCAAGTGCAGTAGTGACCACAGGGAAAAGAGTAGAACAAGGAGTTCCATCTGTAACTGATCATGAACAATCAATTGAGATAACTCACTACCTTCAGACAATCAGCCTTTTTTTTTTTTTTTTTTTTTTTTTTTGAGACGGAGTCACGCACTGTCACTGGGCCGGAGTGCAGCGGCACGATCTTGGCTCACTGCAACCTCCGCCTCCCAGGTTCAAGCGATTCTCCTGCCTCAGCCTCCCAAGTAGCTGGGATTACAGGTGCCCACCACGACCAACTAATTTTTTGTGTTTTTAGTAGAGATGGGATTTCACCATGTTGGCCAGGCTGGTCTTAAACTCCTGATCTCAGGTGATCTGGCCGCCTCGGCCACCCAAAGTGCTGGGATTACAGGTGTGTGCCACTGCGCCCGGCCCACAGCCACTTTTTTTTTTTTTTTTTGAGACAGAGTCTCGCTCTGTCGCCCAGGATGGAGTGCAGTGGCATGATCTGGGCTTACTGCAAGCTCCGCCTCCCAGGTTCACGCCATTCTCCTGCCTCAGCCTCCCCAGTGGCTGGGACTACAGGCGCCAGCCACCACACCCGGCTAATTTTTTGTATTTTTAGTGGAGACGGGGTTCCACAGTGTTAGCCAGGATGGTCTCGATCTCCTGACCTCGTGATCCGCCTACCTCGGCCTCCCAAAGTGCTGGGATTACAGGCATGAGCCACCGCGCCCGGCTACAGCCACTTTTTTTTTTTTTTTTTTTTTTTTTTTTTTGAGACGGAGTCTTGCTCTGCCGCCCAGGCTGGAGTGCAGTGGCCGGATCTCAGCTCACTGCAAGCTCCGCCTCCCGGGTTCACGCCATTCTCCTGTCTCAGCCTCCCGAGTAGCTGGGACTACAGGCGCCCACCTCGTCGCCCGGCTAGTTTTTTGTATTTTTTAGTAGAGACGGGGTTTCACCGTATTAGCCAGGATGGTCTCGATCTCCTGACCTCATGATCCGCCCGTCTCGGCCTCCCAAAGTGCTGGGATTACAGGCTTGAGCCACCGCGCCCGGCCCAGCCACTTTTAATATAGGACAAGCATTTGTGCTCCGAGAAAGAACAGAGACATGTGATCAGAATGGGAAATGGTATCTTGAAAGAGACTTTTTCAACAATTAAACTCCCAGCAAGCTCCCATAGTTACCGTCCCTTTTTCACTCCCCACCAGAATTTCATATTCATTAGGCAAATCAATCATTGATTAAAGGGAATTTTATATTTTAGAAATCTTACTGTTCAAAATCTGAACTTACAGACAGTTGCCAAATTTCTCTAGATAAGACAATAAAGAAGGGCCGGGCGCGGTGGCTCAAGCCTGTAATCCCAGCACTTTGGGAGGCCAAGACGGGCAGATCACGAGGTCAGGAGATCGAGACCATCCTGGCTAATACCGTGAAACCCCGTCTCTACTAAAAAATACAAAAAACCAGCCGGGCGACGAGGCGGGCGCCTGTAGTCCCAGCTACTCGGGAGGCTGAGACAGGAGAATGGTGTCAACCCGGGAGGCGGAGCTTGCAGTGAGCTGAGATCCGGCCACTGCACTCCAGCCTGGGCGGCAGAGCAAGACTCCGTCTCAAAAAAAAAAAGAAAATAAAGAATAGAGGAAAGCTAACTGGAGAACAAAACAAAGAGGAGAGAAAAATGCCTTTGCAGTTAAAGTTTATTAAATAAAGTTTAGTGTCAATGTCTTTGGAGTTGTACTTGTTTGAGTGCAAGAGAGTATGGGAACTGGCTTCAAAAGGTCAAATGAAACTGCCTTTGCAAAATTATAACTAAGGAAATTATGACAAGTGAAAGACATCAGATCTAACCAACTCTATCTTGCCTCTAATCTCTGAACTGTCCTTGTCCATTCCTGGGCATAGGCCGAACTAGACTTAGGAAGGAATTTAGTTTATAGTTTAAATAATAGCCCCTCCCAAAAGCTAAACTGTCCTTGTGAAATGAATAAAAGGCCACCAGCTACCGAGTTAGAATGAGAGGGATTGGAATTCTAAATATTACCAGCCACTATACTGGAGGTTGTAAGATTCGCAACTTCAACAATTATTCTTAAAGGTAACATCAGTGTTGAGAACCTAAGATCCGCCTTTTGAGATGTCTTTTCAGGTTTTTGTATTTCTAACAACCGGATTGCCCCACCTAGACCTGCCAATCAGTTCTGTGCCCCCAACCCAGGAACTGACTCAGCATAAGAGAACATCTTCCACTCCCTCTGATTTCATCCTGGAGCCAACCAATCAGCCCTCCAGATTCACTGGCCACCCCTCCCTACCCACCAAATTATTCTTTAAAACCCTGATCAAGGCCGGTCACGGTGGGTCACTCCTGTAATCCCAGCAGTTTGGGAGGCTGATGTGAGTGGATCACCCGAGGTCAGGAGTTTGAGACCAACCTAACCAGCATGGCGAAACCCCGTCTCTACTAATAATACAAAAATTAGCCTGGCGTGGTGGCGGGCACCTGTAATCCTGGCTACTTGGGAGACTGAGACATGAGAGTAGGGAGGCTGAGCCATGAGAATAGCTTGAACCCAGGAGGCAAAGGTTGCAGGGAGCCGAGATCGCACCACTGCACTCCAGCCTGGGGAACAGGGTGAGGACTCCGTCTCCAAACAAACAAACAAAAACAAACCCTGACTTTCAACCAGCCTTCCACGCAACCAGTTCTGCATGAATTATTCTTTATTGCAATTCTCCTGTTTTGATAAATTGGCTCTGACTAGGCAGCGGGCAAGGTGAACCCCTTGAGCAGT
This sequence comes from Rhinopithecus roxellana, assembly GCF_007565055.1. NCBI lineage: Eukaryota > Metazoa > Chordata > Mammalia > Primates > Cercopithecidae > Rhinopithecus > Rhinopithecus roxellana. The sequence goes on along the minus strand of NC_044557.1, from coordinate 61,620,828 downwards.
TATACTGAGGCTTCCCAAGGAACTTAGTCACAGTTGGGTTATTCTTTTCATTTTTTTGTTGGGGGGGTGGGTGGCATTATTTTCAAACAACCACATATTTAACTGACATACTGATTGCGATAGTAGCGTTACTTAGAAAAGTCACCTGGTTGGCCAGGTGTGGTGGCTCACACCTGTAATCCCAGCACTTTGGGAGGCAGAGGTGGGCGATCACGAGGTTAGAAGATTAAGACCATCCTGACCAACATGGTGAAACCCCGTCTCTACCAAAAATACAAAAAAATTAGCCGGGCGTGGCAGCCCACGCCTGTAGTCCCAGCTACAGGCGACAGAGAGAGACTCTGTCTCAAAAAAAAAAAAAAAGTCACCTGGTTTTAGGCCTGGCGCAGTGGCTCACGCCTGTAATCCCAACACTTTGGGAGGCCAAGGCAGGCGAATCACCTGAGGTCTGGAGTTCGAGACCAGCCTTACCAAGATGGAGAAACCCCATCTCTACTAAAAAAAAAAATACAGCCGGGCGCGGTGGCTCAAGCCTGTAATCCCAGCACTTTGGGAGGCCGAGACGGGCGGATCACGAGGTCAGGAGATCGAGACCATCCTGGCTAACACCGTGAAACCCCGTCTCTACTAAAAATACAAAAACTAGCCGGGCGAGGTGGCGGGCGCCTGTAGTCCCAGCTACTCGGGAGGCTGAGGCAGGAGAATGGCGTGAACCCGGGAGGCAGAGCTTGCAGTGAGCTGAGATCCGGCCACTGCACTCCAGTCCGGGCGACAGAGCGAGACTCCGCCTCAAAAAAAAAAAAAAAAAAAAAAAAAAAAAATACAAAAAATTAGCGTGGTGGCACATGCCTGTAATCCCAGCTACTCGGGAGGCTGAGGCAGGAGAATCGCTTGAACCCAGGAGGTGGAGGTTGCAATGAACTGAGATCAAGCCATTGCACTCCAGCCTGGGCAGCAAAAGCGAAACTCCGTCTCAAAAAAAAAAAGAAAGAAAAGTCACCTGGTTTTCTGTTTGTTTGTTTGTTTTGAGAAGGAGTCTTGCTCTGTCACCAGGCTGGCGTGCAGTGGTGCGCGCGATCTCGGCTCACCACAACCTCCGCCTCCCAGGTTCAAGTGATTCCTCCTGGGTTCAAATGATTCTGCCTCAGCCTCCCAAGTAGCTGGGATTACAGGCATGCACCACCACACCCAGCTAATTTTTGTATTTTTAGTAGGGACAGGGTTTTACCATATTGGCCAGGATGGTCTCGATATCTCGACCTCTTGATCTGCCCGCCTTGGGCTCCCAAAGTGCTGGGATTACAGGCATGAGCCACCATGCCCAGCCTGTTTGTTTTGAGAGACAGGGTCTCATTATGTTGCCTAGGCTGCTCTCAAGCTCCTGCTGTCAAGTGATCCTCCTGCCTCAGCTCCCCAAGGTCTTAGGATTATAGACATGAGCCACTCTGCCTGGCACCACACTGTTTCTTTTCTGCCAGAACTAAGGATGACAGCCCCCATAACCTTGGTAAGGTTTCTTACAGTTCACTCACACCGCCCCCCTCATTCTTCACTGGGGCCTTCCTTACCAGATTTTAAACACTTCTCACTTTTAGGACTTTAGGACTTGCAGCCTCTTTGTCACCCAGGCTTGTCTTTTTCCTTTTTTTTTTTTTTTTCTTTTTTTTTTTTTTTGTGACGGAGTCTCGCTGTGTCCCCCAGGCTGGAGTGCAGTGGCGCGATCTCGGCTCACTGCAAGCTCCGCCTCCCGGGTTCCCGCCATTCTCCCGCCTCAGCCTCTGAGTAGCTGGGACTACAGGCGCCCGCCACCGCGCCCGGCTAGTTTTTTGTATTTTTAGTAGAGACGGGGTTTCACCGTGTTAGCCAGGATGGTCTCGATCTCCTGACCTCGTGATCCACCCGCCTCGGCCTCCCAAAGTGCTGGGATTACAGGCTTGAGCCACCGCGCCCAGCCTCCTTTTTTTTTTTTTTTTTTTTTTTTTTTTTTTCCTTTGAGACAGGGTCTCCCTGTGTCTCCCAGGCTGGAGTGCAGTGGTGCGATCTCGGCTCACTGTAACCTCCATCTCCCGGGTTCAAGCAATTTTCCTGCCTCAGCCTCCTGAGTAGCTGGGATTACAAGTGTGTGCCACCACGGCCCAGCTAATTGTTTGTGTTTTTCATAGAAACGGGGCCAGGCGCAGTGGCTCATGCCTGTAATCCCAGCATTTTGGGAGGCTGAGGCGGGCGGATCACCTGAGGTGGGGAGTTTGAGACCAGCCTGACCAACATGGAGACACCCGTCTCTACTAAAAATGCAAAAAAAATTAGCCAGGCACAGTAGTGCATGCCTGTAATCCCAGCTACTTGGGAGACTGAGGCAGGAGAATTGCTGGAAACTCGGAGACGGAGGTTGCAGTGAGCCGAGATCGTGCCACTGCACTCCAACCTGGGCAACAGAGAGATACTCTGTTTCAAAAAATAAAATAGAGACGGAGTTTTGCTCTGTTGGCCAGGCTGGTCTTAAACTCCTGGCCTCAAGTGATCCTCCCACCTCATCCTCCCAAAGTGTCTGAAGTCACCACGCCCAGCCTCCCTCATCTTCTTCTCATACTCCAATTTTTCTCTCTCCATAACTTTCTTCTGAGTTCAGCTATTTCCCAGCTATTTGTTAGGGAATGTTTTTTCTTTTCCTTTTTCTTTTTCTTTTTTTTCTTTTTTTGAGACTGAGTCTCACTCTGTCGTCCAGGCTGGAGTGCAGTGGTGTGATCTTGGTTCACTGCAGCCTCCACCTCCTGGGTTCAAGTGATTCTCGTGCCTCAGCCTCCCCAGTAGCTGAGATTTCAGGTGCCTGCCACCGCATCTGGCTAATTTTTATATTTTTAGTAGAGATGGAGTTTACCCTGTTGCCCAGGTTGGTCTTGAACCCCTGATCTCAGGTGAACCACCCGCCTTGGTCTCCCAAAGTTCTGGGATTACAGGCGTGAGCCACCGTGCCTGGCTGGTGAACGTTTTTTCTTTCCCCTAGATAAAGCCACCCTTTCAAATCTCTTCTTCTCTATGGCCAATTGCGTTTCAGTCTCTCTGTTAGAAATTCAAATTACCCAATGTTAATTTGAGTGCCCACTATGGACAAAACATAAAGACATAAAGTCTGGAAAGATTAGTAACGTTTTGTTCCTGCTCTCAAAGCAGACCATTGAGGCTGGACCCAGTGGCTCAGACCTACAATCCCAGCACTTTCAGGGGCCAAGATGAGAAGATTGCTTGAGCCCAGGAATTCAAGACCAGCCTGGGCAACAAAGCAAACCCTGTCTGTACAAACATTTTAAAAATTAGCCAGGCATGATGGCGCATGCCTGTGGTCCCAGCTACTCAAGAGGCTAAGGCAGGAGGATCACTTGAGCCCAGGAGGTCGAGGTTACAGTGAGCTGTGATCACGCCACTGTACTCCAGCCTGGATGACAGAGTGAGACCATCTCAAAAAAAAAAGTGGACCATCTAACCTAGTGGCACAAGTCACTGTGATGTAAGTCAGCATGTATGCTGTATATCATTAAAAATAAAACATTAAAAAAGGCTGGGCGAGGTGGCTCACACCTGTAATCCCAGCACTTTGGAATGCCGAGGCAGGTGGATCACCTGAGGTTGGGACTTTGAGACCAGCCTGACCAACATAGAAAAACCCTGTCTCTACTAAAAATAGAAAATTAGCTGGGCGTGGTGCCACATGCCTGTAATCCCAGCTATTCAGGAAGCTGAGGCAGGAGAATCACTTGAACCGGGAGGCGGAGGTTGCGGTGAGCGGAGATCGCGCCATTGCACTCCAGCATAGGCAACAAGAGTGAAATTCTGTCTAAAAAAATAAAAAAGTAACAAAACAAAACAAAACAAACCACTAGGAAAGCAGGAAGAGATTAATTACAATTGTGGGGAGTTCGCATTTTAGTTGGGTCTTGCGAAGGGTGAATAGAGCACAAAAGATGAAGGAAGAGATGCATGCCTGCATGCCTCGGGAATTGGATTGGACCCGAAAGTCCTTTGGGGGTGGGAAGGTTTCATTTGAACTGCCTCCATAATCTGGGCAAGGGTCTCTCAAGAGAGACCTCAGGATCCCTCTAAAGGCTGAGAAATTCAGAGCTACATGTAGGTAGTTTTCCTGGAAAGGAAAACTTAGACGTGTTAGAAAAGAAATTCATGTACCTATGCACATGGTGCTGTTGAATGTGTGTGTGTGTGTGGTTCTTTTTTTTTTTTTTTGAGACAGAGTCTTAATCTGTCATCCAGGCTGGAGTGCAGTAGCGCAATCTCGGCTCACTGCAACCTCTGCCTCCCAGGTTCAAGCAATTCTCCCACCTCAGCCTCCTGAGTAGCTGAGATTACAGGCGTGCGCCACCATGCCCCACTAATTTTGGTATTTTCTGTAGAGCCAGGGTTTCGCCATGTTTCCCAGGCTTGTCTTGAACTCTTGGGCTCAGGCTATCTGTTCACCTCAGCCTCCCAAAGTGCTGGGATTGTAGGAGTGAGCCACCGCACCCGGCCCATATCTTAGTTTGGGGTAGATCAGAGAGGGCCTCCCAGAAATGGTGACATCTAAGTTCACATTTACAGGATAAGGTGAAACTGGACAGGTAAAGAGAAGCAGAGGACTACCCAGGGCAGGATGGAAACAGGATGCACATGGGATGGGCAGCTGGCAGGCCTGCAGGGTTACAAACAGCAAGGAGCACAGTAACTGAGGGTTCACATTGGAAAGAAAAAGGGACAGAGCTGAGAGAGATAAGGGTAAGGAACTTTCAGGGGTGTCAGTGTGCGTAGGGGTAGGTAACAGAAGGTAAAAAGCTTTTTTTTTTTTTTTGAGATGGAGTCTCGCTCTGTTGCCTAGGCTGGAGTGCAGTGGCATGATCTCAGCTCACTGCAACCTCCACCTCCGGGTTCAAGCAATTCTCTGTGTCAGCCTCCTGAGTAGCTGGGATTACACGCCCGTGCCACCATGCCCAGCTAATTTTCGAATTTTTAGTAGAGATGGGGTTTCACCATGTTGATCAGGCTGATCTTGAACTCTTGACCTTGTGATCTGCCTGCCTTGGCCTCCCAAAGTGCTGGGATTACAGGCGTGAGCTACTGCACCCGGCCCTGTTTGGAGTATATTTTCTGAGGAAAGTGGGGAGCTACGAAACTACTGGAGGTTTCATAACTAAAACCCGCATGACTTGATGATAAATTCATGTCACAGGAGGCTTAAGGTACATACCAAAGAGGCAGGATTGGCCACATAATTTGTGGGATCCAGTGCAAAAGGAAATTTTGAGGCCTATTTTTGAAAAAGTATTAAGAATTTCAAGATGGCAACAGTAGGACATTAAATGAAGCATGCAGTCCTTCTAATCACAAGTCTCTAGCAAGTTCCACTGTCCAGGGTCCCACTGCTCAGGTTCCACTGCTCCAGTCACACATTCAGATTATCCAGGTCACAGTGCCCAGGCCCCACTGCTCAGGTCACTCTGCCTAGGTCACGCTGCCCAGCTCACATCACCCATATCACACAGCTTAGGTCACACATCCAGGTCACACATCCAGATTATCCAGGTCCCACTGCTCAGGTCCCACTACCCAGGTCACACTGCCCAGCTCACACCACCCAGATCACACAGCTCAGGTCACACATCCAGGTCACACATCCAGATTATCCAGGTCCCAGTGCTCAGGTCCCACTGCCCAGGTCCCACTGCTCAGGTCACATGTTTAGGTCACTTTGCCCAGGTCCCACTGCTCAGGTCACACTGCCCATGAAGTTGGCCCTGGAGATAGGCTTCATATCTCTGTTAGAATTTAAAAATATCGCGAAGGCCCGCGGCGGGTGTTGACGCGATGTGATTTCTGCCCAGTGCTCTGAATGTCAAAGTGAAGAAATTCAATGAAGCGCGGGTAAACGGCGGGAGTAACTATGACTCTCTTAAGGTAGCCAAATGCCTCGTCATCTAATTAGTGACGCGCATGAATGGATGAACGAGATTCCCACTGTCCCTACCTACTATCCAGCGAAACCACAGCCAAGGGAACGGGCTTGGCGGAATCAGCGGGGAAAGAAGACCCTGTTGAGCTTGACTCTAGTCTGGCACGGTGAAGAGACATGAGAGGTGTAGAATAAGTGGGAGGCCCCCGGCGCCCCACCGCGTCCCCGCGAGGGGGCGGGGCGGGGTCCGCCGGCCTTGTGGGCCGCCGGTGAAATACCACTACTCTGATCGTTTTTTCACTGACCCGGTGAGGCGGGGGGGGGGGGGGGGGGGGCCGAGTCCCGAGGGGCTCTCGTCTCCTTAAGCTGATAAGCAACTTCAGCAAAGTCTCAGGATACAAAATTAATGTGCAAAAATCACAAGCATTCTTATACACCAGTAACAGACGAGCAGAGAGCCAAGTCAGGAATGAACTTCCATTCACAATTGCCTCAAAGAGAATAAAATACCTAGGAATCCAACTTACAAGGGATGTCAAGGACCTCTTCAAGGAGAACTACAAACCACTGCTCAGTGAAATCAAAGAGGACACAAACAAATGGAAGAACATACCATGTTCATGGATAGGAAGAATCAATATCGTGAAAATGGCCATACTGCCCAAGGTTATTTATAGATTCAATGCCATCCCCATCAAGCTACCAATGAGTTTCTTCACAGAATTGGAAAAAACGGCTTTAAAGTTCATATGGAACCAAAAAAGAGCCCGCATTGCCAAGACAATCCTAAGTCAAAAGGACAAAGCTGGAGGCGTCACGCTACCTGACTTCAAACTATACTACAAGGCTACAGTAACCAAAACAGCATGGTACTGGTACCAAAACAGAGATATAGACCAATGGAACAGAACAGAGTCCTCAGAAATAATACCACACATCTACAGCCATCTGATCTTTGACAAACCTGAGAGAAACAAGAAATGGGGAAAGGATTCCCTATTTAATAAATGGTGCTGGGAAAATTGGCTAGCCATAAGTAGAAAGCTGAAACTGGATCCTTTCCTTACTCCTTATACAAAGATTAATTCAAGATGGATTAGAGACTTAAATGTTAGACCTAATACCATAAAAACCCTAGAAGAAAATCTAGGTAGTACCATTCAGGACATAGGCATGGGCAAGGACTTCATGTCTAAAACACCAAAAGCAACGGCAGCAAAAGCCAAAATTGACAAATGGGATCTAATTAAACTAAAGAGCTTCTGCACAGCAAAAGAAACTACCATCAGAGTGAACAAGCAACCTACAGAATGGGAGAAAATGTTTGCAATCTACTCATCTGACAAAGGGCTAATATCCAGAATCTACAAAGAACTCAAACAAATATACAAGAAAAAAACAAACAACCCCATCAAAAAGTGGGGAAAGGATATGAACAGACATTTCTCAAAAGAAGACATTCATACAGCCAACAGACACATGAAAAAATGCTCATCATCACTCGCCATCAGAGAAATGCAAATCAAAACCACAATGAGATACCATCTCACACCAGCTAGAATGGCAATCATTAAAAAGTCAGGAAACAACAGGTGCTGGAGAGGATGTGGAGAAATAGGAACACTTTTACACTGTTGGTGGGATTGTAAACTAGTTCAACCATTATGGAAAACAGTATGGCAATTCCTCAAGGATCTAGAACTAGATGTACCATATGACCCAGCCATCCCACTACTGGGTATATACCCAAAGGATTATAAATTATTCTACTACAAAGACACATGCACACATATGTTTATTGTGGCACTATTCACAATAGCAAAGACTTGGAATCAACCCAAATGTCCATCTGTGACAGACTGGATTAAGAAAATGTGGCACATATACACCATGGAATACTATGCAGCCATAAAAAAGGATGAGTTTGCATCCTTTGTAGGGACATGGATGCACCTGGAAACCATCATTCTTAGCAAACTATCACAAGAAGAGAAACCAAACCCGCATGTTCTCACTCATAGGTGGGAACTGAACAATGAGATCACTTGGACTCGGGAAGGGGAACAACACACACCGGGGCCTATCATGGGGAGGGGGGCGGGAGGGATTGCATTGGGGAGTTATACATGATAAAATGATGAATTGATGGGTGCTGACAAGTTGATGGGTGCAGCACACCAACATGGCACAAATATACATATGTAACAAACCTGCACGTTATGCACATGTACCCTAGAACTTAAAGTATAAAAAAAAATAAGAACTTAAAAATAAAACTAAACAGAAAAAAAAATAATATATATATATACACACACACACACACAGACACACACATTTGATACAGGGTCTGGCTCTGTTGCCCAGGCTGGAGTACAGCAGTGCAATCACAGCCCACTACAACCTCTGCCTACCGGGCTGAAGTAATTCTCTCACCTCAGCCGCCAGAGTATCTGGGACTACAAACACGTGCCACCACGCCTGGCATGTTTTTGTGAGTTATTTGATAGAGACAGGGTTTCACCATATTGCCCAGGCTGGTAAACAAAAGAAAATTTTGTAAGCTCTCTCATTTTGTCAGAACACAGGGAACTGCTTCCCGGAGGCCATGATAATTGTGAGTTTCATAGGAGTGAGAGGAGGAAAATAAGTAGTATGCCAGATGATTCATTAAAGAATCTGGCACTTGTACAGGGTCAGGCCTATGAAGGTCAGAATGTGGAGCTGGCTCCAGTCCTGAATTGCAGCCAAGGTGGAAGTCAAGAATTATGATTGATATGTTCGCAGAGATCTATGTAATTAATCACATATTTATTAAAGCACATTTGGGGTTTGGCCTGGTTCTGGACTGGGGTTGTGAGACAGAGTACAGTAAGACAAAATCCCTGCCTCCGAGAAACTCAAAATAACAATGTTCCCAGAAAGGGGTCCCAATCTAGAACCCAAGAGAGGGCTTTTGGATCTCACACAAGAAATAATTCAAGGCAAGTTCATAAAGTAAAGTGAAAGCAAGTTTATTAAGAAAGTAAAGGAGGACCGGGTGCAGTGGCTCATGCCTGTAATCCCAGCGCTTGGGAGGCCAAAGTGGGCGGATCATTTGAGGCCAGGAGTTGGAGAACAGCCTGGCTAACATGATGAAACCCAGTCTCTACAAAAAAAAGTAGCCGGCCGGGCGCGGTGGCTCAAGCCTGTAATCCCAGCACTTTGGGAGGCCGAGACGGGCGGATCACGAGGTCAGGAGATCGAGACCACCCTCGCTAACACGGTGAAACCCCGTCTCTACTAAAAACTACAAAAAACTAGCCGGGCGAGGTGGCGGTGCCTGTAGTCCCAGCTACTCGGGAGGCTGAGGCAGGAGTTGGCGTAAACCCGGGAGGCGGAGCTTGCAGTGAGCTGAGATCCGGCCACAGCACTCCAGCTTGGGTGACAGAGCGAGACTCCGTCTCAAAAAAAAAAATAAAAATAAAAATAAAGTAGCCAGGTGTGGTGGCATGTGCCTGTAATCCCAGCTACTCAGGAGGCTGAGGCAGAAGAATCACTTGAACGCAGGAGGCAGAGGCTGCAGTGAGCCGAGATCGACGAGAGACTCCGTTTCCACACCCCCCCCCCCCCCGCCAAGAAAAGGAATAAAATAAAGAAATAAAGGAATAAAGAATGGCTACTCTATAGGCAGAGTGGCAGTGTGACTGCTCCACTAAGGATACTTATAGTTATTTCTTGATTATATGCTAAACAAGGAGTGGATTATTCATGAGTTTTCCAGGAAAGGGGTGGGCAAGTCCCGGAACTGAAGGTTCTTCCCCCCCATTTTAGACAATATAAGTTAACTTCCTGACATTGCCATGGCCTTTGTAAACTGTCATGGTGCTTGTGGGAGTGTCTTTTAGCGTGCTAATATATTATGATGAGCGTATAAGGAGCAGCGAGGATGACCAGAGGTCACTTTTGTCGCCATCTTGGTTTTGATTGGATTTGGCTGCCTTCTTTACTGCAACCTATTTTATTAGCAAAGTCTTTATGACCTGCACCTTGTCCTGACCTTCTATCTCATCCAGTGACTTAGAATGCCTAGCCTCCAGGGAATGCAGTCCAGTAGTTCTCAGCCTCATTTTACCTAGCCCCTATTCAAGATGGAGTCACTGTGGTTCCAACGTCTCTGACAATAAGAGACAAAGATGGGCAGATGCAGTCATTAGTGGTAGATTTGTGCAACTAACAGTAAAAACAATCAAAAAACAGTATTCTGATTAATGGTGATATTATTGTTGTAACCAAGCGAGTTATAGGGAGAACGCCACACTCTGAGACTAACTCAGGAGTCCTTTATTGCCGGCGACCGAGAGACGGCTAGAGCTCGAAATTCTCTCAGTCCCGAAGAAGGGGCTAGATTTTTTATACCTTGTCCTAAATAGGGGAGGGGGAGTCTAGCTGAAGAAATTTTTTTACAGAAGCAGAACAGGCAAAAAGTTAAAAGATGAATTGTTACAGAAACAGTTACAGGAAAATAAACAGTCCCAAGTTCAGGGGCTTAAATTATCACAAAGTGATAAACGCAGGGGCTCTGGGTACCATCAACCGAGGGCATTCCCAGGAGCTGCTGGTACAGCTTGCCTCAGTATCTTAAATAAGCACATTCCTGGATGTGCTTGGAGTCAGCTTGCAACAGTTATGTCCTTAAGGGAAGGTGACAAGGGGCTGCAAGCGAAGAAACCAAAATGGAGTCTGTCCGGCTCTCTCAGTTAAGAGAGAGTCAATCAGGTTAAAACAAGGTAGGGTATCACTTTATGGCATCAATGTTTAAAATTTGGAATGCGGGCTGGGCGCGGTGGCTCACGCCTGTAATCCCAGCACTTTGGGAAGCCGAGACGGGCGGATCACGAGGTCAGGAGATCGAGACCATCCTGGCTAACACAGTTAAACCCCGTCTCTACTAAAAATACAAAAACGAGCCGGGCGAGGTGGCGGGCGCCTGTAGTCCCAGCTACTCGGGAGACTGAGGCAGGAGAATGGCGTAAACGCAGGAGGCGGAGCTTGCAGTGAGCTGAGATCCGGCCACTGCACTCCAGTCCCCGCGACAGAGCGAGACTCCGCCTCAAAAATAAAATAAAATAAAATAAAATAAAATAAAATAAAATAAAATTAAATTAAATTAAAATAAAATAAAATTTGGAATGCAATCGAATATATCTGTATTAGTCACAGTCCAGTCAGGAAAACAACCATTCTAGATATTCCAAAAAGAGGCAATACAATACGGGGAATTGTTTGCCGTGATAAAATATTTTACAAGTGTCATCTTGACCGAGTTTTGAAGCCATGGCTAAAAATTCGTAATTCCCCGTCACAGGCAGTTTGCCAACTATTTCCCTTATCAGGCAGTAACACGCCTGGGTTACAATATGCACAGATTCAGGGCCAGAGACCCCGGGTACTTTTCAGCTCAGGAATGGCCCTTTCTTGTTTGGTCACAGAATTGTCAAAATACCCAAACTCCAGGAAGCCCTAAAACCTCCTTTGCATTACAAAAAACACCTCAACACTTCCAGCTTGCTGTTACTCTTCCTGGTGCAACTCCCGTGTGGCCCTGTGTGGCAGCCTTCTCTCCTTTGGAGAAGTAACAGAGAGTTCTGCCTTTCACCCAGCCCAGCGTCACTGTGTCCTGTCTCACCAACGGAGACCTCTTCAGGCTTTTCTGAAGATTGTGTCAAAGGTGGAGAAGGAAGGTCCTGCCCCTCCCAAAGCCCAGGGTAAGGCAAAGGACTTGAAGGCGAAGAAGGCAGTGCTGAAAGGCATCCACAGCCACAGTGAAAAAGAAGATCCTCAAGTCACCCAGCTTCTAGCAGCCCAAGACACTGCAGCTCCCGAGGCAGCCCAAGTCTCCTCGGCAGAGCACGCCGAGGGGAAGCAAGCTTGACCACTGAACCGTCAGCGTGTTCCACAGGCCTCCTTAGTCGGCCCAGAAGATGGAAGACAACAGCACACTGTGTTATTGTGGGTGTTAAAGCCTGCGTTGCGGCTCAGAAAACAATATGCCCAGCCTGCGTGGTGGCTTGAACCTGTAATCCCAGCACTTTTGGAGGCCCAGGCGGGCAGATTGCTTAAGCTCAGGAGTTGGAGCCCTGCCTGGACAATATAGTAAGACCCCCATTTCTACAAAAAATACAAATTAAAAAAAAGTTAGCCAGTATAGTGTCGCGCTCCTGGAGGCCCAGCTACTCAGGAGGCTGAGGCAAGAGAATTGCTTGAGCCTGGGAGGTCAAGGCTGCAGTGAGCCGCAAATGCGCCACTGCACTCCAGCCTTGACCCTGTCTTTAAAAAACCAAAAAGTCAGCTAAATATGGGTAGCCGCTACATAATGTGTCCCTAGAAATAAATATGAAACCAGAATGTCCGCAAGTTGACACTGTAGAGTTTCTGTTCCCAGAGAGCTTAAAAATCTTTCTAATGCCGGCCGGGCGCGGTGGCTCAAGCCTGTAATCCCAGCACTTTGGGAGGCCGAGACGGGCGGATCACGAGGTCAGGAGATCGAGACCATCCTGGCTAATACGGTGAAACCCCGTCTCTACTAAAAAATACAAAAAACTAGCCGGGCGACGAGGCGGGCGCCTGTAGTCCCAGCTACTCGGGAGGCTGAGACAGGAGAATGGCGTGAACCCGGGAGGCGGAGCTTGCAGTGAGCTGAGAGCCGGCCACTGCACTCCAGCCTGGGCGGCAGAGCAAGACTCCGTCTCAAAAAAAAAAAAAAAAAAAAAAAAAAAAAATCTTTCTAATGACATCTGAACTTTTTTTTTTTTTTTTTTTTTTTTTTTTTTTTTTTTGAGACGGAGTCTGGCTCTGTTGCCCAAGCTGGAGTGCAGTAGCGCGATCTCGGCTCACTGCAACATCCATCTCCCAGGTTCAAGTGATTCTCCTGCCTCAGCCTCCAGGAGTAACTGGGACTACGGGCACGCGCCACCATGCCTGACTAATTTTTGTATTTTTAGTAGAGATAGGGTTTCATCATACTTGCCAGGCTGCTTTTGAACTTTTTTTTTTTTTTTTTTTTTGAGACGGAGTCTCGCTCTGCCGCCCAGGCTGGAGTGCAGTGGCCGGATCTCAGCTCACTGCAAGCTCCGCCTCCCGGGTTCACGCCATTCTCCTGCCTCAGCCTCCCAAGTAGCTGGGACTACAGGCGCCCGCCACGTCGCCCGGCTAGTTTTTTGTATTTTTAGTAGAGACGGGGTTTCACCATGTTAGCTAGGATGGTCTCGATCTCCTGACCTCGTGATCCGCCCGTCTCGGCCTCCCAAAGTGCTGGGATTACAGGCTTGAGCCACCGCGCCCCGCCATGCTTTTGAACTCTTGACCTCAGGTGATCCACCCGCCTCGGCCTCCCGACGTCTGGAATTATAGGCGTGAGCCACTGCTCCTGACCTGTTTTTTTTTGTTTTGTTTTGACACAGGATCTTATTCTGTTGCCCAAACTGGAATGCAGTGGTGTGATCACGGCTCACTGCAGCCTTCACCTCCTGGGCTCAAGTGATCCTCCTGCCTCAGGCTCCTGAATAGCTGGAACAACAGGCACGCACCTAGGGTGCTACAAGTTTCTTTTCTTTTTTGAGATGTAGTTTCGCTCTTGTTACCCAGGCTGGAGTGCAATGGCGCAATCTCGGCTCACCGCAACCTCCACCTCCTAGGTTCAAGTGATTCTCCTGCGTCATCCTCCCAAGTGGCTGGGATGACAGGCATATGCCACCACGGCCGGCTAATTTTGTATTTTTAGTAGAGACGGGGTTTCTCCATGTTGGTCAGGCTGGTCTTGAACTCTCGACCTCAGATGATCCACCTGCCTCGGCCTCCCAAAGTACTGGGATTACAGGCATAAGCCACTGTGCCTGGTCTGTTTTTTTTTTGTTGTTGTTGTTTGTTTGTTTGTTTGTTTGACACAGGATCTTATTCTGTTGCCCAGGCTGGAATGCAGTGGTGGGATCACAGTTCACTGCAGCCTCCACCTCCTGGGCTCAAGTGATCCTCCTGCCTCAGGCTCCTGGATAGCTGGAACAACAGGCATGCGCCATGGCTACTACAAGTTTCTTCTTTCTTTCTTTCTTTCTTTTTTTTTTTTTTGAGATGGAGTCTGGCTCTGCCGCCCAGGCTGGAGGTGCAGTGGCGCGATCTCGGCTCACTGCAAGCTCCGCCTCCCAGGTTCACACCATTCTCTTGCCTCAGCCTCCTGAGTAGGTGGGACTACAGGCTCCCACCACCATGCCCGGCTCATTTTTTGTATTTTTAGTAGAGACAGGGTTTCACCGTGTTAGCCAAGATGGTCTCGATCTCCTGACCTCGTGATCCGCCCGCCTCAGCCTCCCAAAGTGCTGGGATTACAGACGTGAGCCACCGAGCCCGGCCTCTTTTTTTTTTTTTTTTTTTTTTTTTTTTTCAGATGAAGTCTTTCTCTTGTCCCCCAGGCTGGAGTGCAATGGCGCCACCTAGGCTCACTGCAACCTCTGCCTCCCGGGTTCAAGTGATTCTCCTGCCTGAGCCTCCTGAGTAGCTGGGATTACAGGTGCATACCACAACACCCGGCTAATTTTTGTGTTTTAAGTAGAGACGGGGTTTCACCATGTTGGCCAGGCTGGTCTTGAACTCCTGACCTCAAGCGATCTGCCTGCCTTGGCCTCCCAAAGTGCTGGGATTACAGGCATGAGCCAGTGCGCCCAGCCTTTTTTTTTTTTTTTTTAACATATATTTTTTTAAGACAAGTTTTTAAATTTGCTTCCTTCACAACCAAGCAGAGTCCATTAGCTTAGACTGCCTGGGGAACTCTGATCGAGACAGATACAGCCTCTAGCATGTCCAAGGAATCGTCTCATGTGTTTTAAGTTTATGAGACCTATGTTTCTTATGACTATGACTCATATCAGCACTTTAATTTTCCATTTTCCATCCATGGTTATAAATTAATAAGGGCTAAAATGCAATGAAATATTTAAAGGCTTGTACAAATAGTCCTTAAGAGGGCAGTGCTGCTGAAATTGGCAGTATCAGCAGGTGAGATGGTTGATATGAGAATGGTTGTCAGCTGAGAGATGAAAGTTCTAATTCAGCAGAAGTAATGTTCTTAAAGACTGTGTGGTAGATTGCATTACTAATCAAGTTCACCAAATAGCCGGGCGCGGTGGCTCAAGCCTGTAATCCCAGCACTTTGGGAGGCCGAGACGGGCGGATCACGAGGTCAGGAGATCGAGAGCATCCTGGCTAATACGGTGAAACCCCGTCTCTACTAAAAAATACAAAAAACCAGCCGGGCGACGAGGCAGGCGCCTGTAGTCCCAGCTACTCGGGAGGCTGAGACAGGAGAATGGCGTCAACCTGGGAGGCGGAGCTTGCAGTGAGCTGAGAGCCGGCCACCGCACTCCAGCCTGGGCGGCAGAGCAAGACTCCGTCTCAAAAAAAAAAAAAAAAAAGTTCACCAAATAATCTGGCTCCCTCTCTGTGGTGCCTCTGAAAAATATTGAGAATAATATAATTAACAATTTTTTTTTTTTTTTTTTTTTTTTTTTTTGAGACGGAGTCTTGCTCTGCCACCCAGGTTGGAGTGCAGTGGCCGGATCTCAGCTCACTGCAAGCTCCGCCTCCCGGGTTTACGCCATTCTCCTGCCTCAGCCTCCCGAGTAGCTGGGACTACAGGCGCCCGCCTCGTCGCCCGGCTAGTTTTTTGTATTTTTAAGTAGAGACAGGGTTTCACCGTATTAGCCAGGATGCTCTCGATCTCCTGACCTCGTGATCCGCCCGTCTCGGCCTCCCAAAGTGCTGGGATTACAGGCTTGAGCCACCGCGCCCGGCCCCAATTAACAATATTTTTTATTCCATTACTCAGATTTCATCACATCGTAAGATTTTGCCATTTTTGGTGCATAGTCTTTTTTTTTTTTTTTGAGATGAAGTCTTGCTCTGTCACCCAGGCTGGAATTCAGTGACTCAATCTGGGCTCACTGCAACCTCCACCTCCCAGATTCAAGCGATTCTCCTGCCTCAGGCTCCCAAGTAGCTGGGATTACAGGCACGTGCCACCATGCCCAGCTAATTTTTGTATTTTTAGTAGAGGTGGGGTTTCACCATGTTGGCCAGACTAGTCTGGAACTTCTGACCTCAGGTGATATACCCGCCTCAGCCTCCCAAAGTGCTGAGATCACAGGCATGAGCCACTGTGCCCAGCCTGGTTCACATTCTTTATAAAGAAATAAAACATTGCAGATACAAAGTTCAAGCTCCTGCACATCCATCTTCATCCTCTTCCTCTCCTTTAAAAAGTCTACATTTTACAACTCAGTAATTTAGTCCTTGAAAAGGCTAGAAGCCATCAAAATAAAAATCTCACTTTGAAAAAAATACATTGTTTTCCTTTTCTTTTTGAGACAAGGTCTTACTCTGTCCTGCCTGCTCAAATTCAGTGTCATGATCATAGCTCACTACAGACTTGAACTCCTGAGCTCAAGCAATCCTCCTGCCTTAGCCTCTCCAGTAGCTGGGACTACAGGCATACACCACCACGCCCAGCTAATTGCTTTTGTTTTTGTTTTTGTTTTTTGAGGTAGAGTTTTGCTCTGTCAACCAGGCAGAAGGCTCACTGCAACCTCTGCCTCCTGGGTTCAAGCAATTCTCATTCCTCAGCCTCCCGAATAGCTGGATTACAGGTGTGCACCACCACGGGCCTAGTTAATTTTTATATTTTTAGTAGAGATGGGGTTTGGCCAAGCTGGTCTTGAACTTCTGGCCTCAAGTGATCTGCCCACCTGGGCCTCCCAAAGTGCTGAGATTACAGGCATGAGCCACCTCGCCCACTCTGGTTTTTGTATTTTTAGTAGAGATAGGGTTTCACCATGTTGTCCAAACTGGTCTCGAATTCCTGGGCTCAAGTGATCCACCTGCCTTGGCTCCCAAGGTGCTGAGATTTCAGGCATGAGCCACTGCGCCTGGCCTGAGAAGCATACTTAAAATCAATCAATCAATCAATCAATCAATCAATCAATCACAATTTGTTATATCAACATGTAAATGTCAGACAGTCATTGAAAATGTCAGCCAGTCAGAGGAGAGAATTGAGGGAAAGACAGGACAATATTTGATGGCTACATTCTGGGTTTGTTGTTGTTGTTTTTGAGATGGAGTCTCACTCTGTTGCCCAGGTTGAAGTGTAGTGGCACAATCTTGACTCACTGCAACCTCCGCCTCCTGGGTTCAAGTGATTCTCCTGTCTCAGCCTCTGGAGTAGTTGGGATCACAGGTACATGCCATCACGCTTGGTTAATTTTTTTTTTTTTTTTTTGAGACGGAGTCTTGCTCTGTCGCCCAGGCTGGAGTACAGTGACGCAATCTCAGCTCACTGCAAGCTCCGCCTCCCAGGTTCACGCCGTTCTTCTGCCTCAGCCTCCCGAGTAGCTGGGACTACAGGCGCCTACCACCATGCCTGGCTAATTTTTTTTTTTTTTTTTGTATTTTTTTAGTAGGGACAGGGTTTCACTGTGTTAGCCAGGATGGTCTCAATCTCCTGACCTCATGATCCGCCCGTCTAGGCCTCCCATAGTGCTGAGATTGCAGGCGTGAGCCACCGTGCCCGGCCATGCCTGATTTTTTTTTTTTTTTTTTGGTATTTGTATTACTTATTTATTTATTTATTTTTGAGATGGAGTCTCACTCTGTCACCCATGTTGGAGTGTAGTGATGTGATCTTGGCTCACTGCAACCTCTGGCTCCCAGGTTCAAGCGTTTCTCCTGCCTCAGCTTCGCAAGTAGCTAGGATTACAGGCTTGTGCCACCATCCCAGCTAATTTTTGTATTTTTTTTAGTGGAGACAGGGTTTTGCCATGTTGGCCTGGCTGGTCTGGAACCCCTAGCCTCAAGTGATCCACCCATATCAACCTCCCAAAGTGCTGGGATGATAGGCCACCATGAGCCACCATGCCCTGCCCTAACCTATTTTTGAAGGCAAGCAGGTTTCCTCACTGTAAAGATGCTCTTTTGATCCTCCCTTACTATACAGTGCTCTTTGAAGGAAGTGACTTTGAGGAGCCCACACCTAAGGAGGGAGGAGTTGTGCTTCCCCTCCTTGAGGACAAAGTATCTACATTAATTATTTGGAATTTTTCTTCATGGGAGATTTCTCTCTTCACCCCCATTTATTTAGTTTTTATTCAATCCTTTATTTATATCAGTAAGGACCTCTGGGTGTTAACATAGTTCTAGTTCCTTTTTTGTTTTTGAGATTGAGTCTGGAGTACAGTGCTGTGATCTTGGCTCATTGCACCCTCAACCTCCTGGACTCAAGTGTTCCTCCCACCTCAGCCTCCTAAGTAGCTGGGGCCACAGGGACGTCACCAAGCCAGACTAATTTTTGTATTTTTTGTTAAGACAGATTTCACCATGTTGCCCAGGCTGGTCTTGAACTCCTGAGCTCAAGCAATTCTCCGACCTCGGCATCCCAAAGTGCTGGGATTACAAGTGTGAGCCACGGAGCCCTTTATTTAAAAAACGTTTTTTTGTTTTCAAATTGAGACAAGCTCTCTCTCTGTCACCTAGGCTGAAATGCAAGATGCAATCACAGCTCACTGTAACCTCAAACTGCTGGGCTCAAGTGATCCTCCCCCAGCCAAGTTCATTTTTAAAAGTGCAAATTTTTCCCCATGGGGAAAACAGGAAAGGCTGCCAAACATTTCCGTAAACAAAGTGCCCTCAGCCTTGTTTCAAGCACATCCCAGGAATGTGTTAAATCTTCTGTGTAGCCAGGGACTTGGCACAAGTAAGGAGGGATTGCTTCTTGTAATCTAAAATGACTGACTAGATTAAAATACCCTTGTGAATATTTCTCCTGGGATATGCTTAAACTAATTCCACATTTCAAGAAGGAAACAAAATTTAAATGCGTTCTTTGTTTCTTGTTGTTATTTAAATGAACCCATGCAAAAAAACAGACAGAAAACCTCCCTTAGACAATAAAAACAACAACAATAACACACACAAACAATGATCATGGATGATTTAGTCCCAAAGAGAGAGAGTCCCACAGAGTCCCAGAGAGAGAGGAGAGAACCGGGTGCAGTGGCTCACGCCTATAATCCTATCACTTTGGGAGTCCGAGGCAGGCAGATCACTTGAGGTCAGGAGTTTGAAACCAGCCTGGCCAATATGGTGAAACCCCATCTATACCAAAAAAAATTAGGCCAAGCCTGGTGGCTCACGCCTGTAATCCCAAAACTTTGGGAGGCTGAGGTGGGTGGATCACCTGAGGTCGGGAGTTTGAGACCAGCCTGACCAACATGGAGAAACCCCATCTACTAAAAATACAAATTAGCTGGGTGTGGTGGCGCATGCCTGTAATCCCAGCTACTCGGGAGGCTGAGGCAGGAGAATCGCTTGAACCCAGGAGGCAGAGGTTGCAGTGAGCCAAGATTGTGCCATTGCACTCTAGCCTGGGCAACAAGAGTGAAACTCTGTCTCAAAAAGAAAGAAAGAAAGAAAGAAACTAGCAAGGCGTGGTGGTGGGTGCCTGTAATCCCAGCTACTTGGGAGGCTGAATCAGGAGAATTGCTTGAACCTGGGAGGTGGAGATTGCAGTAAGTCAAGATGATCACACCTGCCACTTCAGCCTGGGCGACAGAGCGAGACTCTGCCTCAAAAAAAATAAAAATAAAAAAAAATAAGGGAGAGGGAGGCAGCGAAGGTGCTCTTGCCCCTCACCACCTTCCTGGAGCCCTCAATTTCACTGCAGACCTTACCAAGTACTTAGGCAAGTTTCACCTGCAAGGGAAGCTCCTGGTTGTCAAGGTGATCCCAGCAAGCAGCAACCTGCTTTCAGACAACCATAAAGCTAAGTAATGGTGATGGGATACAGTCACCAACCATATCCTGACTTCCTGAAGTCTCCAAGCTCCACATGATTGCCCAACTCCCTTTTCATGCCACAACCTGCAAAACCTCAGGATCATTCTTCTCACACTTACAATAGTTGCCCATGGACTTGGCACTGATGGAGAGCTGGTCCTCCCCTCCAAAGGCTGTCTTCCTTACTAGCTTTAGAAGGTAATACTATGTAAAGCTGTAGCTCTGCCACTAATTACCTGTGTACCTTTGGGCAAGTTGCCTCACCTCTTTTGCCTCAGTTTTTCACGTGTAAAATGAAGACACTAGTTCTAGTTGGCTCCAAGCTCTCTCTGGCCTGATCTTTCATGACCATGTTAAATCTTTCAAGGCTGAGATAATACCGTTTCCCAATACTGTGCAAGCATAACACTGGATAAAACAGAGTGTTGGCTGGGCACGGTGGCTCACACTTGTAATCCCAGCACTTTGGGAGACCAAGGTGGGCAGATCACTTGAGGTCAAGGCAGATCACTCGAGGCTAGCTTGGCCAACACAGTGAAACCCTGTCTCTACTTTCTTTTTTTTTTTTTTTTTTTTTTTGAGACAGAATCTTGCTCTGTTGCCCAGGCTGGAGTGCAGTGGCACGATCTCAGCTCACTGCAACTTCTGCCTCCTGGGTTCAAAAGATTCCCCTGCCTTAGCCTCCAAAGTAGCTGGGATTGCAGGTGTGTGCCACCATGCCCAGCTAATTTTTGTGTTTTTTTAGTAGAGATGGGATTTCACCATGTTGGCCAGACTGGTCTGGAATTCCTGACCTTGTGATCTGCCCACCTTAGCCTCCCAAAATGCTGGGATTACAGGCATGAGCCACCATGCCTGGCCTATGTTCTCATTAAATAATTTTTTTTTTTTTTTTTTGAGACGGAGTTTTGCTCTTGTTGCCTAGGCTGGAATGCAATGGCACAATCTCAGCTCACTGCAACCTCCGCCTCCTGGTAGTTTAAGCAATTCTCTTGCCTCAGCTTCCTGAGTAGCTGGGATTACAGGCATGCACCACCACACCTGGCTAATTTTTGTATTTTTAGTAGAGATGGGGTTTCACCAGGTTGGTAAGGCTGATGCTGAACTGACCTCAAGTGATCTGCCTGCCTCGGCCTCCCAAAGTGCTGGGATTACAGGTGTGAGCCATCGGGACCCGGCCAAATAAACATTTTTTGAGTACCTAAATCAGGCTAGTTATGGGTGCCAGAGATACAGTGGTAAACTCAAAAGACAGGCTATTTTATACAGTACTATGTTTGGAATAAATTCCTGGCAGCAGATCTAAGCCTTGCTGGATTCACCTTCCTTTTTCCTTCAGAGGGGTTTTAATTTTGTGCTTTTTACAGTAAGTATTCAATAAATCTCAATTGAGACACTGGTTGAAATAAGGACAGAGTGAGCGATTTTAAATGTCTTCATTACCATCCCAATTTCCTCTTTAAAAATGTCACTTGGCCATTCTTCCCTTTTAAGTTTTATAGCCCCAAAGAAATGAACAACTGGGTAATAAATGTTGGATATAAATTCTAATTCCCTTTCCGGGAATGTAGCTTTGTAACATTCTGTACTACTTTCCTTTGAACTTTGCATGTTGTAAAAATTTATGCAAAAGAGGCTTTCAGAGCCAGCTGAGACACACAGCATCACTTAGAGTTATCTTTCCTAGGCCCACGCTCACAGCATGAAAGGTCTGGTGTAACATGAAAGCCCCAGCTACCATCATGAATTTCTGTAAAGATCCTTCAAAAAACGTATTTCCCTAAGCTTGATATCTGAGAAAATAAGTTCATTTCCAGGCCGGGCACGATGGCTCACACTTGTAATCCCAGCACTTTGGGAGGCCGAGGCGGGTGGATCACGAAGTCAGGAGTTCGAGACCAGCCTGGCCAAGAAGGTGAAACCCCATCTCTACTGAAAATACAAAAATTAGACAGGCGTATGGCGGGCACCTGTAATCCCAGCTACTTGGAAGACTGAGGCAGGGAAATGCTTGAACCCAGGAGTAGGAGGTTGCAGTGAGCCGAGATTGTGCCACTGCACTTCAGCTTGGGGGACAGAGTGAGACTCCATTTCAAAAAACAAAACAAAACAAAAATGAAAAAATTAGCCAGGTGTGGTAGCAGACGCCCGTAATCATTCCAGCTACTTAGGAGGCTGAGGCAGAGAATATCTTGAACCCGGGAGGCGGAGGTTGCAGTGAGTCCAGATCTCACGCCACTGCACTCCAGGCTGGGCGACAGAGAGATACTCCATCTCAAAAAAAAAAAAAGTTCATTTCCAATTAGAGATAGGAATAAAAATAATATTTTTCTATTTTGTAATCACACACAGTTTTTTGTTTGTTTGTTTTGAGACGGAGTCTTGCTCTGTTGCCCAGGCTGGAGCACAGTGGTGCTATCTGGGCTCACCGCAACTTCGCCTCTGGGGTTCAAGGGATTCTCCCTCAGCCTCCCAGGTAGCTGGAATTACAGGCTCATGCCACCACACCCGGCTAAATTTTGTATTTATGTTGGCCAGGCTGGTCTCCAACTGCCAGGCTTAGGTGATGGCATCCGCCTCCGCCTCCCAAAGTGCTGGGATTACAGGCATAAGCCGCCGTGCCGGGCCTTTTCTTATGGTGCTGTAGTTTGTCCCTGCACAACCTCATGTTGAAATTTGATCCCCAGTTGGAGGTGGGGTCTAATGGGAGGTGTTTGGCTCCTGGGAGCAGATTCCTCTTTTTTTCGCTTATTTTTTTTTCTTTTATTTATTTAGTTTTCCGGATCTCTCTTGACTAGATTAACACCCTGGATGTGGGTGGGTGAGTTCTCGCTGTTAGGTTCCCAGGAGAGCTGGCTGTGGAAAAGAGCCTGGTGCCTCCCCCGCCGCTCTCTCTTGCCTTCTCTTTTGCCAGGCAGTCTCTGCACATGCTGGCTCCCCTTCACCTTCCCCCATGAGTGGAAGTAGCCGCAGGCCCTCACCAGAAGCTAAGCAGACACTGGTGCCATGCTTCTTGTACAACCTGCAGAACTGTGAACCAAAAAAACTCTAATTTTTTTTTTTTTTTTGAGACAGGGTCTCACTCTATTGCCCAGGCTGGAGTGCAGTGGCACAATCATGGCTCACTGCAACCTCGACATCCCAGACTCAGGTGATCCTCCCACCTCAGCCTCCCAAGTAGCTGAGACTGCAGGGGCACACCACCACACCAGGCTAATTTTCTTTTCTTTTTTTTTTTTTTTTGAGACAGAGTCTCGCTCTGTTGCCCAGACTGGAGTGCAGTGGCACGATCTCGGCTCATTGCAACCTTCGCCCCCAGGTTCAAGCAATTCTCCTGCCTCAGCCTCCCGAGTAGCTGGGATTACAGGCGCCCACCACCACGCCCGGCTAGTTTTTGTATTTTTAGTAGAGTTGGGGTTTCACCATCTTGGTCAGGCTGGTCTTGAACTCCTGACCTCATGATCCACCCTCCTTGGCCTCCCAAACTGCTGGGATTACAGGCGTGAGCCACCGCGCCTGGCCCTAATTTCTTTTAAACACAAAATGAGGTCTAGGGCACGGTGGCTCATCCCTGTAACCCCAGCACATTAGGAGGCTGAGTGGGTGGATAACTTGAGGTCAGAAGTTGGAGACCAGCCCGGCCAAGATGGCAAAACCCCATCTCTATCAAAAAATAGAAAAATTAACCGGGCACAGTGGCAGACACCTTTGGTCCCAGCTACTTGGGAGGCTGAGACATGAGAATCGCTTGAACCTGGGAGGCAGAGCTTGCAGTTAGCTGAGATCATGCCACTGCACTCCAGCCTGCGTACCAGAGCGAGACAATCTCAAACAAACAAACAAACAAACAAACAAAAAAACCAATATACTCCGTAGTGTGTTAGCTTCCTCAACCCTGGGAAGCTACTTAACCTCGTGGCTTCCTCATTTGTAAAATGGGAATAATAGTAACACCTCACTGAGTTGTTGTTTGGATAGAAGTGTAATATAATCTATGACATAATATAATGGAAACTTACACTAGCTCTGTGCAATTATTATTCACAAATCACAAGTAATTTATTTAAATACAACAAATAAAATCCTTCTATTTTAGTAAACAACTTAAAAGCATTCTTTGAGTATTATATTTCAGATGCATGTTTAGTCCAGTCACTAGGAGAGGAAAGAGGGAGGGAGAGAAAAGAGAACGTGAATTTGGGGGCTGGGGAAATGGAGACAGAGATTAGAATAACAGAAAGGGGGCCGGGCGCGGTGGCTCAAGCCTGTAATCCCAGCACTTTGGGAGGCCGAGACGGGCGGATCACGAGGTCAGGAGATCGAAACCATCCTGGCTAACACGGTGAAACCCCGTCTCTACTAAAAATACAAAAAACTAGCCGGGCGAGGTGGCGGCGCCTGTAGTCCCAGCTACTCGGGAGGCTGAGGCAGGAGAATGGCGTGAACCCGGGAGGCGGAGCTTGCAGTGAGCTGAGATCTGGCCACTGCGCTCCAGTCTGGGTGACAGAGCGAGACTCCGTCTCAAAAAAAAAAAAAAAAAAAAAAAAAAAAAAAAGAATAACAGAAAGGGAAGGACACACAGAAGGATAGCAATAAACAGAGATAAAGAGACATAGTGGGACAAGGAGGTAGAGAGAAAGAGATCCTCAGAGAGAAAAACATGGGCAAATATTCACAGGTACGTATCACAGGTACGTATCACAGGTACCTATGCAGGGGCATCTGCACGTGGCCATGCAACGATTGGGAGAGTGAGAAGAGCTCTGAACTAGGGGACAGGGGACGTGGCTTCCAATATAGTTTCTGCCGCTTGTCAGCTGTGCAACTCAGATTGGTGCTCAAATGCTAGCTTGCATTTTCCTTGTTTGAAAAATGGTAATTTTTCAAATGGGAATGGGGAGGTGGAGAGAATGGCCCATGTTCAAGTCGCCACCTTGTGGTGGTTTCAGATTTCTCCTTAAGGTTCCTCCTGCTTTCTCCTTCACCTCTTCCTCCTCCTCCTCCTCCTGCCACTATGCCCAGCTAATATTTTGTCTTTTTAGTAGAGGTGGAGTTTCACCATGTTGGCCAGGCTGGTCTTGAACTCCTGACCTCGTGATTCGCCTGCCAAGGCCTCCCAAAGTGCTGGGATTACAGGCGTAAGTCATCGTGCCTGGCCCCATCTTTTCTTTTATAGCTTCTGGGTTTCCAGTCTTAGTTAAGATTCTGTCTCCTTAAAGTTTAACGGAGCTTAAATGTTACAACAAAATATCTATCTTCCTGATCCCTAGGTTATACGTATAGCTTTCTGTATTATCTTTAAAGTTTTTTTTCTAATATGTGTGATAGGGTCCCAGATTTATTTTCTTCCAAATAAGTAGTGCCAGTACCATCTATTAAGTAAGTCACTAATTAATTCAATTACTTTTCCACTAAAACACTCAAGTTGTATATAAAATTCTTTTTTTTTTTTTTTTTTTTTGAGACGGAGTCTTGCTCTGTCACCCAGGCTGGAGTGCAGTGGCTGGATCTCCGCTCACTGCAAGCTCCGCCTCCCGGGTTTACGCCATTCTCCTGCCTCAGCCTCCCGAGTAGCTGGGACTATAGGCGCCCACCACCTCGCCCGGCTAGTTTTTTGTATTTTTTAGTAGAGACGGGGTTTCACCGGGTTAGCCAGGATGGTCTCGATCTCCTGACCTTGTGATCCGCCCGTCTCGGCCTCCCAAAGTGCTGGGATTACAGGCTTGAGCCACCGCGCCCGGCTTTTTTTTTTTTTTTTTTTGAGACGGAGTCTCGCTCTGTCACCCAGGCTGGAGTGCAGTGGCCAGATCTCAGCTCACTGCAAGCTCCGCTTCCCGGCTTCACGCCATTCTCCTGCCTCAGCCTCCCGAGTAGCTGGGACTACAGGCGCCGCCACCTCGCCCAGCTAGCTTTTTGTATTTTTAGTAGAGACGGGGTTTCACCGTGTTAGCCAGAGATGGTCTCGATCTCCTGACCTCGTGATCCACCCGTCTCGTCCTCCCAAAGTGCTGGGATTACAGGCTTGAGCCACTGCGCCCGGCCCAAAATTCTTATCTATTTCTGGATTCCATACTCTGGTTCTCCTGACCAATTTGACTATCCCTTTGTTAAGAATTTATTAGATTCCACTGGTAGAGTGCACGTTAATTGGGTTTTATCTGTTCAATAAATATTTTTATTTTTTTATTTTTTTATTTTTTGATATGGAGTCTCACTCTGTTGCCAGGCTAGAGTGCAGTGGTGTGATCTTGGCTCACTGCAACCTCCACCTCCCAGGTTCAAGCGATTTTCCTGCCTCAGCCTCCCGAGTAGCTGGGATTACAGGCGTGTGCCACCACACCCAGCTAATTTTTGTATTTTTAGTAGAGATGGGGTTTCACTGTGTTGGCCAGGATGGTCTCGCTCTCTTAACCTCATAATCAGTCCACTTCGGCCTCCCAAAGTGCTGGGATTACAGGCATGAGCCACTGTGTCCAACTCAATGAATATATCTTGAATATTCTTTCCATTTGGAGTTCCCCAAATTCATTCTCAGTCTTCCTCGCTGCTTGACACAGACATGGGTATGACCCAGCCTCTGAGGAACACTAAGAAAGGAGTAAGGACAGGGTGTATGCCTGACAGAATCTAGTTTGGCAAGCATGGTGGAGTGGCATCCAACTATTCATTATCGTCAGCAGCAGGAGGGGTGGAGCTGCTGGCATTCAGTTCCAAGCATCCTCAGGAGCTGATGGGTGGACTGTTTTTGCTAGAGCAGACTCTAAAATGTCTAGGTGTTATTCTTGCTCTCTCTTTTATTTTTATTTTTTTATTTTTTTATTTTTTTTATTTTATTTTATTTTATTTTATTTTATTTTATTTTATTTTATTTTATTTTATTTATTTATTTTTTTTGAGACGGAGTCTTGCTCTGTCGCCCAGGCTGGAGTGCAGTGGCGCGATCTCGGCTCACTGCAAGCTCCGCCTCCCGGGTTCACGCCATTCTCCTGCCTCAGCCTCCTAGGTAGCTGCGACTACAGGCGCCCGCCACCGCGTCTGGCTAATTTTTTTTTTTTTGTATTTTTAGTAGAGACGGGGTTTCACTGTGGTCTCGATCTCCTGACCTTGTGATCCGCCTGCCTCGGCCTCCCAAAATGCTGGGGTTACAGGCGTGAGCCACCGCGCCCGGCCTTTTTTTTTTGAGATGGAGTCTCGCACTGTCTCCCAGGCTGGAGTGCAATGGCATGATCTCGGCTCACTGTGACCTCCACCTCCTGGGTTCAAGTGATTCTCCTGCCTCAGCTCCTGAGCAGCTGGGATTACAGGCATATGCCAGACACCTGGCTAACTTTTGTATTTTTTTTTTTTTTTTTTTTTGAGACGGAGTCTCGCTCTGTCACCCAGGCTGGAGTGCAGTGGCCAGATCTCAGCTCACTGCAAGCTCCGCCTCTCAGGTTCACGCCATTCTCCTGCCTCAGCCTCCCGAGTAGCTGGGACTACAGGCGCCGCCACCTCGCCCGGCTAGTTTTTTGTATTTTTAGTAGAGACGGGGTTTCACCGTGTTAGCCAGGATGGTCTTGATCTTGTGACCTCGTGATCCGCCCGTCTCGGCCTCCCAAAGTGCTGGGATTACAGGCTTGAGCCACCGCGCCCGGCCTAATTTTTGTATTTTTAGTAGAGACGGAGTTTCACCATGTTGGCCAGGCTGATCTTGAACTCCTGACCTCAGGTGACCCACCTGCTTGGGCCTGCAAAAGTGCTGGGATTATGCGAGTGAATCACCGCACTTGGTCTTAGGTGTTATTCTTGATGGTAAAAGGGCCTGGATCTCTGGTTCTTCTAGAATCCTTTTCAGCTTGAACTTGCCAGAGCAGTTTCTGGGTTTTACAACAAAGAATACTTACTGATGCAAGCTGTTTTATATTTTATTCTGATATTTTATTCCTAAGACTAGTCCTCTGCTCCTTCCCACCACTGCCCACTATTTTTTCCCTTTTTGATCTTTCTCAGATTATTTGAGACGAAGTTCTTTCAGCCATCCAGGCTGGAGTGCAGCGGCACCACCTTGGCTCACTGCAATCACTGTCTCCCAGGTTCAAGCGATTCTCCCGTCTCAGCCTCCCAAGTAGCTGGGATTACAGGCACCTGCCATCACGCCCGGCTAATCTTTGTATTTTAGTAGAGACGGGGTTACACCATGTTGGCCAGGCTGGTCTTGAACTCCTGACCTCAGGTGATCCTCCTGGCTTGGTCTCCCAAAGTGCTAGGATTGCAGGTGTGAACCACTGCGCCTGGCCTAAATTATTTATTTTCATGATCTTTGAGGTATTTTTTAAAATTTCAGGCTGGACACAGTGGCTTATGCCTGTTAATCTCAGCAGTTTGTGAGGCCAAGGTGGGCGGATTGCTTGAGCCCAGAAGTTTGGGACCAGCCTGGGCAACAAAGCAAGACCTCGTTTCTATAAAAAATAAAATTATCCAGGTGTGGTGGTGAATGCTTGTAGTCCCAGCTACTCAGGAGGCTGAGGCAGGAGGATTGCTTGAGTCCAGGAGTTTGAGGCTGCAGTGAGCCATGATTGTGCCACTGTACTCCAGCCTGGTACACAGAGGAAGTTTCTGTCTGTTAAAAAAATGGGCTGGACCCAGTGGCTCATGCCTGTAATCCCAGCACTTTGGGAGGCAGAGGTGGGTGGATCACTTGAGGTCAGGAGTTTGAGACCAGCCTGGCCAACATGGTGAAACCCCATCTCTACTAAAAATACAAAAAATTACCCAAGCGTGGTGGCGTGCGCCTGTAATCCCAGCTACTCGGGAGGCTAAGGCACGAAGATCGCGTGAACCCGGGAGACAGACGTTGCAGTGAACTGACATCATGCCACTGCACCCCAGCCTGAGCACCTGAGCAACAGAGCGAAACTTTGTCTCAAAAAAAAAAAAAAAAAGAAATTACTGCTAATCTCACTATCCTGTCACTAATAGCTCTTGCTGTTTGCCAAAGACCTCCTTTAGTGTCTGTCAAGAGTCTCCAGCCCCAAAACAAACCTCACAGGAACCCTCACTCTAAGTGCCTGTGGGGCACTTGCTGCTTTTCGGAGTGGGGCAAAGCTGTCTAGAGATGCCATCTGTCTTGTGATCTATCCCCCTTCCTCAGGGAAAGGCTGCCATGTAGAGTTGTGCACTATACAGCATGGGGCACCATTCACATTCATAGTCATCGTGCCCGTGTGTACTTATTAAAACAACTTCCCAACATATCGGTGAAATGTCTTGAGGGAGGAGTGGCAATGAAGTTGCCATGAAACCTTTCTGAGATCAGGCTAGATGTTTCCTGGGACTGTAAGCCTCTGATGGTACCAAAAAGGACCTGTGCCAGGGGAGGCACTTGAGAACAGTCATGTTCACCCAAGCCTTTCCCCCTCTAATCCTGTTACAAGTCAAGCTGGTTCCCAGTATCCCCTTGTAACACTCTATTTAAGTAATGTTCTATTTCTTGAGCAGAATGGTGTTTTCAGATGTGTTCATTTTATTATGCTTTAAAACTTAGGTACATGTTACATATATTCCTTTTAAATGCCTTGATACAAATAAAAAAGGAAAGCACATATATACAAATAAGAATGCTACTATCATGGGATAACCTTGAACCTGCTTAAAGTTTTCTCAGTTAACTTATTCACAAACTTAAGTACTGTAACTATTAGCTGGCAAACATCTTACAACACACTATATACATGTCGTGATGCTAGGGTTAGAAATCATTGTCCTGTTAAGAGTACTTAGACCAGAACAATAGTAATGCCTTTTTCATGTTTTAAAAGATTATATACCAGGGTGATTCTCTTTCAACTTGTTACATAATCTCTACTTACAGTATGCACAGGCAGGCTACTAAGCTTCTCTCAGCCGCTGTCTCTAGAATTTAAAGCAGTCACTGAGTGGCAGAAATTTCTTCTAAAATTTATTATATATAGACTGGGCACAGTGGGTCATGCCTGTAATCCCAGCATTTAGGAGGCTGAGGCGGGAGGACTGCCTGAGTCCAGGAATTGGAGACCAGCCTGGGCAACAGTGAGACCCTGTCTCTAGAAACAAAAACAAAAACAAAAACAAAAACAACCATCATATAGAAGTTGGAACATTATCAGCTGCTACACTAAGTAGCACTGAACAGCCTTCCAAATTTCTGCTCAGCTGGAAGAACACTTGACCTCAAAAATGCTTTGGTGCAGGAGATACACAATGTATGTCAACTCTGACAGACACTGTTAGAGGTGCCCATTATCCAATTCTCTTCTTCCTTAGTAACAGAATCCCAAAATATCAATTTGGCTCATGACAACCCAGACAGAATACGATGTCCCATTCAGCTTCATGGCTAGTGGGACCAAGCAACTGTTTGAAATTTAAGTTTATGTATTGTGTGTAACTTCTAGGAAGTGTTCTTGGGGGGGGGGTGGTAATGACCTCTACTAGCTGGCTCACAGGAAGTTTCTAGCTAGAGCAGCTGTCTTCAAGCAAGAATTGAAAGCCACATGTTGGCCAGGTGCGGTGGCTCACACCTGTAATCCTAGCACTTTGGGAGGCCAAGACAGGAGGGTCACTTAAGCCCAGGAGTTCAAGGCCAGTCTGGGCAACACAGCAATGACCTCATCTCTACCAAAAAAAAAAGAAAAAAAATTTTTAGCCAGGCATGGTGGTGTGTACCTGTAGTCCCAGGTACTCTGGAGGCTGAGGCCAAAGTGGGAGAACATAGCTTGAGTCCAGGAGTTCCAGGCTGAAGTGAGCTAGAACTGTGCCACTGCACTCCAGCCTGGGCAACAGAGTGAGACCCTATCTCATTAAAAGGAGAAAAAAAAAAAAAAAAAAACACCACAGGTTGAGAATGAGGAGGAACAATATAAAAAGAACCTGGATCCCTGACCCTGCATAATGTCATATGGGCTCTGGATTGCCTTCCCAAACTTTTATATGAAAGAGAAACAATCTTTTTTTGTTTAATTCTTTTTTTTTTTTTGTCGAGATCGGGGTCTCACTATATTGCTCAGGCTAGTTTCAAACTCCTAGGCTCAAGCAATCCTCCTGTGTCGGCCTCTCAAAGAGCTTAGATTACAGTCATGAGTCACCATGCCCAGCTGAGAAACAAACTTCTATCTTGTACAAGCAATTATTGTTTGGGGATACAGCCAAACTCATACATACAAACTAACGCATAATGCCAAGTTTTAGTTTAATTTCCTTAACTGAAAGGCTGATGCAAATGACATATTGTACCTGGTGGCAGGCAGTTACATCTACTGCTAAAATGACGTAAGATAGAAGAAGTTTTCTGTAGAGAACATTGTGTGTCACAAACAGTGACATTTTCTAAAGTGCTTAATTCAATATGACTTCCCAGTGGTAAAGCTTGCACCTATGGTTTTAGGAAAACAACAACAGAAAGTTTAGACTAGCTTAAGATGCAAAATGACTGACGAAGTCCCTTCCCACAAGAGAACTGTAACGAGCAATTTAAACAAATCAAAAATGGTTTGTTTTATTTACAATACTCAATGCATCTTACAAATAACATATTTGCATTCCCTAAGTCTTTTGGAAAGTAATTCCAGTTTGTGCAATGAGTTTACAGGAAAATCTTAAGATATCTAGTAGACATCTTAAACCTAAACTCTACATTTTGAAAGATATTTCACACTATATTAATAGAGGACTGTTTTTAATTAAGAAAAACTAAACTCTGTAGTTAAATATTGCCCTCCAGTATCTTTAATGCAAATATAAACCAGATTAGCCTATGAAATAAGACCATTAGATTTGGGTGAATTATTCTGACTTCCCCTCCCCAGTAAAATGCATGCATAAAGTAAACATGGTAAATTACATCAATCACATTTTAATACTTTTTTTTTTTTGGACTCTCTCAACTGTTGTTTTGCTCAATTGTGGGTACAGATAGGTAGGATTCCAGTCTGGAGAAACCCCTAAACCACTAAACCCTGCCTCAGAGTAAGGAAGAATTTTCAGTATGTATGTGGAGACAGGCTATATTAGGGAGCCTTTTGAGTGGCTTCTCTAGGACACTTTGCTTGCTAACATGAGCAAGGTTCCCCTCCAGTCCTGATAAAGCCTGAAGAGGTTACTTATTTCCCTACTAGTTCTGGAAGCATCTTATTCATGCCGCCGTAGAATAGGCTCTCTTCCCCTGCTCCTCCCTGAATCACCACCTAGATTTTAGTGCTTTCTGAGTTGATGATGGAAACTAGTTCCTGTTCAGGTGCCAGAAACTTTTTTTTTTTTTTGAGACCAAGTCTCGCTGTCTTTCATGCTGGAGTGCAGTGGCGCGATCTCGGCTCACTGCAACCTCCATCACCGCCCTGGGTTCAAACGATTCTCTGCCTCAGCCTACCGAGTAGGTGGGATTACAGGCGCCCGCTACCACGCCCATCTAATTTTTGCATTTTTATTAGAGATGGGGTTTCACCATATTGGCCAGGCTAGTCTCAAACTCCTGACCTCAGGTGATCCACCTGCCTTGGCCTCCCAAAGTGTTAGGATTACAGGCGTGAGCCACCGCGCCTGGCCCAGAAACTGTTTTTATGTCACATAAAGATCTATGAAACAAGGTAAATGGTAATTAAAATACTTTGTGACAGAGTTTGCACCTCATGCATGTGAAAGAGAATGTAATTAATTTTACTGTTTATATAGCTGCCATCTTTTTTTTTTTGAGACGGAGTCTTGCTCTGTTGCCCAGGCTGGAGTGCAGTGGGGCACGATCTTGGCTTTGCAACCTTCGCCTCCTGGGTTCAAATGATTCTCTGCCTTAGCCTCCTGAGTAGCTGGGATTACAGGGGCCCATCACCATGCCCAGCTAATTTTTGTTGTATTTTTAGTAGAGATGGGGTTTCACCCTCTTGGCCAGGCTGGTCTTGAACTCCTGACCTCGTGATCCACCTGCCTTGGCCTCCCAAAGTGCTGGGACTACAGACGTGAGCCACTGCACTCAGTCAGCTGCCATCTCTTAAAACAAAACCCAAGTCCAAGCTCTTGAGCCAGAAAGAATAAATAGAGGTATCTCTATACTGGATCCACCTCAACTTAGCAGTGCATCTCTGCATCTCCACAACACTTTTCTCCTCAAAACATCTGGTGTCTTTAACATCTGGCATAGGTGGTAGAATGGGGAGATACTAGGCTGAAGAAATAAAGTCCAACGTTTGACATAGCCAACAGAATTTTAAGATAAAGAAATGGTGAGGTAGAGTTGAGAGAGTTCAATTATATTGTTGAGCACAGACCATTTGGCACATTCTAAAATTAGATTCCCTATCAAATTCTCCTTTGTGGTACCTTTACAAAGTGCTGACACCTTCGGAATCCTCCAACACCTATGTAAAGCTAACAGAATAAAGTCATTTGAAGAAATCCATCCTTGGCTCTTTAGCTATTATCTACCCCCATATTGAAGCAAATAAAAAACAATGCTATCCATTTGCTGAATTTATTTAAACAAGTCAATTTAGAAATACCATAGAATTAAACAAAACTTCTGACATGTAAACATACTGCCATGTTCCTGAAACAGATGTTAACACCTGATAAAAGTTAATAATCTCTTGTTAGGAAAGCTGTCCATTAATAAGGCCAGTCTTCAGCAAAACTAAAACCATTTTGTTTGTTTAGCTTTCCTAGTCTGACAACGCAATACTATTGAACCACAATCAAATATAACAACAACATTGGATGGATAGATCAGTACCATTGGTTACAGCTGTTAAACAGGTTCATTCTTGGCGCCACATAAAAACAATTAAGCCAATCACGTCGAATAAATCATGGCTTGTTTTTCTTTATCACAATTCACTAAGTGATGTTAATTATGGTCCTTGTCAAACACGTTTGGTAAAGGCTATTTACAGTGTACATGGCTGAGCATGCACTATTTATAGTTACAAAGATACCTGCCAGTTTATTACAATAGAATTACACAGTGCCTGAAAATGGTGAAACATCTCACACATCATTTAAATCAATATAATTTCAAGCAGGAAACGTTCCTTATTTGACCACAATTGCAATAATTACATGAAAATTCTTATAAAAACATGAATCCCCTTCAAGAAATTGATGCATATTCTACACACTACAGGTTAAGGCAGTAAAAAAATGTATTCCTGATAACTGGAGGTCTTGACAATGTCAATTAAAGCTGTCTGACTCTAGTTTTTCATTCTCCATCATATACCAAAAGCTTGTGAATGATTTCATTTTTAAAGTCAAAAAAGTATTAGTAACTAAGAAGAGTCAAAGCTGGAAAAAAGTAATTGCTAGGGAAAGGAAAAATGTAAATTGGATTTTGCCTGAAAGTTTTCAAATCATAAACAATAGCATTATTTATGAGTCTAAGCCTTAAATGTATAAAACAAATACATATAGTTCACTTTTCTTAATTTAAAATATACTGTACTTTGAACAATTCAAGTAATGTAAGACTATCAAAAATAACTTCATAAGCCATACAAGTGTCAACTGCATTTTCCGTATTTTAAGAACTTTTAAAAACTGTAAACTAAACCATGACAGTTTAGTTAAACAAATGATAAATGACTTTTTATTTGCACTTGTGATTTCTTTAATACAAATTGCTACCAACAAATATGTAAAGATATGGCAGGTTATGTATTTGATCAAAGCACTTTGATTTAAGCATAAAACAGATTCAAATGGTACAAGTTCTGTGCATAAGATCCAAGGAATTGCTTACTAATTTGTAGGCAACCCTCTTTCTAATCAGAATCCTTTATTCCTCGGCTGCAGATGAGATAGGGCACAATCTGTTGTAAACAGGGCACTGTTGTAAAACCAAGATAATATTCTTAAATTAAGATCGTTCTTGTTCAATTAAAAAGACTTTCCCAAGTGTCTTCCATCACTGAGTATATTCTGCTGACCTCTTAATTTCATAAATTAACTTTCTTATGATTCCATTTTTATGGTGGTTGTGTCCGCAGTTTTGTTTTAAAAATTGGTTTAAATTTATATAAAACTCTGTACATGTTCACAAATTATTGCATAAACAGCATAATCTTCAAGACAGTGTTTGCAAACACATGTCCAATTCAGGAAAAAAAATTTCACGTTTCTCGTCTGGCTTTTTTCTTCTTTTTTATTTGTTTGGGAGATTCCCAGCTAGTTTCAGACTTGGCTAAAAAGGGGGGAAAATGAAGAAAAAAAATTAGGAGGATAGTAAATATTGTTACATCTCAATAATATAAAAGTTACGGAAATCTTTTAAAATACTCAAATTTTATGTTTAAGTTTTCAAGCCTTCATTATATATTTTAAGTTATTCTGTGTCTTCCTCCCTCCTTTCTTTTCAACGGTATTATTAGGTTGAACAATATGGAACTGCTGATATTCAACCAGTTTTGACCTAAAAAAACTGTTATTTAATACCGCTCAACCTAACTAATAAAAGAGAAAAATGGGTAAAATGGGTACTAAAGGTAGCTGAAGAGAGTAAAGGAGGAAAAAAAGCATAGAATAATTTGTAGCCTCAAGAACATGTGCAGAGAAAAATGGAGAGGGACCAGATAGACAAGCAGGCAGGCACGAAAGTTCTCCCTCTCTGTTCTCAGCAATGTATTTTCTCCTTCAGAGACAGATAGATAGTTAGGTTGATCATTTATTTATTTATTGAGTCTCGCTCTGTCACCCAGGCTGGAGTGCAATGGTGCAATCTTGGCTCACTACAACCTCCGCCTCCTGGGTTCAAGCGATTCTCCTGCCTCAGCCTCCCCAGTAGCTGGGATAACAGATGTGCGGCCAGCACACCCAGCTAATTTTTGTATTTTTAGTAGAGACTTGGTTTCGCCATGTTGGCTAGGCTGGTCTTGAACTTCTGACCTCAAGTGATCCACCTGCCTTGGCCTCCCCAAGTGCCGGGATTACAGGAGTGAGCCACGGCACCCAGCCTCCTTTAGTTATTTTAACAGCTTGGCCTTCACAACTTAAGTACACAAACGTCCAAAAAATTTAGCACTTTCAAAGTAAGAAAGGGCTACTCTTATTAATCCATTAGACTTTTAAGATCAGTATCTTAACACATGAAAAATGTAAACAGTACAAAGGAATAAAAAATGAGGATTACTTACTCTGTGAAGGAGGCACACTATTTTGCTTGGTATTTGACTTGGATTTATCTGTCTCTTGTAGAGTTGGCGGCACTTGGGAGGAGCTCTTGTCAGAATCACTTTTTGATAAGATAACAGATGGCTCGGTAGAAGTAGCAGGTGGAAGAGTCTTGATAGGCTATTTTAGGAAAAAATCATCTCAGGTTTTTTGGTGAAATTTTCAAATAAAGTTTAAATATCACAGTAATACTAAGAGGCTGTTTAGAAGCAATTCAATACTAATATGGTTTCCAGATAAGCAATGTAACTCATACGTGCCCTCTAGTGATACGGCCAAATCAATCATCACCCACGACATTTATGAATATATGTTGATATAAAAATGAAATTACAAAATGTCTACCGAATTTCAAATAGAAATGAATAATTTCATTTTCATTAACTTTTTTTTGAGGTGGAGTCTTGCTCTGTCACCCAGGCTGGAGTGCAGTGGCGCGATCTGGGCTCACTGCAAGCTCCGCCTCCCGGGTTCACGCCATTCTCCTGCCTCAGCCTCCGGAGTAGCTGGGACTACAGACGCCTGCCACCTCGCCCGGCTATTTTTTTGTATTTTTTTTAGTAGAGACGGGGTGTCACCGTGTTAGCCAGGATGGTCTCGATCTCCTGACGCCCGTCTTGGCCTCCCACAGTGCTGGGATTACAGGCTTGAGCCACCGCGTCTGGCCGATAAGATGATTTTATACTTTTCTTTTTTGAGACACAGTATCGCTCTGTGGCCTAGCCTAGAGTGCAGAGGCACCAAACAGCTCACTGCAACCTTGACCTCTGGGTTCAAGCGATCCTCCCACTTCAACCTCTGGAGTAGCTGGGATTATAGGCGTGAACCACTGAGACTGGCTGATTTTATACTTGTTGGTGATTCAATGGTTGTTGTCCATTTCCACCAACTCAGAATGCTTCAAAAATTTTTGTGAAAAACAGAAGGAAAATAGCTAACTTCTGAACTACCAGTAGATGACAACCCCTAATCTCCTTCCCAACAGGTAAGAATTTCTCAAATAGCAGCAGCAACAGCTTCTGTTTCCTACAAGCACACTGTGGTTACTGGTCCTACTGATTCAAGCAACTGGTAACACTCAGGTCCAAATTTTCAGTGTTTTATCCAGTCTGGTAGTGAAATTAGAATGCTTAAGGCAGAGCCTAGATTCTTGAGCCTTACTTCTCTACAGCCTGGAAGCAGAAAGGAGGTAAACTAACTGATTTGCCTCACTGAGGCATATCCATTAATAAATGATCAGGACCTGGTAATGATAAAAACATCAGTAATCTGGAGTGCCTTCAGGATGTGAGAGATGAGTAGAAGATCATTTCACCTATTAGCTCTATCTGTGATCATTATCCTGAACATAGAAAGAAGGGTAAGTAATGCTTCTCTAGACCCTATTCTTCCAGGCCCCATAGATTCGAGAAAGCAAAATGGGATAAGGATACAAGAGGAAATGGTGTGAGCCCAAGTAATTACTAGGATTCTTTCTTCCTATTCCAGGTATCTGAAGTTGTATTTGTGTGTGTGTGTGAGACAGGATCTCACTCTGTCACCCAGGCTGGAGTGCAGTGCCGTGATCTTCATTCACTGCAACCTCCCACCTCCTGGGCTCACAAGATCCTCCCACCTCAGTCCCCCAAGTACCTGGGACCACAGGTGCACACCACCACATCCGGCAATTTTTTTGTATTTTTGGTAGAGAGGGGGGTTTCACCATGCTGCCCAGGCTGGTCTCGAACTTCTGAGTTCAAGTGATCTACCCATCTGGACCTCCCAAAGTGCTGGGATTACAAGGCATGAGCCACCGTGGCCAGCCCTGAAGTTGTATTTATGTTGCCTAGTCTCTTTACCTTTCTCAGTGTTCCCTGTATTTATTTCATATCCAGAAGTTTTATTATTACTTACTTTTAATCTCCTTTTCCCCTCTATTCTCACTTATCTACATTAAGTCACAGAACGGATCAAATATTCTTCATAAAATGGCTTCTGAAAATGATTTAATATAAAAATGTTGAACAGAGGCCAGGCGCGCTGGTTCACACCTGTAATCCCAGCACTTTGGGAGGCTGAGGCAGGCAGATCACTCGAGGTCAGGAGTTTGAGACCAGCCTGGCCAACATGGTGAAAATCCGTCTCTACTAAAAATACAAAAATTAGCCAGGGGTGGTGGCGTGCGCTTGTAATCCCAGCTACTCATGAGGCTGAGGCAGGAAAATCGCCTGAACCCGGGAGGCAGAGGTTGCCAGTGCGCTGAGACTGTGGAGTGTGTCACTGCAATCCAGCCTGGGCAATAGAGCAAGACTCTGTTTCAAAAAAAAAAAAAAAAAATTCATATAGACCCTTTGCTATTTATTATACATACATATATATATGTTTTTTACAAGGCCTCATTTTGTCACCCAGGCTGGAGTGCAGTGGCGCAATTATCACAGCTTATTGCAGCCTCAAATTCCTGGGCTCAAGTGGTCTTCCCACTCAGTCTCCTGAGTAGCTGGGATTACAAGCACACACCATGACACCCAGCTAATTTTTGTGCTTTCTGTAAATACTGAGTCTAGCCATGTTGCCCAGGCTGGTCTCTAACTCCTGGACTCAAGCGATCCTCCTGCCTTGGCCTCCCAAAGTGTTGGGATTACAGGCGGGAGCCACTGCACCTGGTTGCTTATCTATTTATGAGATGGAGTCTCACTTTGTCACCCAGGCTAGAGTGCAGTGGTGTGATCTTGGCTCACTGCAACCTCTGCCACCCAGGTTCAAGCGATTGTCCTGCCTCAGCCTCCTGAGTAGCTGGGATTACAGGTGTGTGCCACCACACCTGGCTACTTTTTGTATTTTCAGTAGAGACAGGGTTTTATCGTGTCCGTCAGGCTGTCTCAAACTGCTAATCTCATGATCCGCCTGCCTCAGCCTCCCAAAGTGCTGGGATTACAGGTATGAGCCACTGTACCTGGCCTTTGCCATTTATTATATTGAGACTGCAGCCCAGGTGTGGTGGCTCACACCTGTAATCCCAGCACTTTGGGAGGCTGAGGTGGGAGGATTGCTTGAGTCCAGGAGTTTCAGACCAGCCTGAGAAACATGGTGAGACCCTGTCTCTATAAAAAATACAAAAATTAGCTGGGTGTGGTGATGTGCACCTGTAGTCCCAGCTACTCACTCGGGAGGCTGAGGCAGGAGGATCACTTGAACCCGGGAGGTAGAGGCTGCAGTGAGCTAAAACTTTGCCACTGTACTCTAGCCTGGGTGACAGAGCAAGACTCTGTTTTTTTTTTTTTTTTTTTTTGAGACGGAGTCTCGCTCTGTCGCCCAGGCTGGAGTGCAGTGGCCGGATCTGAGCTCACTGCAAGCTCCGCCTCCCGGGTTTACGCCATTCTCCTGCCTCAGCCTCCCGAGTAGCTGGGACTACAGGCGCCCGCCACCTCGCCCGGCTAGTTTTTTGTATTTTTTAGTAGAGACGGGGTTTCACCGTGTTAGTCAGGATGGTCTCGATCTCCTGACCTCGTGATCCGCCCGTCTCGGCCTCCCAAAGTGCTGGGATTACAGGCTCGAGCCACCATGCCCGGCCAAGACTCTGTTAAAAAAAACAACAAACAAACAAATAAACCTCCCAAGACTGCATTGTTTTATCTCAAAATATGCACAGGGAAATAAAAGCATCAAATCTAAATAAGGAGTATTATTAAAACTGTTTTAGTACAAGACAGTTACAAATTCACTTTTCTAGCAGTAACTCAAGTTTCTTGTCTAGAGCTGTTCCACTAAATATGTAAGCTCCCAAGGGCAGGTGGTTTTTGGTCTGTTTTGTTATCTGCTGTATCCCAGCACTTCAAATAGAGTATGGTACGCAGTAGGTTCTCAATACATTTTTTCTGAATAATAAACCAGGTGCCGGGCACAGTGGCTCATGCCTGTAACCCCAGCTCTTAGGGAGGCAGAGGAGGGACGACAGCTTGAGCCCAGGAGCTCAAAACCTGCCTAGGCAATATAGAGAGACTCTGTTATCCACAAAAAGGTAAAAAAAAAAAGAAGAAAAAAAAAAAGGCATAAATAAACCAGGCAACTCTAGTAGAATTTAATATATATATATTTTTGAGATGGCGTCTCACTCTGTTGCCTAGGCTGGAGTGCAGTGGTGCAATCTTGGCTCACTGTAACCTCTGCCTCCTGGGTTCAAGGAGTTCTCCTGGGCAAGTTATTCAACTTCTCTAGCTTCATTTATAAAATGCATCTTACCTTTCTCTTGGGATTGTTTTGAAGACTAAATTAGTCATTATATTTTAAATGGTTAGCACAGTGCTTAAAACATTATTTATGATAAAATACTTGAGTCAACAAAACTTTATTATTCTTTCTTTCTTTCTTTTTTTTTGAGACAGTGTCTCGCTCTGTTGCCCAGGCCAGAGTGCAGTGGCATGATCTTGGTTCACTGCAACCTCTGCCTCTCAGGTTCAAGCGATTCTCCTGCCTCAGCCTCCTAAGTAGCTGGGGTTACAGGCGCCCGCCACCACACCTGGTTAATTTTTGTGTTTTTAGTAGACACGGGGTTTCACCATGTTGGTCAGGCTGGTCTCGAACTCCTGACCTCAGGTGATCTGCCCACCTCGGCCTCCCAAAGTGATGGGATTACGGGCATGAGCCACTGTGCCCGGCCAAAACTTTATTACTTTTTTTTTTTTTTAAAGATGGAGTCTTGCACTGTTGCCCAGGCTGTAGTGCAATGGCACGATCTTGGCTCACAGCAACTTTCACCTCCTGAGTTCAAGCGATTCTCCTGCCTCAGCCTCCCAAGTAACTGGGATTACAGGCTCCCGCCACCACGCCCAGCTAATTTTTTGTATTTTTAGTAGAGACAGGGTTTCGCTATGTTGGCCAGGCTGGTCTCTAACTCCTGACCTCATGATCTGCCTGCCTTGGCCTCTCAAAGTGCTGGGATTACAGGTGTAAGCCACCGCGCCCGGCAACTTTATTATTCTTAAAAATTACCTGGCTATTTTTGACGAGTACTTCGGCTGGATCACTAGTGCTTATGGTCTTCAAGGAAAAAGCTTTTTCCTGTTTTGGACGGGTTTTAGAGGTATTCACTGGAAGCTCTTCTCTAATCTCTTTTTCTAATTCTTCTGTGTCCTACAGAAAAAAACAACCTATTAGATTATATAAATCATTCATTCTTCATTAATTAAAATCTATGGTAGTGTATGGCTGTAATCCCAGCACTTTGGGAGGTGGAGGTGGGTGAATTGCTTGAGCTCAGGAATTCAAGACCAGCCTGGGCAACATGGTGAAACCATTTCTACAAAAATACAAAAATTAGTCACGTGTGGTGGTGTGCACATGTAGTCCCAGCTACTCAGGAGGCTGAGGAGGGAGGACTACTTGAGCCTGAGAGATTGAGGCTGTAGTGGACTGTGATCACACCACTGTACTCCAGGCTGGGTGACTCTGTCTCAAAAAAAACACAAAAAGGCCGGGCGCGGTGGCTCAAGCCTGTAATCCCAGCACTTTGGGAGGCCGAGACGGGCGGATCACGAGGTCAGGAGATCGAGACCATCCTGGCTAACACGGTGAAACCCCGTCTCTACTAAAAAAAATACAAAAAAACTAGCCGGGCGAGGTGGCGGGCGCCTGTAGTCCCAGTTACTCGGGAGGCTGAGGCAGGAGAATGGCGTAAACCCGTGAGGCGGAGCTTGCAGTGAGCTGAGATCCGGCCACTGCACTCCAGCCCGGGCGACAGAGCAAGACTCCGTCTCAGAAAAAAACACAAAAAAACCCCCCAAAACTACAAAAACACAAAAATTAGCTAGGCATGGTGGTGCACACCTTTAATCCCAGATACTTGGGAGGAGGCACGAGAATTGCTCGAGCCCAGGAAGTGAAGGTTGCAGTGAGCTGAGATCGCACCACTGCATTCAGCCTGGGTAACAGAGGGAAACTCCGTTCAAAAAAAAAAAAAAAAAGAAAGAAAAAACCCACAAAAAACACTTCACTTAACAATTTCAAGGAATAAAATGTTTACACATAAGTTAATTTTAGAGATAAATTAAGCTTACATAGTAGAAAGGGCACAGACAGGAAATTCCTATTTTGGCCATGCCACAATCTAGCTACAAAATCTCAGGGACAGCTGGGCGCAGTGGCTCACACCTGTAATCCCAGCACTTTGGGAGGCTGAGGCAGGTGGATCGCCTGAGGTGTAAGACCAGCCTGGCTGGTGAAACCCTGTCTCTACTAAAAATACAAAAATTAGCTGGGTGTGATGGCGCATGCCTGTAATCCCAGCTATTTGGGAGGCTGAGGCATGAGAACTGCTTGAACCTGGGAGGCGGAGGTTGCAGTGAGACGAGATCTTGCCACTGCACTCCAGCCTGGGCAACATGGTGAAACCCCATCTCTACTAAAAATACAAAAATTAGGCTGGGCGTGGTGGCTCATGCCTGTAATCCCAGCACTTTGGGAGGCTGAGGTGGGCGGATCACTTGAGGTCAAGAGTTGAAGACCAGCCTGGCCAACATGGTGAAACCCTGTTTCTACTAAAAATACAAAAATTATCCAGTAATGGTGGTACATGCCTGTAATCCCAGCTACTTGGGAGGCTGATACATGGTAACAGATTGAACCTGGGAGGTGAAGGTTGCAGTGAGCCAAGATCTCGCCACTGCACTCCAGCCTGGGTGACAGAACATCTCAGGGACAAGTCACTTAGTTTCCCCAAACCTCAGTTTCCTCAACTGTAAGGTAAAATTTGCCCTACCTGAAAACTCATATAAGCTTTAAGATTTCCATTTTTTGGGGGTATAAAAATTTATTATACATAAAGAATATCACCACTAACAAATGCAGACAGGCTAGGACACCATGGTACAGGGTGGAGGACGACTAGTCCTTTGGAAAGTGAAAGGTTTGGGTGGCGTGGGCCTCATGCCACTCTGATTAATCAGGAGACGGGAGGGCACATGCCAAATACCACAGGACCTCAGGGCAGCAAGATTTCCATTCTTAGACTTTCAAACTTTTTTTTTTTTTTTTTTTTTTTGAGACGGAGTCTCGCTCTGTCGCCCAGGCTGGAGTGCAGTGGCCGGATCTCAGCTCACTGCAAGCTCCGCCTCCCGGGTTTACGCCATCCTCTCGCCTCAGCCCCCCGAGTAGCTGGGATTACAGGCGCATGCAACCGTGCCCGGTTAATTCTGTATTTTTAGTAGAGGCGGGGTTTCTCCATGTCGGTCAGGCTGGTATTGAATTCCTGACCTCAGGTGATCTGCTTGCCTCGGCCTCCCAAAGTGCCGGGATTATAGGCATGAGCCACTGCGCACCCAGCCATAACCTTTTATTAGTAGGATATATGTGCTATGTACTTAGCATAGAACTTCATGGATATCTAATTCTCCAAACAACCTATGCAGTTATGTAACTTGTGCAAGGTAAAAAAGAATGACAGAACAAGATTCAGAATATAGATCTGACTCTAAACCTAGAATACTCATTCATTATATTTTTAAAAACACAGCCAACATTTTAAAAAGGATAATCAGAATACCAAAGAAACATTCACGTTAATGACCTTTGCCAATACGTTAAACATTTCAGAATACATCCTACAAAATTTCTTTTAAAAGGAACTCAACTAATCCACAATCCACAAAATTATCATTAGTAAATACTCTAAGTGAAAGAAACTCAAGAAAAACTTGCCTAAAATGGTTTTCAGGTAGTACTACTAACAAAGGATATATGTAACATTTCTCATCTCCCAGCTCCAGCTAACAAGAAAAGCATACCTATTATATAGGTTTAGTTTGTTCATATCCATTGATCTTAGCTATGTTACAACTTTAATGCCCATCCATTTTTACTACTGAAAAAGCAAGTGTTGATAATAAGCTTGTATCATTTAT
Source organism: Rhinopithecus roxellana (assembly GCF_007565055.1). Lineage (NCBI taxonomy): Eukaryota > Metazoa > Chordata > Mammalia > Primates > Cercopithecidae > Rhinopithecus > Rhinopithecus roxellana. The sequence goes on along the minus strand of NC_044557.1, from coordinate 61,576,995 downwards.
GAGGGCTTGTATTTCCCACAATAAAAAATAACTGAGGCCGGGCGCGGTGGCTCAAGCCTGTAATCCCAGCACTTTGGGAGGCCGAGACGGGCGGATCACGAGGTCAGGAGATCGAGACCATCCTGGCTAATACGGTGAAACCCCGTCTCTACTAAAAAATACAAAAAAACTAGCCGGGCGACGAGGCGGGCGCCTGTAGTCCCAGCTACTCGGGAGGCTGAGACAGGAGAATGGCGTGAACCCGGGAGGCGGAGCTTGCAGTGAGCTGAGAGCCGGCCACTGCACTCCAGTCTGGGTGGCAGAGCAAGACTCCGTCTCAAAAAAAAAAAAAAAAAAAAAAAAAAAAAAAAAAATAACTGAATACATATTTCTTTAAAAAGCCATGTAGAAACTTCTTCCAAAAACAGTAAGTGGCTGGGCTTGGTGGCTCACACCTGTAATCCCAGCACTTTGGGAGGCTGAGGTGGGAAGATTACTTGAGGCCAGATCACTTGAGACCAGACCAGCCTGGTCAACATGGTGAAATCCCCTCTCTACTAAAAATATAAAAATTAGCTGGGTGTGGTGGCTCATGCCTGTAATCCCAGCTACTTGGAAGGCTGAGGCAGGAGAATCACTTGAACCCAGGAGGGGGAGGTTACAGTGAGGTGATACTGTGCCACTGCACTCCAGCTGGGGCTACACAGTGAGACTCCGTCTCAAAAATAAATAAGGCTGGGCACGGTGGTTCATGCCTGTAATCCCAGCACTTTGGGAGGCCGAGTTGGGCGGATCACTTGAGGCCAGATCACCTGAGACCAGCCTGACTAACATGGCGAAAGCCTGTCTCTACTAAAAATGCAAAAATTAGTCAGGCGTGGTGGCATGTGCCTGTAATCCTAGCTACTTGGAAGCTGAGGCAAGAGAATTGCTTGAACCTGGGAGGCAGAGGCTGCAGTGAGCTGAGATCGCACTACTGCACTCCAGCCTGGGCAACACAACCAGACTCTGTCTAAAAAATAAATTAAAAAAAAAAAAAAAAAGTAAACGAATTGAACAATAAGTAGGAAAAACTACTATGTGGTCTATCCCTAGAAATTGTGGCTCCCTGTCTCCTACATTTGAACAATTAATTACAGTTATAGTAAAGAATACAAATACTTTAAGAAGTTATAATGTAACAGTATTAGTGCTTTAAAAAACCCTAATGTTTCTAATAATCTGATACATTTGAAATTAAAAATTTCTTTTTTTTTTGAGACAGGGTCTTGCTCTGTGACCCAGGCTAGAGTACAATAGTGTGATTTTGGCTCACTGCAAGTTCTGCCTCCCAGGCGCAAGTGATCCTCTCACCTCAGCTTCCTGAGTAGCTGGGGCTACAAGCGTATGCCACCATGCCTGGCTAATTTTTGTAGAGACAGGGTTTTGCCATGTTGCCCAGGCTGGTCTCAAACTCCTGGACTGAAGCAAACCTCCCACCTTGGCCTTCCAATGTGCTGGGATTACAGGTGTCAGTCATTGTGCCCAGGTTAAAATTTCATCTCCGACTTCATTTTTATTATAATTTACTTTTTTCCCCCCAGATAGGAGAGATCAAAGAAAAAGAAAGAAAAGAAAATGTATGAGTGATGGAAAGAGAAAATGTCTGTTGGGTAGATGCCAAAAAAGAAAGAAAGGATACTACTAAGTGAAATAACCAGCAAACTCAAAAGCCAAGTGAAAGACTCCACTTGTTATACACATGGTTTTTCTTTTTTCTTTTTTTTTTTTTTTTTTTTGAGACGGAGTCTGGCTCTGTCGCCCAGGCTGGAGTGCAGTGGCCGGATCTCAGCTCACTGCAAGCTCCGCCCCCCGGGTTCCCACCATTCTCCTGCCTCAGCCTCCCGAGTAGCTGGGACTACAGGTGCTGCCACCTCACCCGGCTAGTTTTTTTGTATTTTTTAGTAGAGACGGGGTTTCACCGTGTTCGCCAGGATGGTCTCGATCTCCTGACCTCGTGATCTGCCCGTCTCGGCCTCCCAAAGTGCTGGGATTACAGGCTTGAGCCACCGCGCCCGGCCTACACATGGTTTTTCTATGTGTGCTAAATGTTACTTTCCAGTTACTCAAAAGGAATTTTTGTATGTGTAAAATACTGTATCTCTTTTCCCATTTCACCATTATATAATTAAAAAATGCATGAATAATTTGGAATTTTACTTATTTTTGAGTTTAGCAACACCTTTAACATGAATTTTTTGAGCAATAACATTTATTACAATAAGATGAATTGAATATGTAAAACATTCCATGACTTTCCAAATAAACATGATGTCTCATACTGTCTTTTACCTCTATATATTCTCAGCATCTGTACCTCATCTTTTCACATTTTAAGCAGGAGGCGCTTAATGAATCCTTGCTGTTTTGACATTTTACCTGTGCGTGAGAGTTATCTTCACCTTGCTTCTTCTTTTTCTTTTTTTTCTTTTTGGATTTCCCAGTTGGAAGAGCTCCCTCTCCCTTTTCTTTATCATCATCTGAGACCTTAGGTTAAAAGCAAAAATATTAAAGAGAACCAAATGGTTATGTTTCCATTATTTAAAAAATTATTATGAAATAATTTCATTCATTAGGTACAGTCTTCGTTTCCCAAAATCTAAATAAAAACTAGTAATAAGTAATAAAACGGATCAAGAACTACCTACTTAAAAAATAACAAAATACATGGAACCTCATTCTCTCAGTGTGTCTATGTCACCCATCACTCACTGCAACATAGAGAGCTGTGTAAACTTTAGTGTTTGAAAAACTCACTGAATAGGTAATTCTATTTTGAAGTTCAAATGTAGTGCAATTTGCATTAAAATTTATTTGACCCTGTTAACAGAATGAAATAACAAGCTACACAATGGGGGAATATATTTGCAAGCCATATAGTTCCATCCATGGAACTAGTATCCATACAATATAAGGAACACTCAAATTAAAAAAAAAAAAAAACCCTTAGAAAATAAGCAAAAGACACGAACAGACATTTCACCCAAGACCATACACAGATGGCAAAAAAAAAAAAAACACATGGAAAAAAGCTCAATTCTATTTGCTATTAGGCAAATGCATATTAAAACCACAATGAGTTATCACTATACACCTATCAGAACTGCTAAAATAAAAAACCGTGACAACTGCAAATTTAGGTGAGGATACAGAAAAACCAGTTTCTTAAAATACTAAAATATGCAACTATCATAATACCCAGAGATTGTACTCTTGGGCATTCATCCTAGAGAAACAAAAACTTGGACAGAGACTTCTGAAAGCCTACATATTTAGCAGCTTTATTCATAATAGTCCCAAACTGGAAAGGACCCAAATGTCCTTCAATAGGTAAATGGTTAAAGAAACTGAGGTACATCCAGACCATGGAATATCACTCAGCAGTAAAAAGGTACAACTACTGATACATACAACAACCTGGATGAATCTCCAGAGAATTATGTTGAGTGAAAACAAAATAAACAAACAAAAAAACATACTAAGGCCAGGAAGAGTGGCTGAAGCCTGTAATCCCAGCACTTTGGGAGGCCAGGGCGGGTGGATCCCCTGAGGTCAGGAGTTCAAGAGCAGCCTGAACACTATGGTAAAACCCCGTCTCTACTAAAAATAAAAAAATTAGCTGGGCCTCATGGCCCAGCTACTTGGGAGGCTGAGATGGGAGAACTGCTTGAACCCAGGAGGCGGAGGTTGCAGTGAGCCGAGATCATGTCACTGCACTCCGGCCTGGGTAACAGAGCAAGACTCCATCTCAATCAAACCAACAAACAAAAACCATAGCAAAAGGATATATACATACGTGTGTGTGTGTGTCTCTCTCTCTCTATATATATAATATATACAATTCCATTAATAAAACATTCTTGAAATGATAAATGTTCTGTATCTTGATTGCATCAATGTAAACACACCACTTGTGAAAAGGTAGTTATTCGCAGTTTTGCTTTCTGCAGTTTCAGGTACCTGTGGTCAACCTCAGTCTGATATTAAAGTACTTTGAAAGAGACAGAAAGTGAGAGACCACATTCACAAAACTTCTATTACAGTAAATTTTATAACTGTTTTATTTAAAATCTTTTACTAATTTACAAATTAAACTTTATCAGAGGTATGTATAGGAAAAAGCATAGTATACATAGGGTTTGACACTGTCTGTGGTTTCAGGCATCCACTGGGAGTCTTGGAATGTATCCGCTGTGTATAAGTGGAGGTGGGGAGCAGTGGGGATGGCTACTGCATGACTGTACAGTATTATGGTTTTTTAACAAGTTACTACTGGAGAAAACTGGATAGAAGGGGTACAGGGGATCACTCTCTTTCATTCCTGTCTGGTTTTGTTTTGTTTTTTTTCAAGACAGCGTCTTGCTCCATTGCCCAGGCTGGAGTACAGTGGTGCAATCAAGGCTCACTGCACAGCCTTGACCTCCTGATCCTCTTGCCTTAGCCACCTGAGGAGCTGGCACTATAGGCTGATTTTTCTGGTTTTTTTTTTTTTTTTTTTTTTTTTTTAATATTAGAGATAGGGTCTTGCTATGTTGTACAGGCTAGTCTCAAAACATGTGGGCTCAAGTGATCCTCCTATCTTGGTCTTCCAAAGTGCTGGGATTACAGGCGTGAGCCACCGTGCCTGGCCTGTATTATTTCTTATAACTGCATTTGAATCTACAATTATCTCAAAATAAAAGGTTTAATTTAAAAAACTGAATTTGAGAAGTCATGTCATTGAAAATAGCATTCTGCAGGACAAAAAAATACCTATCAAGTTAGCACTGTTATGTTAGTATTCATAATGATGCAGAGGCCATGCCAATCTTCTTTGTATCTTATCTTTCTATCTATCTATTTTTTGGAGATGGAGTCTTGCTCTGTTGCCCAGGCTGGAGTGCAATGGTGCCATCTTGGCTCACTGCAACCTCCACCTCCCAGGTTCAAGCAATTCCCCTGCCTCACTCTCCCAAGTAGCTGGGATTACAGGTGCGCACCACCATACCCAGCTAATTTTTCTATTTTTAGTAGAGACAGGGTTTCACCTTGTTGGTCAGGCTGGTCTTGAACTCCTGACCTCAGGTGATCCACCCACCTTGGCCTCCTAAAGTGCTGGGATTACAGGCATGAGCCACCGTGCCCGGCCTTATTCTTTTATTTTTTTATTTTATTTTTTGAGACAGAGTCTTGCTCTGTCTCCCAGGCTGGAGTGCAGTGGCCGGATCTCAGCTCACTGCAAGCTCCGCCTCCCGGGTTCAGGCCATTCTCCTGCCTCAGCCTCCCGAGTAGCTGGGACTACAGGCGCCCACCACCTCGCCCGGCTAGTTTTTTGTATTTTTTAGTAGAGACGGGCTTTCACCGTGTTAGTCAGGATGGTCTCGATCTCCTGACCTCGTGATCCGCCCGTCTCAGCCTCCCAAAGTGCTGGGATTACAGGCTTGAGCCACTGCGCCCGGCTTATTGTTTTTTTTTTTTTGAGATAGTCTCACTTTGTTGCCCAGGCTGGAGTGAAGTGGCTCATTGCAACCTCTGCCTCCCAGTTCAAGTGAGTCTTATGCCTCAGCCTCCCGAGTAGCTGGGATTACAGGTGCACACCGCCACGTCCAGCTGATTTTTTTTTTTTGTATTTTTAGTAGAGACAGGGTTTCACCATGTTAGCCAGGCTGGTCTCAAACTCCCGACCTTGGGTGATCTGCCCACCTTGGCCTCCCAAAGTACTGGGATTACGGGTGTGAGCCACCGCGCCTGGCCTCAATTTTAGTGTATGTGCTGCTGAAGTAAGCACTGTAGTGTAACTTTCTATGGAAAAATGCTGTTTGTTTATTCTCACAAATGACAACCTAGATTCCTAGACTATCTTTACAGGAAGAGATGATTCTAAGTAGCTGCCATTTCTCTGCTCAGCACTATAGTCACTATGATGATTTTGGTGGTCTCACAAACTACCAAATAGCTTACAGAAATTACAAGCAGATGGAAAAACAAAACAAAATCTGGCACAAACTTAGCTAAGAGATTTTCAGTCTAGGCTGGCTGGCTACCAGTTGTGGAGAAATGTCCCTAGAAGTTTTCACCACAAGCTGTTTCAAGGTCTTGTAATGATTAAAATGCCGTATGAACAGATTCATGCCATGAATGATACTCAGGTCACAAGAACTTTCTTCAGTCAGCTTACCACTTCATTATAATCCAACCATAAAAGAAATGTAGTTCCCCATGGCAAAATACTATTTTCGTTAATGGGAAGATGCTGAAATCAACTCTACCTCTTTTAACTCCCGTGAAAGAGTTGAGATTTTGATAAATGTATTTTAAATCTTTAAATAAAAAGGACATTACTGATAAATTTCAAATTCCTTTATACTGCTTCCCAATCCCATTTTCACACTCTCTTCCCAGTGTTAACCAAAATTGTGAACAATTTCTGTGTCTATCCAATCAATTTTTCTATAAATTTATTTGTATCCACATAAAAAAATTTATAAATGACATATTCTTTTTATAACTTGCTCATCATTCAGCATGTTGAGATTCCATTCGTAATGCTAATAATGTAGCTTTAGTTCATTTTTAACTTTTTTTTTTTTTGAGACGGAGTCTGGCTCTGTCGCCCAGGCTGGAGTGCAGTGGCGCAATCTCGGAGGCAAGCTCTGCCTCCCGGGTTCACACCCTTCTCCTGCCTCAGCCTCCAGAGTAGCTGGGACTACAGGCACCCATCACCACACCTGGCTAATTTTTTGTGTTTTTAGTAGAGACAGGGCTTCACCGTGTTAGCCAGGATAGTCTCGATCTCCTGACCTCGTGATCTGCCCACCTTGGCCTCCCAAAGTGCAGGGATTAGAGGCATGAGCCACTGCGCCTGGCCTAATTTTTAACTTCTAATATGCCATTGTATAAACATATCACATCTTTCCATTCCCCAACTGATGAACATTCTGATGACGGCTCACTTTTGCTTAGAAATGTAAAAGGTAATTTCTGAATATATTCAGAAAAAGAATTCCTATGATGTATGATAAAGTCTTTACTCCATTCATGGGTTCTATTGTGTTAAACGTCCAACAAACATCTGAATGATTACTATGTATTCAGGTACTACATATTAAGATATTGTACTAAGAAGTCTTTTTGTAGGTCCAATCTAAAACCCTTTCTCTGCTGTTGACTTTCATATTGCTTGTTACCTGCTCCCCTCTACATTTATTTACCCCTCCTTCTACCATCAGTATTCTATCTGTTTTTTTTTTTTGAAATGGAGTCTCGCTCTGTCATCCAGGCTAGAGTGCAGCAGCGCAACCTTGGCTCAATGCAACCTCTGCCTCCCGGGTTTAAGCAATTCTTTGCCTCAGCCTCATGAATAGATGGGATTACAGGTGCCCGCCACCATGCCCAGCTAATTTTTGTATTTTTAGTAGAGACAGGGTTTCACCATCTTGGCCAGGCTGGTCTTGTACTCTTGACCTTGTGATCCGCCCACCTCGGCCTCCCAAAGTGGGAGCCACCATGCCCGGCCTATATCCTGTTTTAAAGACCAATCCTGTCTGGGTGCAGTGGCTCATGCCTGTAAATCCCAGTACTTTGGGAGGCCGAGGTGGCGGATCACTTGAGGTCAGGAGTTTGAGACCAGCCTGGCTAACATGGCAAAAACCCATCTCTACTAAAAATACAAAAATTAGCTGGGCGTGGTGATGCACGTCTGCAATCCCGGCTACTCAGGAGGCTGAGGAGGGAGAATCACTTAAACCTGGGAGGTGGAGGTTGCAGTGAGCCGAGATCATGCCACGGCACTCTAGCCTGGGAGACAGGGCAAAACTCCATCTCAAAAAAAAAAAAGGCCTGGCATGGTGGCTCTACTAAATATACAAAAATCAGCCAGGCATAGTGGCAGGCTAATTTGTAATCCCAACTACTCGGGAGGCTGAGGTAGAAAAACTGTTTGAACACGGGAGGCAGAGGTTGCAGTGAGCCGAGATCACGCCACTGCACTCCAGCCTGGGCAGCAGAATGAGAATGTCTCAAAAAAAAAAAAAAAAAAAAAAAAAAAAAAAGGAAAGAAAAAAAGAAAGAAAAAAGACTGCTGGTTGCATGGTGACTCACACCTGTAATCCCAGCACTTTGGGAGGCCGAGGCAGGTGGATCACCTGAGGTCAGGAGTTCGAGACCAGCCTGACATACATGGAGAAACCCCATCTCTACTAAAAATACAAAAATTAGCTGGGCGTGGTGGCACATGCCTGTAATCCCAGCTGCTTAGGAGGCTGAGGCAGGAGAATCGCTTGAACCCGGGAGGCGGAGGTTGCAGTGAGCTGAGATCATGCCATTGCACTCCAGCCTGGGTAACAAGAGTGAAACTCTGTCTCACAAAAAACAAAAAACAAAAAACAAAAAACAAAAAAAACTGCTGATCCTATACCAAAATCTCCCCTATCATTAAAATACAACCCCCCAATCCCAGCAAAACCATTCCTGATACCACATGTTGCTATTATCCACTCTCTCTCCTCCATTCCTATCCAAACTTGGGTTTGCTGTTTCTGATGCTGTTGATTATTACTTCCCTGACCCTCTCAATTGTGTCAGCCTCTGTGACCCAGAATTCTCCTTCGGTTGCTTTATTTTATAAACAGAGATGGGGTCTCACTATGTTGCCCAGGCTGGACTTGAACTCCCGGGCTCAAGCAATCCTCCCACAGCACCTCCCAAAGTGCTGCGATTATAAGTGTGAGCCACCGTGCCCAGCCTGTCTCTTCCATTAACAAATAAACACCCAGGAATTTCTTATACTCACCTTTTGATCATCAGGAATTGGTTCCTGGGACTTTAGAAGTGAAGCTCTTTCTTCGTCTACCCAATTGCCCCACTCTTCTGCTGGTGCATTCCAATCAGAGTTGGGATCAGCAGAAGACAGACCATCTAAAATTTAACAGTGTGAATTAGGTGTCTATCATTTTTGCCATAAGTTAAAAGGCAAAAACTAAAAATTCCTTATGTTCAACTAAGCTGTAATTTTAAGTTATTGTTCTGTCTCCCGAACACATTTTAAGAGCCAGAAAAAAAAAGTAACATGATGGTAACAATCTTTATTCAATTTCTGCTAAGCATATCATATGGTTAAATGGAATTTCTAAGAAATTCCAGAAAATTTATTAGCCATTTGATTCCACTCTCTCTGCTTCCTTTGTTATTGGTCTCCTGAATTTCTTTTCTCTATCCATTTTTAACTTGGTCTAGGACCTGGTTGCTTTCTCCCCTGATTATTACAACACTTTTGTAATTGATTTATTTTCTAGGGTTTGGAATTAATTCTTAACAGTAGTGCCAAAGTTATAATCCCTACCTGTCATTTTATACTACACCTCTCCTATCCTTATGAGCTTTTCAAAATTAGGTTCTTCAAATTCACCAAGTCATGACAATATTCAATCTCTTATTTTTCTCTCCTTCTTTTAATACTAAACATGTACTTCCTTATATTTTTCAGATCATTCCATGTGTTTTTTATCCAATCATTTCAAAAGCATTTGAGTAACTTTCAGGGCTTCACTCATCATTTATTACCAAAAATAAATTTTATTCTAGACTTCTAGATCCCTTTCTTTCACTATAGGAGGCACTAAATTCTTAACTCCTTGAGGAAGCTATCAATGACTTATTCTAAAAGGAAAAACCAGGCTTTGCTTTTACCCAGGTTAAATAAGTAGCTTTCAAAGTTAATTCTTCCCTTTTCTCTCTGCACATTATATACTCCTATATATGTTCCTGTAAATCTACTTATAGTCAGGTTTCATTTACAATGGTTTAAAATGACAAAGGTTAAGCTTTATTTCCAAGTGGTTAACAAGTTGTCCCAACAATGCTTAACTGAAAAATCCAATCACTTCCCACTAATACCTAATGCTACTTTTATCAAATACTCAATTCTTTCTTTCTTTCTTTTTTCCCCCAAGACGGAGTCTTGCTCTGTCGCCCAGGCTGGAGTGCAGTGGCATGATCTCGGCTCACTGGAACCTCCGCCTCCCAGGTTCAAGTGATTCTCCTGCCTCAGCCTCCCAAGTAGCTGGGATTACAGGCATGTGCCACCACACCCGGGCTAATTTTCGTATTCTTAGTAGAGACAGGGTTTCACAATGTTGGCCAGGCTGGTCTCGAACTCTTGACCTCGTGATCTGTCCGACTTGCCTCCCAAAGTGCTGGGATTATGGGCGTGAACCACCGCGCCCAGCAATGCTCAATTCTTTTTTTTTTTTTTGAGATGGAGTCTCACTCTGCCACCCAGGCTGGAGTGCAGTGTCACAATCTTGGCTCACTGCAACCTCTGCCTCCCGGGTTCAAGCAATTCTCCTGCCTCAGCCTCCTGAGTAGCTGGGATTACAGGTGTGCATCACCACACCCTGCTAATTGTTGTATTTTTAGTAGAAACAGGGTTTCACCATGTTGGTCAGGCTGGTCTCGAATTCCTGACCTCGTGATCCACCTGCCTCGGCCTCCCAAACTGCTGGGGATTACAGGCATGAGCCACCGTGCCTGGCCTTACTCAATTCTTTCATACGCATTTCAGTCTGTTTCTAGAATTTGTTCTATTCCACTGATCTATTCCTGGGACAGTGCTATACACAACTCTGCAATACATTTTTGTATCTAGAAGGACAAATTTGTTTGCATTACTTTTGTTTAGTACTCTTATTCACTTTTTGCTATTCTTATTTTTCCAGGTGAACTCTATTATTGTTTTTGTTTAACAGGAAGGTATAATACATTCTTATGAAGGTTTTAAAACCTACGTTTTGGAAGAATATATAACAATCTGGGAAAATGCTCACAGAAAAAAAAAATCATAGACAAAACTGTCTACACAGTATGATCTCAAATTTATATGAGGAAGAGACAGAAGAAAATAAAACATTATATATATTATATATATATTTTGTTTTAGTTTAAGAGACAGGGTCTTATTCTGTCACCCAGGCTGGAGTGGAGTGGTATAATCATATAGTTCACTGCAGCCTTAACTTCCTGGGGCTCAAGTGATCCTCCTGCCTCAGGCTCCTGAGCAGCTGGGACCATAGCCGTGTGCCACCATGCCTGGCTAATTTTAAAATTTTTTGTAGAGAAGGGGTGTCGCAGGCCGGGCGCGGTGGCTCAAGCCTGTAATCCCAGCACTTTGGGAGGCCGAGACGGGCGGATCATGAGGTCAGGAGATCAAGACCATCCTGGCTAATACGGTGAAACCCCGTCTCTACTAAAAAATACAAAAAACTAGCCGGGCGACGAGGCGGGCGCCTGTAGTCCCAGCTACTCGGGAGGCTGAGACAGGAGAATGGCGTGAACCCGGGAGGCGGAGCTTGCAGTGAGCTGAGAGCCGGCCACTGCACTCCAGCCTGGGCGGCAGAGCAAGACTCCGTCTCAAAAAAAAAAAAAAAAAAAAAAAAAAAAAAGAGAAGGGGTGTTGCTATATTGCCCAGGTTGGAATAATAAATATATTTTAATAGTGAAATTACATCTATCTAATCCTTATTAATCACTTACTATGTGCTAGAACTTGAGCTAGATAGGTACTAGAGATACAAAAATAAGTAAAATAGAATCCCTCTAAACATGCAGTTTGTAGTCTGTCTATTCAGGGGTGAAGATAGGTAAGCTTAACAGCCGGGTGTGGTGGCTCACGCCTGTAATCCCAGCTCTCAGGGAGGCAGAGGCGGGAGGATAGTTTGAGCCCAGGAGTTCGAGACCTGCATGGGTAATACAGCGAGACCCCGTTCTCCACAAAAAGGAAAAAAAAAAAAAAAAAAAAAAAAAAGATAGGTAAGCGTAACAATTAAATACAGAGTGATAGATTCTGCCATGAGGGCTGTGGAAACAAAGAGCTAAGCTAGCGGAAGACAGGGAGAGACAACGTAAGAATTTATAGTCTAGTGGACGAAAAACATGGAACAGGTGATTACAAGTGTGAAATGTGTTACAAAAAAGGAAGTTCCTTCCTGTATTTCTAAATTCACCACCATGAGCAAGTATCTGGAGTATTACATAGTAACACAGAGGCGAAGAGCATGGGCCTTCACGTCAAACAAATGTACATTTGAATATTGTTCTACCACTTAATAACAAGATGATTTTGGTTAAGTTTCTTAATGGGCTCTATTATCAACTTCATAAGATTGCTGAGAGGATTATATGAGATACATGTAAAGCAATTCATGGCAATGCAGTAAGCACTCAATAAGTGGTAGCTATTGTTTTTATTATCACTGATGATATTAAAACCAGTTTCTAATCTATAAGGCACGTATAGTTAAAAATTTATTTCTCACAATTCTGATGAACCTCTCAGTAAGATATACTTCATATGTAAGATAAACTTCAATTCAATCTAGTAGATGTCTGGAACCAACTACTCATCTTATACTAAGCATTCATTAGTAATACTTTTAGGAGGTTCACATACCAAAGCTATCATTGGTTCTGCTTAACTCTCACAGATAAGAAACCCAGATTTTGAAAATTGCTGTCCATAAGCCATGTCTCTAAGACTTCTTGCCAGAAAAGAAACCACTAAGTAGAAAAAAATTTAGGCAACTGAGTGGGCCATATACCAACATTTCACCCATCTTCTTAATACATGTGGTGGGAGGTGGAGGCGAAAAATACAAATCAAGTAAAATGCTTAGTGAAAGTATTTTTTTGACAAGGTCTCGCTCTATTGCCCAGGCTGGAGTGCAGTGGCAAGATCATGGCACACTGTAGCCTAGACTTCTCAGGCTCAAGTGATCCTCCCACTTCAGACTCCTGAGTAGCTGGGACTACAGGCAAAAAAATTTTGCTAATTTTTTTTTGTAGAGATGGGGTCTCACTATGTTGCCTAGGCCGGTCTTGAATGCATAGGCTCAAGACATCCTTGCACCTTGGCTTCCCAAAGTGCTGTGAGCCATGGCACCGGCCTGAGTAACTAATTCTTAAGATTCATAGGCCTAATATACTAAAAAACTTCTTAGACATAGTTCCCTTAAAAATGATTCACAGTATAGTTTGCTTCAATTGTAATTTCTCATCTCTAAAGTTTCCCATTAGTCTGCCAATGTCTTTTCAAAGAGCCATACTGGTTTTCTTTTCAAAAGGGTAAGGAATTTGTCTCTCCATTTAATTCGCTTATAGAATAATGTTTTAGGTTTAAGTATCTCATTGCTGGTCTTTATTTGGTTGTCAGCTGTTTCTTGTTAGAACTTAATTAAATGTAAACTTTAATAACTTTTTTTTTTTTTTTTTTTTTTTTTTTTGAGACGGAGTCTCGCTCTGTGGCCCGGGCTGGAGTACAGTGGCGGGATCTCAGCTCACTGCAAGCTCCGCCTCCTGGGTTTACACCATTCTCCCGCCTCAGCCTCCCGAGTAGCTGGGACTACAGGCGCCCGCCACCTCGCCCGGCTAGTTTTTTGTATTTTTTAGTAGAGACGGGGTTTCACCGTGTTAACCAGGATGGTCTCGATCTCCTGACCTCGTGATCCGCCCGTCTCGGCCTCCCAAAGTGCTGGGATTACAGGCTTGAGCCACCGCGCCCGGCCTAATAACTTTTTAATAAAAGAAAACAATCATGTTAGAAAGACTTTCTCCAATGTTAACCACATTGGGTTAGTTAACCACATTGGGTAGACTTATTTTGCCACCAGAAGGACACCAACAGCAGAAACAGCAGCACTTACTGGCTATTTATTATATTTGTTATATGTGAGGCAGTGTTCTAAGTGCTTTATATGTATTAACTCATTTAATCTTCTCAGCCATACTGTTGGGGAGGAATTACTATTTTTACAGATAAGGAAATTGAGGCATAGAATAATCACGTACCCTGCGTAAGGGCAAAGGCAAGGAAGTTAAGATTGAAACCCAGGTAGTCTGTCCTGAAAGCTCATGCTCTCAACCACTCCATTATGCTGCAGTGAATTCATTCACTCCTGTGTGCCAAGAAAAAGTTCTATTCAACATCTGACTTTTTTTTTTTTTTTTTTTTTTTAGGCGGAGTCTCGCTCTGTCGCCCGGACTGGAGTGCAGTGGCCGGATCACAGCTCACTGCAAGCTCCGCCTCCTGGGTTTACGCCATTCTCCTGCCTCAGCCTCCCTAGTAGCTGGGACTACAGGCGCCCGCCACCTCGCCCGGCTAGTTTTTGTATTTTTAGTAGAGACGGGGTTTCACCGTGTTAGCCAGGATGGTCTCGATCTCCTGACCTTGTGATCCGCCCGTCTCGGCCTCCCAAAGTGCTGGGATTACAGGCTTGAGCCACCGCGCCCGTCCAACATCTGACTTTTTACATGGGTTACAATAATGCTGTTCCTTTATGGTCAAGATAGTAACAGATTAATGTATGTCTTCAAACTGGAGGGTCAATATATTAATTATATCATACTGTAAATGTAAATCTAACATAATATACTTTGTGGATTAGTAATCTCAAATACTAAATCATTCATTTTGGAAATTCAGAAGTAATAATTAAATTCACTGAGCACCAATAATAGAGCAGAATTAAAGATGGTGACACAGAAAACAAAGCTTACAGAGAAAACGTTGAAGAAAAACTCTGGACTTAAAAAGACTGCCAATACAGCAAAACAAAGTTGAGGAAGATGGTGTTTCTGATACATATTACTTTGATTAACTACAGAATCCTGTGAATACATGTTTTAAAAATCTTTTATTTTAGCAGCCAATCATGTTTTTCATATTCAAAGTATCTTAATATGGATACAATAAAAAGTGGATCTATTCTGTCCAAACAGGAAAGCCTGGAGACCTGTCCACTCAATTTTCCTCTGCCTCAACCCACAGCAGCCCAAGATACCTTACTGCTTTTCCTATAGTCACTCCTATCATTGTTATAATCACTCCTCAATTCTATTCTGCATGTAGCTGATAATTCTTCCAAAAGCACAAATATACGTTTTTTTCCTCCCAAAAATAGTGCTTTCACATCCTTGTAAAACCTTGGATTTAAATACTTCATACACAGTCAGCCCTGCGTATCCATGGGTTTTCCATTTGTGGGTTCAAAAATATTCAGGAAAAAAACGAATGAACTGTGCCTGTACTGAATATGTACAGACTTTTTTTTCTTGTCATTATTCCCTAAACAATACAGTATAACAACTATTTACACCATACTAGGTACTACAAGTAATCAAGAGATAATTTAAAATATATGGGAAGATACATGTAGATTATATGCAAATACTATGCCATTTTATCATAGGAGACTTCAGCATGTGGGGATTTTGGAACCTGAAGGGGGTCCTGGAATCAACCCCCCATGGATACTGACAGATGACTGTAATTTACAGAGCTTTCATGTTCACCCATTACCTCATTAAAACCTCATAACAACCAATGAAAATAGATATGACACGTTATTTGCTCGATTTTACAGCTCCCAGATAAGTGACAAAGCCCAAACCATATGAGGTACTACATTTTAGAGTCAGGACTAAAATTTGTATCTACTGTCTAAGCTAGTACTGAAAACCCCCAGCTCCTTAATCTTTAGCCAGCAATTCAAGGCATGGCACTTCACAATATGGTCCTCCCTGATCTTTCTCCCCTCATCTCCCTTAATCTGTAAAAACTGTGTTTTAACCACTGTGTCGCAAGCTTACCTTGATGATTACTATCATCACCAAGGCTGTACCAGAGAGTGGTTAAGAGCATGAACTCTGGGGCCAGACTAGCAAGGTATGAATACCACCTTCCTCCACTTAACTAACTGTGTGGCCTGGGTAAAGCTAGATAACTTTCCCTTGTCACAGGTTTTTCATCTGGAAAGTGTGGAAACAAATAAAACCTACCACACAGAAATGTTTTAAGCATTAAATGAGATAATAAAATCCAAAAGACTAAAACCAGTGCCTGGCACACTGATTTTTATTGTCATTCTTATTACTACTGAGCACCTATGTATAAAGGCTTTCACTAGGTCCTGAGTGTATAAAAGAGTACTAGTCCCCACTTTCAGAGGGTTCTTTACTTGGAGAAGCAAAACATATGCTTAAAAATGGTGAAAAACCCCACAGGGAACATATAAAAGTGCTAATAGTAGAAAACAGTAAATAGTAAAAAAGGATGTGAAATAAAAATTCAGAGAAAGTAAATTTTGAGATTTAGGTTTGTGAGGGAAAAACCTCATATATTTTTTTTTTTAAATGAAGATGGCATGAACTTTCTGAACATACAAACCATATTCTTCCTTTCTAAAATGAGTTTTCCTTTAACTAAACTTCTGTTGGCAACTGGGTTAGGAAAGTAGTTTTCCACCAGCACAAAAATGTGTGTACACTTCACAAATACAAAGCCATTCCTGTATATTTAAGTCAGTCTATTATACTACCTAGGAGGAGAAACAGACATTCATTTAAAACAAAAAATTTAAAAACTAGAAATACTACAGAGCAACTAGAAGAAACTTTATGTTTAAATATTGCCTCAATCATGAAAATTCAGTTTTAATTCTACAGGTATTCAATAATCAGGTTTCAAGTAGTACATTTGGTATTAAATTATATTCTTATGACCTTTAAAGGTGAGAAATTAGAATTAAAATTAAAACATAAAGCATGAATTCAGGGTGCTAGAAAGAAAATTCTGAAAAAAATAACTGATAATTTTTAAAAGGACATACTTAACCCAGACCATTCATCATCGATATAGGGTTGATTACGGCTAACATCCCACTGATAATCAGAAGTGGTAGACTGAGAAACTGGCTCAGCAGTAGACCCTTAAATGAAAAACGAATGCAATAAAATTAAAAATGGAATTTCCTAATGATGTTTCATAACAATAGTTCTATACTTTGACATGGAGACTTTATTTTTAAAATTTCTCCTAAAAGGAAAAATTCAGACATTAGAAAAAGAGTTAAGTTAAAAGGAAAAGTAGAATTGAGGGTAATTTTAGATTAACTATGATAATCACTTGATCAAATTCAATGATCAGAAATTTATGTTTTCCCTAGCACCAATCCATTACATTTTGTGTTTTGTATTATACGTCAACTCGTTACCTACAATTTTCTTTTCTTTTTTTTTTTTTGAGACAGGATCTTACTCTGTCACTCAGGCTGAAGTGCAGTGGCATGATCATGGCTCACTGCAGCTTCAACCTCGCAGGCTCAAGAGATCCTCCTACCTCAGCATCCCAGGCAGCTGGAACCACAGGCTTGTACCACCATGCTGGGCTTTTTTAATTTTTTCTTTTTTTGAGACAGAGTCCCGCTTTGTTGCCAAGGCTGGAGTGTAGTGGCACAGTCTCGGCTCACTGCAATCTCTGCCTCCTCGGCTCAAGCAATCCACCTACCTCAGCCTCCCAAGTAGTTGCGACTACAGGCACACATTACCATACCCAGCTAATTTTTGTATTTTTTGTAGAGATGGGGTTTTACCACATTGCCCAGGCTGGTCTTGAACTCCTAGGCTTAAGTGATCCTCCTGCCTTGGCCTCCCAAAGTGCTGGGATTACAGGCATAAGCCACCACGCCTGGTTTCCTGGCTTATTTTTTAATTTTTTTTTGTAGAGAGAGGGTCTCCCTGTGTTGCCCAGGCTGGTCCTGAACTCCTGGCCTACAGGGATCCTCTTCAGCCTCCCAAAGTGCTGGGATTACAGGCATGAGCCACTGTGCCCTGCCTACAAATTTCAAGAAGTCAAAAAAAAGTTGTTTTTTCCTTCTTCTTAATGGAAAATAAAACACAATAGAAATCTCTGCCATTGATCATTTTAGTCCTGGATGTTTCAGGGCTATGTATCCTCAGAACCCTGAAAGAGGGAACTAGAAAACGTCTGAGTTACCTAGAATCTTTTGGCTTTCTTCATTAAAAAAATAGGTGGTTATCTAGAGAGGTGAGGCAGAGAGAAGCCAGAGACAAGAAGAGTTGCAGGAGGTCTAGAGACTAAGTTCAAGTGCATTTAAAGAAAACAAAATATTATTTCATAAGTTTTGTCTGTTTTTGTTTTTTCTCAGGTGAGGGGAGTAGGTTGGGTGAGAGTGGGTTCACACAGTCTTTTAGGAACCTGATGAAAGCTGTGGTAGTCTACTGTCCAGAGCTTAACACAAAATTTTGCGTATAGTTTTGGGGGCATATGAGTCCACTGACGCCAGGTCAAATCCCTTGCTTTATAGATATAAATTCATTTTAGGATGTAAATGTAAAGCAGTGGTTCTCCATCAGGCACGTGTGTGCACGCGCATGCGTACACACACACACACACACCCCTTTTGAATCGGAATTTACTTGTGTACTGGAGTCCTTAGATGACTCTGATATGTATTTTGGATTCAGAGCCACTATATAAAGAAATGGTTAGGAAGAAAAGATACTTGATTAGTATAAAAGTGTTACACACAATCACGTCCTCCTACCAGAGTCCTTACTAATTTATAAATTTCTTCTTGGTTACAGATGATCTTACAAGCAGCATTACACTAATATATTATCTGCTTGATATATACTCTCTCTCTATATATGTTTAATATGTACATTTTTTTTTTTTTTTTTTTTTTTGAGACGGAGTCTTGCTCTGCCGCCCAGGCTGGAGTGCAGTGGCCGGCTCTCAGCTCACTGCAAGCTCCGCCTCCCGGGTTCACGCCATTCTCCTGTCTCAGCCTCCCGAGTAGCTGGGACTACAGGCGCCCGCCACCTCGCCCGGCTAGTTTTTTGTATTTTTAAGTAGAGACAGGGTTTCACCGTATTAGCCAGGATGGTCTCGATCTCCTGACCTCGTGATCCGCCCGTCTCGGCCTCCCAAAGTGCTGGGATTACAGGCTTGAGCCACCGCGCCCGGCCAATATGTACATTTTAATGTAAACTTTAACCAACAGAGTAACCCTATAAAATTCACATGTAATAAATACATTATCTGCTTAGAAGCAGTACTGTAACACTGGTGCTATTCCTTTAGCAGCCCACACTGCTTTCTCTGCATATATGAAGGGAATAGCATGTGTGCTGTACAGAGTCATCAAATGAAGAAGCAATAAACTTGTACCTCTGGAACTGAAATATGGTCTATGAGATCAGAGTTTAGCAAACTATGACCCACAGACCAAATCCAACCATCAGGTTTTTATATGGCCCATGAGCCAAGAATAGTTCTTACATTTTTAAATGGTTAAAAAAAAAATCAGGCCAGGTGCGGTGGCTCACGCCTGTAATCCCAGCACTTTGGGAGGCTGAGGCAGGCAGATCATGAGGTCAAGAGATGGAGACCATCCTGGCTAATATGGTAAAACCCTGTCTCTACTAAAAATACAAAAAATTAGCCGGGTATGGTGGTGCATGCCTATAGTACCAGATACTTGGGAGGCTGAGGCAGGAGAATCATTTGAACCAGGGAGCCGGAGGCTGCAGTGAGCTGAGATTGCGCCACTGCATTCCAGCCTGGCGACAAAGCGAGACTCTGTCTCAAAAGGAAAAAAAAAAAAAAAAAAAATCAAAAGAATAATATTTTATAACCAGACAGTCATTTGCTTACTGTCTCAGGTTGCTTTCCTGTTACAATGGCAGGGTTGAGTAACTGCAACAGAGGCTGCATGGCCCACAATGCCTAAAATGTTTACCATCTGTCCCTTTATACAAAAAGTTTGCTGATCCCCCCTTTTTTTTTTTTTTTTTGAGAGGGAGTCTTGCTCTGCCGCCCAGGCTGGAGTGCAGTGGCCGGCTCTCAGCTCACTGCAAGTTCCGCCTCCCGGGTTCATGCCATTCTCCTGTCTCAGCCTCCCGAGTAGCTGGGACTACAGGCGCCCGCCTCGTTGCCCGGCTAGTTTTTTGTATTTTTTAGTAGAGATGGGGTTTCACCGTATTAGCCAGGATGGTCTCGATCTCCTGACCTCATGATCCGCCCGTCTTGGCCTCCCAAAGTGCTGGGATTACAGGCTTGAGCCACTGCGCCCGGCCTGCTGATCCCCTTTCTAAGTTAGTGATTCCAGACACTGTGGAACTACAAAATTAGTAAACTGGGTCCACGAATTCCAAACTAAACAATGTCTCCCACAACATACACACACACACACATATATATGTTTTAAGACAGAGTCTGTCACCCAGTCTGAAGTGCAGTGGAGCACTCACGACTCATTGCTCATTGTAGCTTCAACCTCCCAGACCAATGCAATCCTCCCACCACAGCCTCCTGAGTAGCTGGGACCACAGGCAAAACCACCATGCCTGGCTAAGTTTTTTAAAAAAATTATGTAGTGATGTAGTTGCCCAGGCTGGTCTTGAACTCCTAGGCTCAAGTGATCTTCCCACCTCAGCCTCCCTATGTGCTGGGATTATAGATGTGAGCCACCACACCTGGCCTCCCATATTTATGTAATATTTGTTAAATACATATAGCTTCTATATGATTAACAAAACATATATCCATTTAAGTAATGCAGCATTGACAGTAGTTTATTAGTAATCATGTATTTTATAAATCAACAGATACTTAAGAGTTATTATGTGGGAATCCATACCTGAAAGGGTTAGTTTTAAACTCATGATGAGTAACGGTGAACAGAAGTAAAATGTCAAATTGTAACTAAAAGTATGGTAGGACTACCTTAGCAACAGAAGAGTATGAACCTGAAGGGAAGGCCTTTCGTGTGTATTTGTCTGTGTGCCAATGCACTGTCAGTGATCTCAAGCTACAGAATCCTTACTCCCCTAGAGAGAGGAATTAAGCCATTTGCACATAAGAATTTAGGTCTTCTCTTCTTGTTGTAAAGGCCTCTGCCACTTTATAATACCTGCTGTTTATATTGATGGCAGTACTTGATGTTGATTAGCTCTTCAAATAACAAGCACTAAAATTAAACAAATGTTTTTGTTAGCTGAACAAAAGACTGTTTTCACATACCAGAAACAGCAGAGTTAAGTGTGAGAGATGCAAAAGAAGCAGAATTCTGTTCAGAGGTATTCATTCCCCTATCCACACTAGACCAAGCAGCTGTTAAAATAAAAAACATCACTTGGAACCTTCAATTTGCAATCAGATTTGAAAGATATGTAAAGATTTAAAACTATGATAATATTTAAAGATAATCTTAGAAATGAGAATCACTTATTATAGCAATAGCTACTATTTACTGAATATTTATTATGTAGCTGGGCCCCTTACACCAACCACTTCTAATCCTTACAGCAACTTTGCTAGGCAGTTTTGGAGCAATTAAGTGACTTGCTAATAGCTAGAAAACAGAGGAGCCACGAATGCAACTGAAGTCAATTCCCAAAGCCTATGCTCTTTTCCACTGTACCAAGCTGCATTATTATCTATCATAATTAAGCAGCTACTTTGGAATAGCACTGAACTTGGTACTTGACTTCCATTACAACAAATCCTCACAATCACATAAGTACGAGGTTCATACAGGTTAAATAACTAGCCTGAATGTCCATAAAAGCTATCACGTAGAAGAATAGAGATTTATACCTAATAGGTCTGTCTGAACCAGTCCCTGTTCATTCCTCTATACCATGCTACTTTCTCAATATTTTCAAGACATTTCTTTCTTATTTTGAAGAACGTAAACCTCCATGAGATGAGTCACATCTGTCTCTTTTCAGTGACCCATTACAAACCTAATTTAATATAGTTCCCTTTCAATTTCAATGAAGGTCCTAGTCTATCTAGGCAGGAACTCTTAATTTGCTTTTTAATATTATCTGTAACAACATTAAGCAAATACCATCTAATTTATGTCCTAATTATGAAATGCTACATAGTTTTTATAAGTAAACTGTAGGCTGGGCGGAGTGGCTCACGCCTGTAATCCCAGCATTTTCTGGGGCCGAGGCGGGCCCATTATGAGGTCAGGAGTTCAAGACCAGCCTGGCCAACATGGTGAGACCCCATCTCTATTAAAAATACAAAAATTAGCTGGGCATGGTGGCACGTGCCTGTAATCCCAGTTACTGAGGCGGAGGTTGCAGTGAGCCAAGATCATGCCAAGATCGTGCACTCCAGACTGGGTGACAGAGCAAGCCTCCATCTAAAAGAAAAAAAAAAATGCAAATTGTAAATATCCCAAAAGGTCACACAGTTCCTAACACTACTCCATAAAATTCAACCATTTATTTTACCAAATATGAAAGGATGCTTCACAGCATAGAAATTAATGCTTTCTTCTTTGCTGAAAATGAGAGTGGGAATTTTTTTCTTTTTGAGATGGAGTCTTGCTCTGTTGCCCAGGCTGGAGTGCAGTGGCACGACCTTGGCTCACTGCAATCTCCGCCTCCCGGGTTTAAGCAATTGTCCTGTCTCAGCCTCCCGAGTAGCTGGGATTACAGGCACGTGCCACCATGCCCAGCGAATTTTCTGTATTTTAGTAGAGAACAGGTTTCACCATGCTGCCCAGGCTGGTCTTGGACTCCTGGGCTCAGGTAATCTCCCCGCCTCAGCCCTGCAAAGTGCCAGGATTACAGACATGAGCCACCACACCCAGGCAAGGGAATGTCTCTTTCAAACAAGTTTTGATACTTTTACACAATTTTTCAATATAATGGGGAGGAAGGGAGAGCAAGCTTAAGAACAATATAATTAAATGATCTAGAGTTTGATTTTTAAGGGTGTTAGCTTTAAAAGAGAGGGGCCGGGGTTGGCGGCTCACGCCTATAATCCCAGCACTTTGGGAGGCCGAGGCAGGTTGATCACCTGGGGCTAGGAGTTTGAGACCAGCCTGACCAACATGGAGGAACCCCGTCTCTACTAAAAATACAAAATTAGCCAGGCGTGGTGGAGCATGCCTGTAATCCCAGCTACTCAGGAGGCTGAGGCAGGAGAATTGCTTGAACCTGGAAGGCACAGGTTGTGGTGAGTCTGGATTGCGCCATTGCACTACAGCCTAGGCAACGAGCGAAACTCCATCTCCAAAAAAAAAAAAGAAGAAATATTTTTCTAGTTACATACTAAAAAGTTTCTAGTGTCTATTGCTCCCTCAAATTGGAAGAGATAAAAATATCTGCAATAAGCACGAGAGAAAAAATTGTACGTTTAATGCACAAGAAAGTATAACTAGATTTAAAAAATAAAACAGTAGGCAGACATGGTGGCCCACATCTGTAATCCCAGCACTTTGAGAAGCCGAGGCAGGTGGATCACTTGAGCCCAAGAGTTTGAGACTGGCCAGGGCAACACGGCAAAACTGCGTCTCTGCAAAAAATACCAAAATTAGCCGGGTGTGGTGGCACATGCCTGTGGTCCCAGCTACTAAGGAGGCTAAGGCGGCAAGATCATTTGAGCCCTGGAAGTCGAGGCTGCAGTGAGCAATAATCACACCACTGCACTCCAGCCTGGACAACAGAGTGAGACCCTTTCTCAAAAAATTAAAAACAAAACAAAACAAAACAAAACACAAAGAGCTCATTAGACAAATGGGAAAATGACACGAACAGACAATTCATAAAAGAAATAAAAATGACCAAGAAAGGGCCGGGCATGGTGGCTCATGCCTGTCATCCCAGCACTTCGGGAAGCCAAGATGGGTGGATCATGAGGTCAGGAGTTCGAGAACAGCCTAGCCAACATGGTGAAACCCTGTCTCTACCAAAAGTACAAAAATTAGCCGGTTGTGGTGACAGGCCCCTGTAATCCCAGCTACTCAGGATGCTGAGGCAGGAGAACCACTTGAACCTGAGAGATGGAGGTTGCAGTGAGCTGAGATTGTGCTGCACTCCAGCCTGGGCGACAGAGCGAGACTCCATCTCAAACAAAAAAACAAGGAAAAAAATAAATGACCAAGAAAGTTATGGAAAAATTTTCAATCTCATTAGTGATTCTAAAAAGTTAACCAAAATAATTTACGTACTTTTTGCTTATTGAATTAGAAAAGGCGGAAAAAACAAAATCCCCAACCTTGGTAAGTATATGATAAATGGGCACTTACACTGATGCTTTGAGTATAAATTAGAACAACTCTCTTAGAAAATACTTAGGCACTATGTAGTGGAGCATCACAAACATTTATATTCCCTTTAATCCAATATCACTCACAAGACTCTGTCCTTAAGAAATAACTGCCAAACATGGCCAGGTGTGGTGGCTCACACCTATAATCCCAACACTTTGGGAGGCTGGGGCAGGAAGATCACTTGAGGTCAAGAGTTCGAGACCAGTCTGGCCAACATGGTAAAACCCCATCTCTACTAAAAAAATACAAAAATTAGCTGGGTGTGGTGGTGTGCGCCTGTAATCCCAGCTACTCGGGTGGCTGAGGCACGAGAAATGCAAATGCTGGAACTCAGGAGGCAGAGGTTGTAGTGAGCTGAAATCATGCCACTGCACTCCAGCCTGGGTAACAGAGCGAGACTCCATCTTAAAAACAACAACAAAAAAATCCCAAACAAATATATTCAGTAAAACATTATCTACAACGGGTTAAAAAAAGGAAAATTGGCTGGGCGTGGTGGCTCACGCCTATAATCCTAACACTTTAGGAGGTGAGGTGGGCGGATCACTTGAGGACAGGAATTTGAAACCAGCCTAGGCAACATGGTGAAACCCCATCTCTACTAAAAATACAAAAAAAATTATCTTGGTGTGGTGGCGTACGTCTGTAATCCCAGTTACTTGGGAGGTTGAGGCAGCAGAATTGCTTGAACCCAGGAGGCAGAGGGTGGTGTGAGCCAAGATCACGCCATTGCACTCTAGTGGGGCAGTGACAAAGCGAGACTCCATCTCAAAAAATAAATAAATAAATAAAATACTTCTTGAATAATATGGGAATAGTTAAGTAAATTATGCTAACATTATAGGGCCATTAAATACACTTACAAAAAGTAAGGAAAATGTTCATGTTACAATGTTACGTGGGGACTAGGGGAGACATAAACATGCACATTCAATTTGAGTTACATCAAACACAAAAATACTAAAGTAAAACTATAGGCTGGGCACAATGGGTCACGCTTGTAATCCCAGCACTTTGGGAGGCCGAGGCTGGCAGATCACCTGAGGTCAGGAGTTCAAGATCAGCCTGGCCAACATGGCAAAACCCTGTCCCTACTAAAAATAGAAAAATTAGCTAGGTATGGTGATGCATGTCTGTAATCCCAGCTACCTGGCAGGCTGAGGTAGTAGAATCGCTTGAACCCGGGAGGTGGAGGTTGCAGTGAGCTGAGATCGCATGACTGCACTCCAGCCTGGGAGACGGAGCGAGACTCCATTAAAAAAACAAACAAACAAAAAACAGCAACAACAAAAAACACTATACACAGTTGCGGACAGGCGAAAGGGAGAGAGAAGAAATGTAAACAACAGTGGTTGTCACTAGGTGGCACAGTGATAACTGTGGGATTTTCCTTATCATTTTGCAGTTTCCCACGTGTAATGTGGATTTCTTTTCTATAATACACACACAGACAGACACACACACACACGAAAATTAACTTGCTTTTAACTTGATGGCTCTCAACAGAAATAAGCTTCTCAACTATTGGTCTTTATATTAAATCCAGAGGAAAATTTAATTATAAATGGGCACTTTGCAGACTGTAAAATACTCTGTAAGTGGATGTTATCAACTATACTTCCATTTACTATTTTTATTTAGACTCAACAGAATTGTTGAAATTAATCAAAAAGTCTACTTACACATTACATGTATCCCATCACTAAGAATATATAATTACACCAGTTAGCTATGTTGATAATCAAATGTGATAAAGTATGTGAAAGCACTATGCAAAGAGTAAATGATAAATGTTATTTACTTATTTAGTTCCCACCTTCCTCTACAAAAAGGATGTGAGATGAGTTAATTATTACTATTATTTCTGCAGAGCAGTACTTATTTTTCTGTTCATAGTTTTTCCTATTTCTGAAAAATTAAAAATGTACAAGATTAGTAATTTTAAATAAATTTTTCTAACACTTCTTACCAATGCCAGAAAATATTGAACGGTCACTCCAACTCCTTCCCCAGTCTTTTCCATTTGCATTAGCATCTCCAGTGTCTTGACTCCAGGCAGATGGCTCAGTTTTCCTCTTTCCTGCAGAAGCAGGTGAAACGGAGTTCCACTTCTCCTCACCTGCACTGATCTGTGAGGAGAGTTTTACAGACTTTTCATTCCAGCCTCCTCCATTGACAGTGAGGTTTTCATTCAATCCTGAAGAAACTTAAAGAAAAGAAAATGAAGATTAAAAAACAGGTACATTACTTCTTAAAATTGGGATATTTTCACATTTCTATGATTGCTTGACTTACATTTATCACTCACTTCCCCTACTATCCTTTGATCACCAAGGATTGCCTTTTAATTTAAAAACAGGAGGCTTGAACATAACATATATACTAACAAAGTTGTCAACAGCAGAATGACTTGCTCGAAGGAAGTACACCAGAGCAAACAGGAAAATGACACATATTCTGAATACTCACCCACTAAGAATATGAAGACATCTCCTTAGTTACATGTTCTTTCCTTAATTATTTATGTGTATTACATTATGTCTCAAGCAACGATTCTAAAACCTGGCTGCACATTAATATTAACCGAAAAATTAATTAACAATAGACTCTGAAGCCTCAGCCCAGACCAATTAAAATGAGAATCTTTGTGGTGGAGCCCACATATCATTATGTATGTATAGTGTATGTATGTACACATACACGAAAACACATAAGTGTACAGATAAGTACATGTTTCTTTTTACATATATGTGTGTTCGTGTTGTTTTTTAAAGCTTCCTGGATAACTAATGTGTAGCCAGGGTTGAGAACCACGAGCATGAAGGAAGCTGACAGTGCTAAGAACAAGCACTGAAAAGCCTGAAATGAGGCTGGGCACGGTGGCTCATGCCTGTAATCCCAGCACTTTGGGAGGCTGGGGGCAGGCAGATGACCTGAGGTCAGGAGTTCGAGACTAGCCTGGCCAACGTGGTGAAACCCTGCCTCTACTAAAAACACAAAAATTAGCCAGGCGTGGTGGCAAGTGCCTGTAATCCCAGCTACTCACGAGGCTGAGGCAGAATTGTTTGAATCCAGGAGGCGGAGGTTGCAGTGAGCCGAGATAGTGCCACTGCACTTCAGCCTGGGCAACAAGCAAAATTCTGTCTCAAAAAAAAAGAAAAAAGAAAAAAAAGCCTGATGCCTGTAATCCCAGCACATTGGGAGGTCGAGGTGTGTGGATCACCTGAGGTCAGGAGTTTGAGACCAGCCTGGCCAACATGGTGAAACTCCGTCTCTCCTAAAAAATACAAAAATTAGCCGGGTATGGTGGCGGTGCCTGCAATCCCAGCTACTCGGAAGGTTGAGGCAGGAGAATCGCTTGCACCCGGGAGGTGGAGACTGCAGTGAGCTAAGACCACGCCATTACACTCCAGCCTGGGAAACAAGGGCAAAACTTCATCTCCAAAAATATAAAAAAGCCTGAAATGAGAAGGTGCTTTTTTCATTTCCAAATTTATTTTACAACAACACTTTTGTTTTCAGGTCAGGCGTAACACTCTACTTAATTCAATCTTTATCATAAATGAGTAAATAAAACATTTTCTATTTATAAAACAATGAAAAACTTTAGACTATAGTCCATTCATTGTGAAAATATTTGAACTGTCAAGGAAGCAGTTAAAACATTATAGGAACTAAGGCTTTTTTTTTTTAAACATACAAGCATCAAGTATTTTATCCGACATATGCTATATTAAACCCAAGCCCAACAAAAATCTTTCTTCTCTGCTGACTTAGTAGTGATATAAACAAGATTCAAAATTGCATATAAGTGACTACTGAATGTTTTTATATATGGGGGAAAAAAGACTAGAACATACCAAAGATTGTTAGAAGTGGGAGTGATTTTTCTTTTTATTTATTTTCCAAAATCTCTGGACTGTGATTATGTTACTTTATTAATTAAAAATCATTTTAAGACCTTTTTCTTTCCTTCTGTGTCATTCATGTGAGGAAAGAGATATGTATATAAATTTCTATTTTGACGGGCCTTCAATTTAAGTTATATGTAATTTCTCTCACCCTGAAGTGTAGAATCTCCTTTTCCAGATTTAAAGTTGCTAACTTGAACATTTAGATGAGAATCACCTGGTTAAAATAGAAATAAAATTTATTTAATACTAAATAGGCCACTATGCACATTAAATTAGGAGTAACACATAAATTAATTTTTACTTATTATCTATTATAAATTGCTCCTTCAAGTGCTAAATTCTTCTACTGGAAAAAAGTCAAAAGTTCCCTGTTGGTAAGGAATTGAGTTTTCTGGTTACCATATTCTTAGTCAACTAAAATGCCAATAAAGAACCTGGAAAACTGCCTACGTACAGACAGAGTTTGCTATTCTATAACAGTTATCAAGATTATTTTAAGTAGGAACTGGAGTATTGGGCTCTGTAATTGGATTCAACTTTGCCACCTCTCAACAACACCAGCTGCCTTTTCAACAATCCTGGAAGCAAACACATCAACTTATGAAGAACTTTGCCAGTATTTGGGACCAGGACTTAGGAAATATGGCAAGAGGTGAGAATACACATTATAACACAAAAATACTATTTCTCTGACACTAAAAAGCATAATGATCACAATGTTTAAAAAAACCAGCATGACATAGGATTGTGCAAGGATGGCATGCACAAGACAGTGAAAAAGAATCAACAAAAATACTAAAGCATAGCTAACATGTAACAGCGAAAATGGGTAAGTAGAAGTCATTGCTGTACCATGGCAATAAATTCCACCAAGTTATCAAGCAAAAAATAAAAGGTAACAAGGCTAAGAAAATGGCCTGGAAACAACTGAGGTGTGGGGAGGTGGGAAGATCATTAACAAAAAGACAAGGAAGATACGCCAATGCTTTCAAGCAAATTGAACAGTATCACTTTGCAGACTGGTGTCTCCAGGGTAAAAATGATGGTAATGTAAAGAGTGGGCTACCAAGAAGCCACCAGTATTGGATAGTATGAACATCTGAAATATCAATACTTGAGAGAAAGAACATTAGCTCAATCTTTGAAGTTGTGGTCTAGCTCTATCAAACATCTATGATATTCTCAAAAAGCTGGGGTGATAAGAAATCCAGACACAACCTGCACTAACCAGAACATGCATGATTCATCTTGGAATGAAAGCTCTCAACATGCAAAATGGTGATAAATCATTTCATTTAATAAATGTCTTATCCACTCTAAGGAACGGAGATGCAAGAGAGCTGGGGCAAAGTGATACACACTAGAAAAGTGGCAACATCATTTTCTCATATGACTCAAGGCAGAAAGGCAAATTTTAATTTAATAGGCCATTCATTAGCCAACATGTAACAACACTGCTGGTATTCGGTAAACCGATACACGGTTCACAATACTCTCATGAAGAAGGGTATATCAGCACAATGATGTTAGCATTCAAAATAGTCAGATTTTGACATAATGATATTTTGTACATCCGAATAAAAGGAGTTTGATTTGATGTACCACTGTCTTATGTTCCACTAATATACCTTTATTCTTCTTGGAACCAACAGGAAATGATGCGGTTGTAAGTTGCTCGGTGGTAACTGTGATGGTATTTTCTATCCCAGGGATAGTTGAATCCAATGAACCAGAATCAGTCAGCACCTTATCACGTTTACGTTGCTGTCGTTTCTCTCTGTGACTAATTTTAGTTTCCCAGGCTCCTGACACAGCCCCAGAAAAAAAATGTTATTCAGTAAGGGGAAGACAAAAAAGTTGTAGTTTTGGGGGAGAAAATGGGGTGGAGCACATAAAATATCATGATAAATTTAGATGTTAAGCTAAAACCAAGAGTGTTGATTATATTAACTCATCCTAAGAATGTGTTCTAATTTCATTATGTTGTTTTAGGCAACTGCTATTATTTATTCTGGTAATTTTTATCAAATCTGTCATCTATGGTTTAGAAAAAGTGACATATATAAGTCATCTTGTCTATCTTTTTTTATCTTGCTAGGTAGAAGTGATAGGAGAGTATTATATATAATCACTAATACATGGGTTTATTAGGTGATGAGAATAAATGACTTCTAATGAATTTTGTACAAAGTCTTTCAGGAATGGTATATTTAAGAACCATGTGGGGAAAACAAACAAACAAACCATAATTCCAGGAGACAAAGACAAGATGAATGACTTTTTAATTGCTCAAAATACTGAGCTTGACTTTTAAATTTCAAGGCAGTTCTCTTCAGAAAAAGCACTACTGGATCCTTAACAAAAGTGTTTCCTAACAGTGTCACAGCTCTATATAATAAGGTCTACAGTAATAAAAAAAGAGCTAAATACAAAATAAAGTAAAACAAATGCAGTTTTTATATAACACACTTTGATAAAAAAGGATTAAAAAATTTTCTAGTCCTTTCCCTTGCTCAAGTACCTTCATCAACTTCCTTTCCATCATGGCGTGAACTGTTTTGCACTGCTTTAGCATCTGACTTTGATTTCTTCTTATTTTTCTTTGACTGAAAGTAAAATAGAATGTTACTTAATATTTCATTATATTTTTGATAAGTAGGAGTCAGTAAAATACATAATGAAATGTATGATGCTGACAACTAAAAAAAATTTAATGTTTGATTTAAAAAACTTAACATATTAAGTGGCAATAATAATCATATGAGGTTACCATTGAGTGAGTGGTTACTATGTGTTAAGTATTCTGTACTCATTTCCTTATGTATTCCTTAAAAGAAACTTGCTGGACAAGGTATTAGCCCCATTTTAGAGATGAGGAAATGAAAACTCAGAGATGTTAAATATTAACTAAATTGTACCACATCACAATGTTAGTAAACTAAGTCATAATAGGAACTAGGTCTGTCTGGCTCCAAAGTCTGTGCCCTTCCACATCATGCTAATATAAGTTACATCATAAATAAGGTACTGTAATACGGTGTTTTCGAAGCAATAAAATTAAAACCTATTGCAACATGTTCAGATGAAAAATTATGTGGTGATTATTGTTTTTGGATTGCATAAAACAGATTGTTGCTATATTCTATGTATAACAAATTAATGGGTCAATTGTACATAGCAGGTACTATTTTTTCAGTTTCAAAGCAACGTTAAAATACCTAGGATTTGTATACAGATGTTTAATAATAGATAAAATACCTATATGCATACAAGCTATGGTTGTTTTCGAATGATCTTCCAATTCCCTTCTGCTAATATTGTTTTATCCTTTCAAAAGCTTGCTAAAAACGAAATAAGCCATAATTTCTGTATTTAGATAAGTGCTTCCAAAAGAGAATTAACATTTATACAATAGTATTTTTATACATTGTATTCACTTATTTAGCTATTTATTGACATCAGCTATGTTTATATATTACCGCACACTCTTTTTTTTTTTTTCCCCGAGACGGAGTCTTGCTCTGTCACCCAGGTTGGAGTGCAGTGGCGCGATCTCAGCTTACCGTAACCTCCGCCTCCCGGGTTCAAGCAATTCTCCTGCCTCAGTCTCTGGAGTAGCTGGGATATTACAGGTGCCCGCCACCACACCTGGCTAATTTTTGTATTTTCAGTAGAGACAGGGCTTCACCATGTTGGCCAGGCTGGTCTCGAACTCCTAACCTTGTGTTCTGCCCGCCTTGGCCTCCCAAAGTACTGCACACTATCTTAAGAGGCAGTAAATGAATTTGAGCAAGTGAGTAAGCAATGACAGAAAATTGTTTTTCCTACCAATAAAAAACCTGCATATATTCTCAAGTGACATGATCTCTTGAAAGTGATTAAAAACTGTCTTTGACAAGAGATTATATTTAAAAACTAATTTTTTTACTGACCTCATAATTGATGTGCATTTGTTCGTTTCATTGCATGTTCTCATCATTAACATGTATGTTTAATATACTGTTTTATTACAGTATGTATATTTAATATACTGCTTTATTACATGTACCAAACTAGACTCACATCCACTTAAAAAAAAAAGGTATGTGGAGATACCATCCACATACCGTAATATTCACCCTTTTAAAGGTGCACAATTCAGTGGTTTTTAGTATATCTGAAGTTGCACAACTATCAAAATTATTTATTTTTTTTGAGATGGAGTCTCGCTCAGGCACCCAGGCTGTACTGCAGTGCCGTGATCTCAGCTCACTGCAACCTCTGCTCCCAGGTTCAAGCAATTCTCCTGCCTCAGCATCCCGAATAGCTGGGATTACAGGTGCCCACCACCACACCTAGCTAATTTTTGTATTTTTAATAGAGACAGGCTTTCACCATGTCGGCCAGGCTGGTCTTGAACTCCTGACCTCCAGTGATCCGCCTTGGCCTACCAAAGTGTTGGGATTATAAGCATGAGCCACTGCTCCCAGCCTCAAAATTATTATTTAATCCCAAAAAAGAAACTCTGTAATGGTTAGCATTTACTCCCAGCTCCTCTTTTCTCACTGGCACCCATGATTCTACCTTCGGTCTTTGTCTTTACCATAGCCACTCTTAAGTAAAGATAATATATTGAACGTCTGTCAATTACAGTTGAGCAGAGGCAGCAAACTTTTTCTGCAAAGGACCAAACAGTAAATATGTTAGGCTTTGCAGGCCGTAATAGGGTTTTGGAGGAACCACACAACTCTGCTCATATAGCATGAAAGTAGCCATATACAATTTATAAACAAATGGGTGTGACTATGTTCCAATAAAATTCTATTTACAAAAACAGGCATCTGGCTGGATTTGGGGTGTCAGAGTTTGCTATCCTTGGTCTACAGCAGTGCTGGCCAACAGAAACATAATGCAAGCCACATACATATTTTTAAAAGTTTCTAGTAGACACATTTGTAAGTTAAAATAGGTGACAATTTTAATATTTAACACAACGCATCTATAATACTGTCATTTCGACACGGAACTCATATTAAAAAAGCAACACAATAAGATAGTATGTAAAAGAAAACAAAGTAAGTCTTCGAAATCTGGTATTTTACACTTAACAGCTATCTCAATTTGGACTAGGTGCTTTTTATTATTATTATTTTTTGAGACGGAGTTTCACTCTTGTTGCCCAGGCTGGAGTGCAATGGCACAATCTCAGTTCACTGCAACCTCTGCCTCCTGGGTTCAAGCAATTCTCCTGCCTCAGCTTCCTGAGAAGTTGGGATTACAGGGCATGCGCTACCATGCCCGGCTAATTTTGTATTTTTAGTAGAGACGGGGTTTTTCCATGTTGGTCAGAGTGGTCTCAAACTCCCGACCTCAGGTGATCCATCTGCCTCGGCCTCCCAAAGAGCTGGGATTACAGGTGTGAGCCACCGTGCCCGGCCAGACTAGTCACATTTTAAGTGCTCAATATCCACATGTGGCAAGTGGCTACCATACTGGACAGTGCAGGTCCACAGGAACTGAAGTAGGTATCCCCATTTTACAGATAGAAACTGAGGCCATAAAAAGTGTTTAACATTGCTGAGTGTGGTGGCTCACACCTGTAATCCCAGTAATTTGGAATGTTGAGGTGAGAGGATCACTTGAGCTCAGGAGTATGAGCCCAGCCAGGGCAACACACGGGGAGATTCTATCTCTTAAAAAAATCAGTGCGGGTGGTGGCATGCACCCGCATGCCAGCGGTTCCAGCTACTTGGGTTCCAGCTACTTGGGAGGCTGAGGTGGGAGGATCACTCAAGCCTGGGAGGTTGAGGCTGCAGTGAGCTGTGATCATGTCACTGTATTCTAGCTTGGGTAACAGGGTGAGACCCTGTCTCAAAAAACCCCCAAAAAACAAACAAACAAAAAACAAAGAAGAGTGTCTAAGAGGCTGGGCATGGTGGCTCACACCTGTAACCCCAGCACTTCGGGAGGCTGAGGCGGGCAGATAATGAGGTCAGGAGATCGAGACCATCCTGGCTAACACGGTGAAATCCCGTCTCTACTAAAAATACAAAAAAGTAGCCAGATGTGGTGGCAGGTGCCTGTAGTCTCAGCTACTAGGGAGGCTGAGGCATGAGAATCACTTGAACCCAGGAGGTGGAGGTTGCAGTGAGCTGAGATTGCGCCACTGCACTCTAGCCTGGGTGACAGAGAGAGACTCCATCTCAAAAAAAAAAAAAAAAAAAAGAGTGTCTAAGAGCATCACATGGTAAAACGGTGAAACTAGGACTGAAGTCCAGTTCTGATCCAGTTTACCCTCACAAATAACCTCTTAGTTTCTCTACATTTAACTCTAAATACAAATGTAATCATACATTAGCTATGTGGCTTTGGGCTAAATCATTCCAAACCCTTTTCCCCAACTGTAAATATGGACAAAAATTCCTACTAACCTCACATAAGGTTATTTTAAGAATTAAAACAAAAAGTGAAAAGACTGTTAACTACAAGGTAGTATACATAAATACTTTTTTTTTAAAGAAGGGAGACTTTGAAGAAATCACAGAAATTATGTTTACACAGAAATATCTGGGGATTTGTAACTAAAAATCTGTAGAAAAAAGATTATCGTAGATTAGGCTTAAATATTATTTGATTTTACTAGTGCCTCCAAAAGTAATTAACAATAGGCCGGGTGCAGTGGCTCACGTCTGTAATCCCAGCACTTTGGGAGGCCAAGGCAGGCAGATCACGGGAGGTCAGGAATTCAAGACCAGCCTGGCCAACATGGTGAAATCTCGTCTCTACTAAAAATACAAAAATCAGCTGGGCGTGGTGGCAGGTGCCTGTAATCCCAGCTACTCGGGAGGCTGAGGCAGGAGAATCGCTTGAATCTGGGAGGCGGAGGTTGCAGTGAGCCAAGATGGCGCCACTGCACTGCAGCCTGGGCGACAAGGCAAGACTCCATTTCAACAACAACAACAACAACAACAACAACAACAACAACAACAACAGTAATTAACAATAACACCCGTCCTGATAAGATTAAATAAAATAATATCGTATGAAAAGCTTTAAAATAAATATGTGATATATACTGCTATTTGCCCTGGCCATATAATGAAGCAAACATCTTAGTTCCTTTTTTTATTTTACAAAAATTATCTGGGCATGGTGTCGCATGCCTGTAATCACAGCTACTCGGGAGGCTGCGGCAGAACAATCACTTGAACCTGGGAGGCGGAGGTTGCAGTGAGCCAAGATCACACCATTGCACTCCCAACTGGGCAACAAGACTGAAATTCTGTCTCAAAAAAAAAAAAAAAAAAAAATTCTTATCTTCAAGAGTTTCCTTCCCAATATATCTTATCAATCCAATTAGTTTTCATTCTTAAAAAAAAAAACGCACACTATAGATATTTCCTACCTTTTATAACGTCTAACTTCCTTATATGACATATGATGTCTTCCACAAATTGATCTCAACCTTGTATTCCTTTATTCATACATATGAGCATTTGATTCTAAGACTGGTATCTTTTTGAATATTCCTGGTTTTGACCAAGCTGGATTGACTGTGGATTTTTTCTCAGAACAAAGCTGCTACAAAGACAGAGTGCTGGGATGATTTTCTTTGCACCTGAATCATCTGCTCCCCTACTGATGTTCAATGCCTGAAATGGCCTGTACTCATTTTTTTTTTTGTGATCCAGCTCAAGTTCCACTCCATTTGCTTTATCTCTACCACTGTCCCCCTTTTCCTTTCCCCTAAGTACATATAATCTTGCATCTCAAAACATTTAAAACTGACAAAGATTTGGCCATTTGTCACAAACTTCCTTGGGACATTTCCAATACGGCTATACCTTTCCATGTGTTCAAGTGTTCCCAGTTTTCCAATAATAATACAAGCTTCTTAAAAGCAAGAGAACAAGAGATATATTCTCAACAGAATCTCTCCTTTATTTGAACGCTGCATGATCGGCACTGATAGAAATACGCTTCTGAGGAAGCCTGCCTAGCATCTGAAATTAGTAGGGGCTCAGATGCTGCATGAAGCAAACGACCTTTAACCCAAAACCTCCGAAATTATTCAAAACAGACATCACTCAACGTATCAGGAGTCATCTCAAAAAATCTGTATGTAAATTTTCCTATTAGCTTTCATTAAAATTTCATATTATGTCTTTTTTCCATCTCATATGCGTAATACAGATATTAACAACAAAGTGGGCTATAACATAGTCCCACTGGATAAAAATATTTGTCTATGTTATATGTTAAGTACATGTATATGCATGTATGCACATGTACGTGCATGTATACATACACACATCCTAACACTCCTAAAGGAGGAATGAATTAAATGACAATGAATACATATCCATTGGGACTACAAACAATATTTGCACCTGGAACAGCAAATGGCTTCATTCTTTTAAATCTAGATGATGAGCTGGGTGCGATGGTATGTGCTTGTAATCCCAGCACTTTGGAGGGGCTGAGGTGGGCCGACTGCTTGAGGACAGGAGTTTGAGACCAGCCTGGGCAACATGGCAAAACTCTGTCTCTACAAAAAATAAAAAATTAACTGGGCATGGTGGTACACACCTGTAGTCCTAGCTACTTGGAAGACTGAGGTGGGAGGATCACTTGAGCCCAGGAGGTCGAGGTTGCAGTGAGCCAGGGTTGCACCGCTGCACTCCAGCCTGGGCCACAGTGCA
The DNA here is from genome assembly GCF_007565055.1 of Rhinopithecus roxellana. Lineage (NCBI taxonomy): Eukaryota > Metazoa > Chordata > Mammalia > Primates > Cercopithecidae > Rhinopithecus > Rhinopithecus roxellana. Next base: position 61,540,476 of record NC_044557.1, on the reverse strand, counting down.
AGACCTTGTCTCAAACAAACAAATCTAGATGATGAAAAAGCTTTGATAAATAATCATTAGATCCACCATTACAACTTTCTAAAACTGCTAAAGATATATACTAAATAATAGAATGACAATTCCTTAGGAAATTATGATGCATAAGTTCCAAAAATTCTAAGATCTTATCAGGAGTTACTCAAAATAGTCAAATAAGCAGTGCCAATACCCAATTGCTAATCAATATATGGAATATATGGTAACTCGCTTAAATACCTAAATATGCCAGATAAAGGGGTCTGCTATCACTCCTGTAACAGTGGGTTAAATAAGCTTGTTATTCTTATACTTCGATGGGAAAAAATTGAGCGTATACCCCAAAATGTTTATTTATAAATTTTATACACATTCTACTACACTGATAGTATATACAGTTGTAAAACGTAACTATTTTTAGTAATAGCAATATGAATGAACATGCTTTATTCTTTTGAATATCTTCTAAATCCATTCATTTTCATATTTGCGAAAATTCAGCCAGTAAATTTTAATCTTTTTTTTTTTTTTTTTTGAGACGGAGTCTCGCTCTGTAGCCCAGGCTGGAGTGCAGTGGCCGGATCTCAGCTCACTGCAAGCTCCGCCTCCCAGGTTCACGCCATTCTCCTGCCTCAGCCTCCCGAGTAGCTGGGACTACAGGTGCCCGCCACCTTGCTCGGCTAATTGTTTTTGTATTTTTTAGTAGACACGGGGTTTCACCGTGTTAGCCAGGATGGTCTTGATCTTGTGACCTCGTGATCCGCCCGTCTCGGCCTCCCAAAGTGCTGGGATTACAGGCTTGAGCCACCGCGCCCGGCATAAATTTTAATCTTTAACATGAATACATTGTTTCTACTTGAATCAGAAAGTTCTACATTTTTTCGTACTTTTCTACTTTATTATTATTATTATCATTTGTTCTTGTTATTATCAAGGGTGAGATAATTTTTTTTTTTTGTATTTTTAACAAGTGAATTCACTAAAAAGACAAAATTTTACATCTGGTTTATAGTTATCACTTACATAGTTCCATTTAAATTCTCAAAGTAACCCAAGTAAATGTTATTCTCTCCATTTTGTAGATGAGAAAAGGGAGGCACAAGTGATTCCTAACCAACCCCCAAATCACATCATTAGTCAAGTGTCAGAACTGGAACTGGATCCCATGTACTCGTGCTCTAGAATCTGGGCTGTTGGCTATTTTTGTTAGAAAATTGCTTCCAAGCTGGGCAGATATGAGGATTTTCACATCTAACATACAAATGCTCTTTAATAACAAAATCACGCAATGATGTAAATTTGTCAGCATACACTCTTCATTGCATGAGCTTCTTCCAACAACTGGCTATTTTCTGATATCTTGTTAAGCAAGCTTTCCCTAACCGTGAAGGGGCAGATTCAGTATAAATTCTTTGCAGAAGTATCTGGTAAGCAGACAACCATTTGTCTTTATAAAAAAGATTCAACAGACTTGGAACACTTCATTTTTCGTAAAAGAAAAATAGGCCAGTCAAGGTTGCTCATGCCTGTAATCCCAAAATATTGGGAGGCCAAGGTGGGAGGATTGTTTGAGGCCAGGAGTTTGAGACCAGCCTGGGTGACTAAGCAATTCTGTCTCTCCAAAAAAAAAGAAAGAAAGAAAAAGAAAAAAAATGGTGTAGGGGAGCTACACAGGAGGCTAAAGGGGAAGGATCTCTTGAGCCCAGAAGTTCCAGGCTGCAGTGAGCCATGACTGCGCCACTGCACTCTAGCCTGGGCAACAGAGTGAAAACCTGTGTCAAAGACAGAAAGGAAAGAAAAGAGACAGAAAGAAAGAGGAAGAAAGGAGAAAAATGTATGACTCATTTTTAAAAGTTGCTCAGCTTTATCAAAGTATTTTGCTACAATAGAGTCAATGAATCCTCTTTGTAAAATCTTTGCATCATAAAAGATGATTATCACCTTAAGCCTTACTGTAATTTGAAGGTCTTCCGATTTGCAATCTGGCATTAATCTCTTTTGTCGTTATAGTTTCCTAGAAATAACGTAGTAAATAAATTTCACACATGGTGGTATCTCTTCCTAACTCCCCATTTATTTTTTGTTTAATTCGAGTCAAAGCCATCCCTCTGTTTAATTCCAGTCAAAGCTATCCCTCCATCAGTGGTTTCTGTTTAGTTTTTCCACAAACATTTAAAAAAGTTAAATAAGTGATTTACTGTTGAGAATATATCTATGCGGATATCTCTTTAGTTGCTCACAAAAGTGGTTCTTCATGTATTTCATTACTGAAAGAGAATCTAGCAAGTTCTCCCAAGCTTTACTGTTAGAAACATCTGTACATTATCCCTACCAGGCTGAGTAATTTGCTCTGGTACTAATTTATTTAATATCATTAGCAACGTTTTTATGCAGCATCAAACAGTATATGCTAAGGAATGAATGCATTTCGGTTGGTTGTAATATTGTTTTTCGCTAATTACCACATCAGAAGGAACAAGTGTTTCCCCATAGTACTTCTCTCTCTATTTAAATAAGAAACCCCCAAGAAATGCATCCAGTCATTTACAATTAAATTCAGTAAAATTTTGTCATATAGAAGAATGCATAAACATCTCTTAAAAAACTAGAAATGCCAGTTTTTACATTCTGAATGCTTAGATAGCTTGCTAAATTAAAATAGTTTCAGAATATCATTAGCTTAAATTTCAAGGCATGGTATAATTAGCCAAAGTTTTTATTTTAAGTACCAAAAGTAGAAATATACTTTTATTTCAAAACCCCTTCTTGATGATTTCGCTATTTGGACCAACTTCTACAACATCCGATTAAATCATCATAACTTAACGGTGATGTGGCTGATAGAGTTCTTACTAGAAATAACAGTGTCCACTTTCTTTCTTTTTTTTTTTTTTTTTGAGACAGGCTTTCATTGTCGCCCGGGCTGGAGTGCAGCGGTGTGATCAAGGCTCACTGCAGCCTCGACCTCCTGGGCTCAAGTGATCCTCCTATATCAGCTTCCCATATAGCTGGGACTACAGGCATGTGCCATCACACCTGGCTAATTTTTATATTTTCTTTTCTTTTTTGAGACAGAGTCTCACTCTGTCGCCCAGGTTGGAGTGCAATGGCACAATTTCAGCTCACTGCAACCTCCACCTCACAGGTTCAAGTGATACTCCTGTCTCAGCCTCCTGAGTAGCTGGGACTACAGGCACGTGCCACCAAGCCCAGCTAATTTTTTGTATTTTTTAGTAGAGACAGGGTTTCACCATATTAGCCAGGATGGTCTCGATCTCCTGACTTTGTGATCTGTCCACCTTGGCCTCCCAAAGCGCTGGGATTACAGGCGTGAGTCACTGCACCTGGCCAATTTTTGTATTTTTTGTAGAGACAAGGTTTCACCATGTTGCCCAGGCTGGTCTCGAACTCCTAGGCTCAAGCAATCCACCCACCTTGGCCTCCCCCAAAGTGCTGGGATGTGAGCCACCACACCCAGCTGAGTATTTCTAATATTAGCCAATACCCAAACAATAAGTGATATCACTTATTAGAGTGGCAAAAAGTACATGCTGACAGTAAGAGTAGATCTATTCAAACGGCTAACTGCCCCCTTAGCAGATTCTGACGGAGAATTGCAAAGTACAAAGAAAGGCATAGCATACAATTCATGCCAAAAAGACCAATTTAAGAAATATAATTTATTATTTGCGTAGTATCAAAACTATCACAAGGGGGATATTGTACAAATTTTAAGTGACACCATCCTTATCACTAAGATACTTTCTGCATGCCAGAGACAAACCATAAAAGTAAAAATAAATAAATAAATAAAAACACTTTCTGTGGCCAGGTGCAGTGGCTCAAGCCAGTAATCCCAGCACTTTGGGAGACAGGTGGGAGGAACACATGCATCCAGGAGTTCAAGAACAGCCTGGGCAATACAGTGAGACCCTGTCTTTACAAAAAATACAAAAATTAACCAGGCATGATGGTGCACGCCTGTAGTCCCAGCTACTTGGGGGGCTGAGGTGGGAGGATCACCTGAGCCCATAAGATCGAGGATGCTGTAAGCCATGATTGCACCACTTCACTTAGCCTGGGCAACAGAGTGAGACTCTGTCTCTTAAAAAAAAAAAGATAACCTGTTTGCAATTGCAATTAGCCATTTATACAAGATATGTAGCCAGGTTCTAAATGTAATTCTGTTTTTTTTGTAGACAGGCTGTGGCTCTGTTACCTAGGCTGGAGTGCAGTGGCATGATCTTGGCTCATTGCAACCTCTACCTCCTGGGCTTAAGCCATCCTCCCACCTCAACCTGCCAAGGAGCTGGGACTACAGGCATATGCTAATACAACAGGCTAATTTTTGTACTTTTTGAAGAGACAGGGTTTTCCCATGTTGTCCAGGCTGGTTTCAAAATCCTGAGCTCAAGCAATTTGCCCACCTCAGCCTCCCAAGTGCTGGTATTACAGGCATGAGCCACCTTTGCCTGGCCCTGAATGCAATTTTTTTTTTTTTTTTTGAGACAGTGTCTGGCTCTGTCACCCAGGCTGCAGTGCAGTGGCACAATCTAGGCTCACTGCAACCTCCACCTCCTGGGTTCAAGCGATTCTTGTGCCTCAGCCTCCCGAGTACCTGAGACTACAGGTGCACGCCACCACACTCAGCTAATATTTGTATTTTCAGTAGAGACTGGGTTTCGCCATGTTGGTCAGGCTGGTTGCAAACTCCTGACCTCATGTGATCCACCTGCCTCAGCCTCCCAAAGTGCTGGGATTATAGGCATGAGCCACTGTGCCCAGCCCTGAATATAATTCTTATTCAATTTATTAATTCTCTATTCTGGAAGTACTGGTCCCTAAAAATTTGGTGAACTGACATCTTTAATATTTATAGCCCTATAAACATCTAAAGATTTTGGTGGTAACGCCAGAAGTGATAAAAGAACAAAAGCATGAATAAAAGGGAATGCTGGCTGGGCACAACAGCTCACAACTGTAATCTCAACAATTTGGGAGGGCGGAGGCGGGTGGATCACTTGAGCCCAGGAGTTCAAGACCAGCCTGGGCAACACGGTGAGATCCCATCTCTACAAAAAATAAAAAATTAGTCGGGTGTGGTGGTGCATGCCTGTAGTCCCAGCTACTTGGGAAGCTGAGGTTGGAGAATCACTTGAGGCCGGGTGGGCAAGGTTGCAGTGAACCTTGGTCATGCCACTGCACTTCAGCCTGGGTGACAGAGCAAGACTCCGTCTTTAAAAAAAAAAAAAAAGGCTGGGCGCGGTGGCTCAAGCCTGTAATCCCAGCACTTTGGGAGGCCGAGACGGGCGGATCACGAGGTCAGGAGATCGAGACCATCCTGGCTAACATGGTGAAACCCCGTCTCTACTAAAAAATACAAAAAACTAGCCGGGCGACGTGGCGGGCGCCTGTAGTCCCAGCTGCTTGGGAGGCTGAGGCAGGAGAATGGCGTAAACCCAGGAGGCGGAGCTTGCAGTGAGCTGAGACCCGGCCACTGCACTCCAGCATGGGCGGCAGAGCGAGACTCCGTCTCACAAAAAAAAAAAAAAAAAAAAAAAAAAAGAATGTTGAATATTTTTTACTATGATGTTTTGGTCTGCAGACTACTGACTGGTGTATAAGGTTTTTAATTAACTCAAGGAAAAAAGTGTTCTACTTCTGAGATTTTTGTTTTTTCTGCTTCCATTGTGTCAATATTCTTTCATTTTTGTAATTGTAACAATGTTTTTAAAAATGTACTTGATGAAATTAAAATTGCTTTAGAGTCAATTTCATCCACTTTCTGGCCAAATATGGCAAGTTCCTATTTTATATTGCTTCACATTTTGGCATTATTTTTCTCACTTGTCCCAAATATATATACAAATTGGGCATGGTTAAATGGGAAAACATGGATTATCCAAGAAGCATACTAGTTGTATTTCGCTATTTTGCCTATACCAGCAGTTCTCCATCTTAATAACCTTGTCATACAATATCAGGATGAGAGTGTGAAAACTGTCACAAATCTCCTTAAAAGTAGAAAAGTCTGTAATTGATTCCCCCCTTTGGTGAGGTTTAACTTAAAGGAGATTCAGGGTTATTCCACTTGGCACTACTGCTATTTTCCTAAATGGAAGAAGTAGGAGAACTGCAGGTGCAGGCAAGTGCCCACAACTTGCACTTTATCTCTATCTCCTTAACCTGTTTATTTTTTTCTCATTTTTGTTCTTTTCAGAGACAGGGTCTCTGTTTTTCAGGCTGGAGTGCAGTGACTTGATTACAGCTTGCTACAGTCCCAAACTCTGGGGCTCAAGTGATCCTCCCACCTCAGCCTCCTGAGTAGCTGGGACTACAGGAGCATGCCACCATGCCTCGCTAATTAAAAATTTTTTTAAATTAACTGATTTTTGAGATAGGGTTTCACTCTGTCGACTAGGCTGGAGTGCCATGGTGTGATCTTGGTTCACTGCAACCTCCATCTCTTCAGCTCAAGCAATGCTCCCACCTCAGCCTCCCAAGTAGCTGGTAATATAGGTATGCACCACCATGCCTGGCTATTTTTTTTGTAGATCTGGGGTTTTGCCACGTTGCCCAAGCTGGTCTTGAACTCCTGAGTTCAAGCTATCTGCCTGCCATGGCCTCCCAGAGTGCTGGCATTACAGGTGTGAGCCACTGCACCTGGCCAATTTCTCCCCCCACCCTGAGACAGAGTTTTGCTCTTGTTGCCGAGGCTGGAGTGCAATGGCACGATCTCAGCTCACTGCAACCTCCGCCTCCTGGGTTGAAATGATTCTCCTGCCTCAGCCTCCCAAGTAGCTGGGATTACAGGTGCCAGTCACCACGCCCCACTAATTTTCTGTATTTTTAGTAAAGACGGAGTTTCAGCATGTTGGCCAGGCTGGTCTCGAACTCCTGACCTCAGGTGATCCACCCACCTTGGCCTCGTAAAGTGCTGGGATTACAGGTGTGAACCAATGTGCCCGGCCTAAATTTAAAAAAATTTTTGGGCCGGGCGCGGTGGCTCAAGCCTATAATCCCAGCACTTTGGGAGGCCGAGACGGGCAGATCACGAGGTCAGGAGATCAAGACCATCCTGGCTAACATGGTGAAACCCCGTCTCTACTAAAAATACAAAAAACTAGCCGGGCGACCTGGCGGGCGCCTGTAGTCCCAGCTACTCGGGAGGCTGAGGCAGGAGAATGGCGTGAACCTGGGAGGCGGAGCTTGCAGTGAGCTGAGATCCGGCCACTGCACTCCAGCCTGGGCGACAGAGCGAGACTCCGTCTCAAAAAAAAAAAAAAAAAAAAAAAAAATTTGTACAGCTGGGGTCTCACTATGTTGCCCAGGCTCTGTCTTGAACTTCTGGCCTCAAGAGATCCTCCCTCCTTGGCCTCCTGAAGTGCTGGGATTACAGATGTGAGCCACCATGCCTGACCTAATTGTTTTCTTTCATAGCACTTACCACCAGATAGTAGAGAATACATGCTTATATTTTTAGTTGTTTTCCCGACTAAGTTTCACGAGAGTAGTGGCTCTTGTTTTATCAACTGTTGTATTTCTAATGCCTACAGTAGTACCTTGCACAGAGAAGATACTCAGTTAATTTATGAGTAACCAATGAAAGAGCCTAAAATTAGACTAATTACATATAGCCCTGTCTACCTAACTCTTACTCGGTCCCTCCACTCAATTAAAACCTCTGAGCTATTATCTTTGTATACATGATCCATCATCCAAGTCATTAAATTATTTAAATATGTCTGGTGTGGGCTCATAAGACATGGTACACAGCACAAGCAGCATGACTAAACTCACAATCTTAAGACATTTACAAGGAACCTCTCTTAAGAACTCCTTTTATCTAGCTTTGAACTTTTCCCCAGATACGGTTCTTATATTCCCGACAAACTAATAAATTAATTCCAGTATGAGGATCCCACTCTTGCCTCAATCTAAGCATGTTGAAAACCAAATTTGCCATTTCACTGTTTTTCAATCCCCTCTTGCCACTTCCTGTGTGAGGTAAAGCCATGGTATAGTGGGAAAATGACTGACTGGGGCAGAAATCCTGGTTCTGGTCTCTGTTCCGCTATTTGCAGTTTAGACAGAAAAGTCTAGAGGGATAAATATGGTTTTCCTGGTATGGTATTCTCTTTTACAGAAAAACAGTTTTGTTTACCTTAAAGGGAACCTTGAAAACTAATGCCTTGGGTGGGAACCCAAGAAATGATGAAGGTATAAATTCTGTGGCACAAGAGAACCCAAAAGGTTAATAGTCCAAGGCTCAGAGAACATATCAAAGCACTCAGATAAAACATTTAAAGACTCCAAAGGACTACAATGGGAGTTTAATAGGTTCAGGAAGGGGGAAAAAAAGAGCCGGACAGTAAATATTTTAGGCTTTGCAGATCATAAGGCCGCTCTGTTGAAATTATCCAACTCCACTGCTATAGTAAAAAACTGCTAATGATAAATAAATAAGTGTGGCTGTGTTCCCATAAAACTTTATTTACAAAAACAGGCAGAGCACTAGATTTGGCCATGGTTTGCCAACCTATGGTTTTAACCTATAGTTTCTAAGATGCATTATGGAAGGAAAATACACATGTATATAAACTCTCTGGGCATGCAGATAATTCTGTTTTGCTAAGAGCTGTTCTAGCTTATACTTGTTTAAACGCACGTTGCCTCAAAATTATTTTGTATTTTACTTTCTAGACACTGATCTCTCCCAGAGCAATTCTCATACCTCTGGGTCACATGATACTCTTTCAGATTCTTAAAATGTATTAAGAATGTCAAAGAGCCATTATTATTATTATTATTATTTGAGATGGGGTCTTGCTCTACCACCCAGGATGGAGGGCAGAGGCATGATATCGGCTCACTGCAACCTCCGCCTCCTGGGTTCAAGTGATTCTCATGCCTCAGCCTCCCAAGTAGTTAGGACTACAGGTACGTACCACCAGGCCCAGGTAATTTTTGTATTTTTAGTAGAGACGGGGTTTCTCCATGTTGGCCAAGCTAGTCTTGACCTCCCACCTTCGCCTCCTAAAGTGTTGGGATTAGAGGTCTGAGCCACTGTGCCTGGCCAAGAGCCTTTGTTTATGTGGGTTATATTTATCATATAAATTTAATAAATTGTTTAGATACATTAATTTATAACAAAATAATCATAAATTATACGTTATGTAATGATACCTATATCTTTTTCAAAACAAAACATTTTTGCGAGAAGTGTGGCAGATTTTACATTTTGCAAATATCTTTAATGTCTACCTTAAGACAGTTGGATTCACGTATCTGTGTTTGTATTCAATTTACTGTGACACATTATTTTGACTGAGGCACAATATGATTTGGATCTGTGTCCCCACCCAAATCTCATATTGAAATGTTATCCCCCACTGGGCGCTATGGCTCACGCCTGTAATCTCAGCACTTTGGGAGGCCAAGACACGAGGATCACCTGAAGTCAGGAGCTTAAGACTAGCCTGGCCAACATGGTGAAACCCTGTCTCTACTAGAAATACAAAAAAATTAGCCAGGCGTGGTGGTGGGCACCTGTAATCCCAGCTACTCATGAGGCTGAGGCAGGAGAATCGCTTGAACCCAGGCGGTGGAGGTTGCAGTGAGCTGAGATCGTGCCACTGCACTCCAGCCTGGGCAACAGAGAGAGCTCATGCTTTGCCTTCTGCCATGGGTTGCTCCTAGAGGCCTCCTGAGAAGCAGATGCTGCTATGCTTCCTGTACAGCCTGTGGAAACGCGAGACAATTGAACCCTCTTTCTTTATAAATTATCCAGTTTCAGGCATTTATTTTTATTTTTATTTTATTTTTTTGAGATGGAGTCTCACTCTGTCACTATGTTGCCCAGGCTACTCTTGAACTCCTGAGCTCAAAGCAATCCACCTGCCTTGGCCTCCCAGAGTGCTGGGATCACAGGCATATCATTGTATTCTTTACTGCCATCTACTCAACAGTTAAAAAAAAAAAAAAAGCTAGTTTCATTTCAGTGTCCTTAATGAAGCAGCAAAAATTATTATTAACTTCATTAAATCTCAATTCTTAAACACAGGCTTTTTAATTATTCTGTGTGATGAAATGAAATATATGCATAAAGTATGCTGCAAAATGAAGATTGATGATTGTCTTGAGGAAAAACACTTATGCAATGGCTTGTGTGCCAAATTAGCCACTTACTCATATTACTCCTTTTTGGCTTGAAAGAATGACTGATAGACAAGCCGTGATTATTCAGACTTGCGTATTTGCAGACATTTTCTCAAAAATGAACAAGGCTATCTTGTCACTTAAAGGAAGCTGATAGTATTTGTTGCAAATGATAACATGACTTTGTTGGCAAGTGAAAATTAGAAATTTGGAAAATTTGCTGGTGCAGTAGCTCACACCTGTAATTCCATCACTTTGGTAGGCCAAGGCAAAAGGATTGCTTGAGCCCATAAGTTCAAGACCAGCCTGGGTGACATAGCGAGACCCTGTCTCTATATTAAAGAAAAAAAAATAATGAAATTTGGAAAATTTGTGTCTGCTACCATGAGCTTGACAACTTACCAGTACGTAAGAAATTTCTGGTGACGTTAGTTGGTATATTAACAAATGTAATTTTAAAAAATATGTTGTTTAATGGAATGTTTTAACATTTTGGAAGATCTACGGCCGGGCGCGGTGGCTCATGCCTGTAATCCTAGCACTTTGGAGGCTGAAGCGGGCAGACCATTTGAGGTCAGGAGTTCGAGACCAGCCTGGCCAACATGGTGAAATCCCATCTCTACTAAAAATACAAAAATTAGCTGGGCGTGATGGTGGGCGCCTGTAATTCCAGCTACTCGGGAGGCTGAGTCAGGAGAATTGCTTGAACCTGGGAGGCAAGCTGTCTCTACAAAAAATTAGCTGGGCACATGGTAGTGTGCATCTGCAGTCCCAGCTACTTGGGAAGATGACACAGAAGGATTGCTTAAGCCTGGGAGGTTAAGGCTGCAGTGAGCATGACTGTGCCACTGCACTCCAGGCTAGGTAACAGAGTGAGTCTCTTCAAACAAAACAAAATGGCAGGGCGTGGTGGCTCATATCTATAATCCCAGCACTTTGGGAGGCAGAGGCAGATGGATCACCTGAGGTCAGGGGTTCAAGACCAACATGGTGAAACCCCGTCACTACTAAAAATACAAGAATTAGCCGGGGGATAGTGGCGGGCACCTGTAATTACAGCTACTCAGGAAACTGTGGTAGGAGAATTGCTTAAACCTGGGAGGCGGAGGCTGCAGTGAGTGAGATCGTGCCACTGCATTCCAACCTGGGCGACAGAGTGAGACTGTTTCAAAAACAAACCAAAACAAGAATACAATAAGTGGAAGTTTGATGCCACTGTATTGGTTCATGATAAGGAGCCAGCAGTTTTACCCATTATCGCTTTTGCACCATCAGTGCAAACATCAACATAGTTAAAAAGGCAAATAATGTCTTAATTATTATGAAAATAGTTTTGCCTTCAGAGACCTAATGAAAGGGTCCCTAGGGTCCCTTTCTAGGGGTTCATTGACCATGCTTCAAAAACTGCTGCCTTAGAGAAATTGAAGGAGCGTTACTTATCAGCTATGTGATCCTGGACAATTCACAAAACTCTTTATTGAGCTATGTAAAAGAAATGATAATGTCCTCAGAGTCGTTCATCAGGATTAAGAGATGTGAAAACGTTTTGTACAAATATTTTGTATATTGTATAGCATCATAAAAATGTAAGACCTTATTAATACTTGTAATAAATGATATCAGGGTTCAGTGGATATCACTGACTTCATCCTAACAATTTGGTGGTGACGGAAGTTCACACATTTTGTTTCCATTGTTTCTCTCACTAGCAATCTTTATATTTCTACATTAAGACCTTTACAATCAGAGATGCAAAACTGATTCATTAATCATCAGTGTTGCTGCCAGTTGAATATATCTAAGTTTTTATCATATGCTTACCCTATCTTGACCAGTCAAACTTGTCTAAGGCTTCCCCTTATGTCTGAATATGTCCATTTGTTTAATCTAAATAATGTCAGGTTGTGTTCATTTGTTTCTCTTCCTTTCTAAAACTTGTCTCCCCATGCCTACTTACTGAAATACCATTCCTATACTTACAGAGATTAATTAAGTCAATCTTCTCTGGCTACCCAAGGAGGATAACCTTTCTCCCCTGAATACCCAGCACTTAATGCCTTATGTTACTAGATATCTTCTCTTTGCTTGCCTTTCCTTAACTAGACTGTAATCTGAGGGTAAGTATATCTTACACTTTTTTTTTTTTTTGAGACGGAGTCTCGCTCTGCCGCCCGGGCTAGAGTGCAGTGGCCAGATCTCAGCTCACTGCAAGCTCCGCCTCCCGGGTTCACGCCATTCTCCTGCCTCAGCCTCCCGAGTAGCTGGGACTACAGGCGCCGCCACCTCGCCCGGCTAGTTTTTTGTATTTTTTAGTAGAGACGGGGTTTCACCGTGTTAGCCAGGATGGTCTCGATCTCCTGACCTCGTGATCCCCCCGTCTCGGCCTCCCAAAGTGCTGGGATTACAGGCTTGAGCCACCGAGCCCGGCCATATCTTACATTTTTATTACCTTTAGCATCTATTAGCACAATGCATTCAGTCTGGCTAATGGTCCTATGTGTACTCTACTAGAGACTAGTTCTAATGAAACACTGACCTTCAAACCCAAATAAAGAACCAGAAAACTATGACAGTTTAACTTGCTTTATAGATCTAAGATCTTGTCATATACAGTTTCTAGGCAAACTTTTATCCACAAGGCTTACTCAAGTGATATGGCAAGGTAATCAATATCACAGCTTAAGAGTACAACTACTCTACAGACAAAAATTGTACTTCTCAAAGTGCCCAAGATATGGCTTAGAGAGCAAAAACAAAAATATGATAATATTTATTAAGGTGCATAAGATCTAAGATGTATTTCTTTATAAGGAAAGGTAGGCCAGGGTGTGATGGCTCACGCCTGTGATCCCAGCACTTTGGGAGGCCGAGGTGGGTGGATCACCTGAGGTCAGGAGTTCGTGACCAGCCTGGTCAACGTGGCGAAACCTCGTGTCTACTAAAAATACAAAAAATAGCTGGGTGTGGTGGTGTGTGCCTGTAATCCCAGCTGCTCAGGAGGCTGAGGCAGGAGAATTGCTTGAGCTGGGAGGCAGAGGTTGCAGTGAGCTGAGATTGTGCCATTGCACTCCAGCCTGGGCAACAAGAGTGATAGAACAAAGAAAGGAAAGAAAAAAAAAAAGAAAGGAAAGGAAGAAAGGCAGGAAAAGAAAGGAAAGGAAAGGAAAGAAAAGAAAGAAAGAGAAAGAAAGAAAGTAAGTCTAAAAAACACCACCTATTTAAAACACAAAGTGCAATACACACATAGTGCAATACCATAAAAAATTGAGAGTTACCTAGACCTAACCAAGTTAAAAAGCACAAATTCAAAGTGTAAAATTGGATGGCAAAAACAGAACACCAGCCATGAGCTGTAGCATTTATTATTATTTGAAAAATTAAGTAGCACAGGCAAGAAACCAAAGGTAGAAACTTTGTACCGAAAAAGCAACAGCAACTGAAAGGCGGCACTGTTAAATGACAAAAAGAACTTTTTGGAATCAGAATAAGCTGGGTTCAGATCCTAGTCCAGAAACTGCATCCATTTTTTTTTTTGAGATGGAATCTTACCCTCTCGCTCAGGCTGGAGTGCAATGGCACGATCTCACCTCCCTACAACCTCCCCCTCCTGTGTTCAAGTGATTCTTCTGCCTCAGCCTCCCAAGTAGCTGGGACTACAGACACATGCCACCATGCCTGGCTAATTTTTGTATTTTCAGCAGAGACGGGGCTTCACCATGTTGACCAAGCTGGTCTCAAACTCCTGACCTCAGGTGATTCGCCTGCCTCAGCCTCCCAAAATGCTGGGATTACAGGCTTGAGCCATTGTGCCCGGCCAACTGTATCAAATTAATTAAAACACAAAATTTCTCTAGGCACTTGAGCCCTTATCTGTAAAATGGGGCTATAACTATCTGCCTGGCAGAGTTTCTGAGAGCATTAGAAATAATATAAGGCAGTAAAAAGTAAAGACTTTGAATTGAAGTCAGATAGATCTGGGTTAGAACTGACTATACTTTCAATAGCTCAGGTAACCTAAGCCTCAGGTTTCTCATTTGTAAGATGGACATAATACCATCACCTCAGAGCCCTTGTGAAAATAAGGAAATATCTATAAATTATTTTTTAATGACTATAAAGTCTTTTTTTTTTTTTTTTTTTTTTTTTGAGACGGAGTCTTGCTCTGCCACCCAGGCTGGAGTGCAGTGGCCGGATCTCAGCTCACTGCAAGCTCCGCCTCCTGGGTTTATGCCATTCTCCTGCCTCAGCCTCCCGAGTAGCTGGGACTACAGGCGCCCGCCTCGTCGCCCGGCTAGTTTTCTGTATTTTTAAGTAGAGACAGGGTTTCACTGTATTAGCCAGGATGGTCTCGATCTCCTGACTTTGTGATCCGCCCGTCTCGGCCTCTCAAAGTGCTGGGATTACAGGATTGAGCCACCGCGCCCGGCCCCGACTATAAAGTCTTAAAAGTGTATCTAGTAAGTACTCAATAAGCTGTCCCTACTAGATATGTAAATATATTTATACATACAAACATACCTCACCTTGCATGGTGCCTGCCAGATTATACTTAAGTAAATGTCAACTATTATAATTATTTCCTACCACAAGACATTTCAAAGTAATGATTATAAACTTTAAGCTGTGATTTTATACCCTGTCACATTCAACTTATATAAATTAATCACTAAGAAGTTAATGGTAGTTTCTTAATTATTGCAACTACAAAATTTTCAGGGTAATTCAGGGAGTAGAAGCAGGAGTAAGTATACATTATTCACTAATAGAGAGAAAGACCAGAAAAAAGAAGACACTAGGTCGGAGATGTGTAAATCTATATTGGGCATATCAGCGAGTCACTCTATAAACTCACACTCCTTACGTTACATGTTTACTTGTTAACACAAGTCATTACTTTTCTGCCAAACACAAAGTTGGACATAAATTTAATTATTTCCCAAAACTATCCTTCATTTTAAGCCATTCTGCCTACAGTTGTCTTGGTGGCTAAACCACTTCTTCAAAGACATTTTGAAATCGGAAGCATTAAGAAACTGTAGCAACCATGTCTTTTTCTTTTTTTGTTTTTTTGGGACAGAGTCTCGCTCTGTTGCCCTGGCTGGTGTGCAGTGGCGCAATCCCTGCTCACTGCAAACTCCGTCTCTCGGATTCAAGCCATTCCCCTACCTCAGCCTCCCGAGTAGCTGGGATTACACGCATGTGCCACCACATCCAGCTAATTTTTGTATTTTTTGCAGAGACGGGGTTTCATCATGTTGGCCAGGCTGGTCTCGAACTCCGGACCTCAGGTGATCCGCCCACCTCGGGCTCCCAAAGTGCTGAGATTACAGGCGTGAGCCACTGCACCCAGCCAGTAGCAACCATTTCATACCACTACTCCAAGAAGCTAGAGCTGCTGCACTGTGGTTCCTAGAAACTACTTACCTATTGGTGACTGTCTCTCTCTTTTTTTTTTTTTTTTCCTGAAAAGGGGCTAGCATAGACAGGATTTTTTTTTTTTTTTTTTTTTTTTTTTTGAGACGGAGTCTGGCTCTGTCTCCCAGGCTGGAGTGCAGTGGCCGGATCTCAGCTCATTGCAAGCTCCGCCTCCCGGGTTTACGCCATTCTCCTGCCTCAGCCTCCCGAGTAGCTGGGACTACAGGCGCCCACCACCTCGCCCGGCTAGTTTTTTGTATTTTTAGTAGAGATGGGGTTTCACCGTGTTAGCCAGGATGGTCTCGATCTCCTGACCTCGTGATCCGCCTGTCTTGGCCTCCCAAAGTGCTGGGATTACAGGCTTGAGCCACCACACCCGGCCGACGGGATTTTTTTAAAAAGGAGGGAGGGGTGCTGGATGTGGTGCCTCATGCATATATTCCCAGCACTTTGGGAGGCTGAGGCAGAAGGATCACTTGAGCTTAGAAGTTCAAGACTATGTTGTGTGGGTAACACAGTGAGACCCCTGTCTCTACATTAAAAAAAAAAAAAAAAAGGAAAAGGAGGGTAATTCAATGTACAAAAGGGAACTGAATGAAAAGTCTTTTTTTCACAGTA
Organism: Rhinopithecus roxellana; assembly: GCF_007565055.1. Classification (NCBI taxonomy): domain Eukaryota; kingdom Metazoa; phylum Chordata; class Mammalia; order Primates; family Cercopithecidae; genus Rhinopithecus; species Rhinopithecus roxellana. The sequence continues at coordinate 61,524,270 of NC_044557.1, read as the reverse complement.
GAAGGAACTACTGTTAAGAATTTCTTATTCATTTTGCCTACTTCCAAGCTAGATTAAGTAAAAATGAGTCAGTTCTGACACCAAGCAACTGGAAAATTAATAAAATCCCAGGAATGTACCATTTACGTGGTATGATACTTGGAAAATTTCACATCCAAATGAAAGTGTACATCTATATCTTTTTTCTTTTTGAGACAGGGTCTTGGGTGCCCAGGCTGGAGTGGATTAGCACAATCTTGGCTCTCTGAAACCGATCCTCCCACCGCAGCCTGCTGAGTAGCTAGGACTACAGGTGCGTATCACCGTGCCTGGCTAATTTTCGTATTTTCTATAATGACAAAGTTTCGCCATGTTGCCCAGGCTGGTCTCAAACTCATGGGCTCAAGCAATCTACCCACTTCGGCCTACCAAAGTGCTAGGATTACAGGCATGAGCCATAGCACCAGGCCCACATTTTCTTTTGTTAAATGAAGTTAATCTATGTCTAGTAAGCAGACAATTACGTTTCCAACACAACAGAAATCTATTTCAACACTAAACACCACTGAACGATTGTGCTAAGGTTTTCATGCTAGATGTGCCCTATTAACAAAGGTAACACAATTCCACAGTTCTGTTTTTGAATAAAGGGTACATATGTTATGTATCTGGAAACTTACACAAAATGTTCAAGTTGTGAATGGTTTTTGACATAATGAATATTTAGTATTGCCACAGCAATGTTTAAAATATTTGGTGATACAACTTTCTTTTAAAAAAACAAAAACATCCCAGTTAAACTTTTACCACCCATCCACTATGGTTAATTCAGATTTTCAGAGTTTTGTTTAAATGAGGGGTACACATACAATCTTATGAAACAGAAAAGCATCACCCTTTTATGTCATTCTATTAAGAGCCTTGCATACAATTTCATATGCTCCCAAACTTACCTTTTCATTTTTCTTGTCAATCTCTGGTGGCTGCTTTGCTGTTCCACTTTGAGGTGTTCGAACAGCTTCACCCTCAGCCACTTCAACAGTCCGCCCATTTGGCTGTACAGGCAACAAAAAGTATCATATTATCAAACTGTTTAGCAGATTGATGCAAAGATTTATACGCAGGAAAGCATATATACTACAATCAAATCCTACCTCTGTACCTAAATTTAAAAAGTTTTTGTACACCAATGTTATCTAAGAGTTGGTAGATTATTGTTCCTAATGTTTTCACATATATATATGTAACATTCATAAGCAAAATTCTGTACCACAAATTTTCTTATCTCACCAAGGTATCAGTCCCTGTAACAAAAATAATGGAATGGAGACAGTTAAAAGGAGAATGAAACTGTTTGCAATTTGACCACCAATTAACTGTGTAATCTCGGAATATTTCACTCGTCTCTGAGGCTTATAAAGTGACAGGTATGATCTACTCGAAAGTCAGCAAACTTGTTCTGTAAACAGCCAAATAGAAAATATTTTATTTACAAACATAATCAGGCTGTACGGCAAAATAAAGTTCAGAAAAAAAAATATTTTACTGATTGTCATCAACAGTCCTCAGCAAAAACAAAACAAAACAGAAACTATTTTAGGTTTTAAGGGCCATATGTCTTTGTTCTTTATTTTTATTTTTTTGGCCCATATGTCTTTGTTGCAACTACATAATTCCTCCACTGTAGCATAAAAGCAGCCATAGATGATACATAAACAAATGAACGTTAGGCAATCTCTAACGGAACCTCTAATTCTGTAATTTCATGGCTCTACTGTTCTGGGAGTAAGCAGCTTTCCAACCCATTTCCACAGCCTAAAAAAGGATACAGAAGCTTTCCTAACATTCCTAAAATAAAATGATAGATAGCACTTAGAGATGCTCATGAGTAGACTCAAGTCTGTGATTTCCAAATCTGGTTTTTAACCAGAATCATTCTTTTTTTACTTTTTTTTTTTGAGACGGAGTTTCGCTCTTGTTGCCCAGGCTGGAGTGCAAAGGTGCAATCTTGGCTCACTGCAACCTCTGCCTCCCAGGGTCAAGCGATTCTCCTACCTCAGCCTCCCAAGTAGCTGGGATTACAGGCGCAAGCCACCACGTCCAGCTAATTTTCGTATTTTTAGTAGAGATGGGGTTTCACCACGTTGGTCAGACTGGTCTTGAACTCCTGACCTCAGATGATCCACCCGCCTCGGCCTCTCAGAGTGCTGGGATTACAAGCGTGAGCCACCGTGCCCAGCCTCTTTTTTTACTTTTTAAATAATAATTTCTGCGCCCCATCACCAGACTGAGAAGTTGGGAGAATGGGGCCTAGGTATCTCTACTCTAACTGTCTTTCTGGATCCTACAACATCTTTTCACTTGTGCAGGCCCCTCAAATTCAACACATAAGTCAGTTAATATACTCGTTTCAATGGCTTTATTTTCAGGTCTTGCAGAACACACTTTTACCAGCTACCTACTCATTACGGCAGAGCTATACTCAAGAAAACAATACAAAGTGTTCAAAATTTCTATAATATGACTTAACATGCAATTGTTAACAATGATCAGGGCTACAAAGTTGAAAAAGGAGACCATTCATATTCTCAAATCCAATTTGTAGGCTTTACAAAGATCTGTGGCAGAAAATCAAAACAAAAGTTGTCTTTTAGCTGGTTAAATTCCTAATTAACCCAAATTTAATCTGCTGGGTCTGAATCAATTTGTTAAAGTCAGACAGCTAATGCTAAAACCAGGTTTTCTCACTCTTGATTTGGCTTGCTTTCTTCTATGCTGTCTTGCCACTTCTAATGTTGCCTCTTCTAATCTCCCTTCTGTGTATTTATGCATATGTGGGCAAAGGTAAGAAACTTCAGAATGAAATGCGGACTTAGGGCCGTATCTACATTAGGAATACAAAACTTGGTTTAATTTTACTTTCTAATATCATCATCTTATTCTTATATGCTACTTTTAGTTCACACTATCTTCTCTGGCCAAACTTGCCTTTTCTGACTTTCCTGTGGCCACACTTTTCCATGTAAGACTTACACCAACTGAACAATCTTGCAGCTTCAAGTCCATAGTCTCCCATCTCTTCAACCGGCAACTCACAAAACTTACATCTGCTAAACTTCATTTAACTAATCCCTTCAGGAAACTCTCCATCATAATCACTTACACACTGCCATATACCACCTCCATTTCACTCATTTAAACGACACTGAGTCATTGGGATTTATTTACTAAATACTAGGAAGATTAGAAATTATGCGGTCAAAAACTGTCTTAAAAACTCACCAACAAGTTCAATGCCATTTATTTGAGACCAACTGCAAACGATATTGATGTAGCCTCCCAAATGAAATATGAAACATTCTTTTCTTTCAAACAACACAAAGTCTGAAAGTGACCAACTGCATTCCCATAGATTCAGGAACACTCAGTTCCCATTTCCATAGGCTCTGAAATGATCAGCAAGCCAAAGGTGCTCACACGTTCCTATCTGTGCCAATTTTAGTTCCTTCTTTGCAACATCAACCCACATAATAGCTCTAACAGCAGCGGTTCTCTCTGACCTGTGTAGCTCTCCCAATTTTCTACTAAACTCTTAGAATTTATATCACTTTCATCATTACTGGGATTCCAGAAGTCATCAGCAACTTCCCACACATGCCTGATGCCATGAAACAATAAGCCTCCTATCCCAAAAGTAAAGTCAATGTAATTCTTCGGTTGCTGGAAAAAAGAATACACTAAGGTGGTTCTCCTTTATACAGGAGAACCAATGTGTCCTTTTATTTTGCCAACAGCTGGTTGAGAAGGCCTTGCCCTGGAAAATCACTAATCATATTTAAATTAGCAAATCCCTAAATGGGAGCATATTATATACCTCTACTTACACGAATAGTAACTAATTACAAACCTAAACATCAAATCCAATGTATCTACCCTTGTGATTGTCAATATGGGTTTTATATAAAAGTACTGTTGGTCAGGTGCAGTGGCTCATGGCTATAATTCTGGCACTTCTGGAGGCCAAGGCAAGAGGATCAGCAAGAGCTCAGAAGTTTGAGACCAGCCTGGGTAACACAGAGACTCTTTCTCTACAAAAAATAATTTAAAAAATTAGCCGGGTGTGGTGGCATGCCCCCGTAGTCCCAGCTACTCGGGGCACTGAGATGGGAGGATCACTTCAGCCTGGCAGGTCAAGGCTGCAGTAAGCTGTGACTGAACCATGGCACTTTAGCCTGGGCAACAAAGTGAGACCCTGTCTCAACAAAAGAAAAAAAATAAAAAAGAAAAAAAAAGTAGTTTTCTCTGATCATGGAACTTTTATATGGTGGCTTTCTATAGATTAGCAATTACATGGGCCTCTCATTGTACCCCAGTTTAAAATTCTCTCAAGAACTTTAAGGTCTTCCCCACCAGAGCCAATCAAAGTTAATTTCATATATAGCTTACAATCTTGTTTTAAGTTAGACTAAAGATGTCTTTCAAACTTGTTGAAAATCAACCAGTAACAGAAAAATGATAGAATCATTTTTTAGATGGATAAACTCCTTGTAGACATCACCATGTTTATCTTATTGTTATAATTTTCTTCGACCCCCCACACCTGGATCTTTCTTTTTTCAAAATGCATGCATGAAAGAACAGTTTCATACATGAAAGAGCCAGTATGTACTGGCAGGGGTGGTAGTAAACCAGAATGAGGATATCTATATATAACAGGAAAATGGAATGGAAGAGGGGGCCACATAGCAGAAGAGAAGGAACTTATTCCATGATTCTTGATTTCAAGGAAATAAAATTGTTCATGCTAGTCAATCCTCAATTTATTAATTTTATACAATTCCATAAATTTTTTTTTTTTTTTTTTTTTTTTTTTTGAGACAGAGTCTTGCTCTGTCGCCCAGGCTGGAGTGTAGTGGCATGACCTTGGCTCACTGCAGCCTCTACCTCCTGGGTTCAAGTGATTCCCAGGTCTCAGCATTAGGCACATGCCATCATGCTTGGCTAATTTTTGTATTTCTAGTAGAGAGCAGATTCTGCCATGCTGCCCAGGTTGGTCTAGAACTCCTGGCCTCAAGTGACCCGCCTGTCCCAGCCTCCCAAAGTGCTGGGATTACAGGTGTGAGCCACCGCACCTGGCCTCAATTCCTGGTACTCAAGTACCAGGCATTAGGCTAAGGACTGTAGGAACAAGGACGTATGAAAAGAGTTTCTGCCTCAAGGAGTTTTAAAGTTCTGAATAAGAAGTATGCTTAACAGGCCGGGTGCGGTGGCTCACGCCTGTAATCCCAGCACTTTGGGAGGCCAAGGCAGGCGAATCACAAGGTCAAGAGATCGAGACCATCCTGGCCAACATGGTGAAACCCCGTCTCTACTAAAAATACAAAAATTAGCTGGGTGTGGTGGTGCGCGCCTGTAGTCCCAGACTCGGGAGGCTGAGGCAGGAGAATCACTTGAACCTGGGATGCTGAGGTTGCAGTGAGCCGAGATCGTGCCACTATACTCCAGCCTGGCGACAGAACAAGTCTCCGTCTCAAAAAAAAAAAAAAAAAAAAAAAGTATGCTTAATAATAGATTTCATTTCAGCACTCTTCACTTGTTAAAACTGATTCCAACTTGCAAAAGAACCTGTATCTGAGGTAAACATATATAAGGTTTAACACTGACTTCTAAAATGAAATCACATAGAACCCTTAGTTATATAAACTATATTTCTAGCCGCAACATGTAAAGATCATTATTCAAATGACCTAGACACTTCTTAGGTTTAGAAACTAGAAGGGCAGTCTACCAATTTCCCCCAAAAAATGGAATATGAGAAGACCATGGGCTTTGGAGTTTGACAAACCTGGGATTAAGGCTTCCATATTTAATCACTGATTTTAAGCATTTTCCTTGACTTAACCCTTAATTTCATCATTTGTAAATATGAGAAAAATACGTATTTTATCTTACAAATTTCTTGTTAGAATTACACCAAATGACAGAGCATGGGAAAGCATACTTCTCCAGAAACAGCTTTTCCCTTTTTAAAATTTTTCTTAAATTTTTGGTAGAGATGAGGTCTTGCTATATTGCCCAGGCTGGTCTTGAACTCCTGGGCTCAAGCAATCCTCCCACTTTGGCCTCCCCAAGTGCTAGGATTACAGATATAAGCCACTGCACCTGGCTCATCTTCTGTTCTAATATCCTTTTCTCTCCAAAACTATGATGGTCTATGTCCTTCATTCCCACGTTCAAGCATTTGGGCCATTTTTTATATTAACAAGCTCAGATAAATGTTAAGTCCTGGTGGTCAAAAGGGCCTGGACAGGCATCCATCAGGTCCAATGCTCCAGATGCAAATTCTTTTGGGAAGTTAATGGATTAAAAATAATAAGCAAATATATCATCTCAGAGGCTTAAAATAATCCAGGCTTGCTCTAGAAGCAGCATTGTAATGCTATCTTTCTTTTTAAAAAGCTGCTGTTTTCTAAGAAAATTACATAATATTCACTCAGTAGAGTGATATGTAGAACCCTAACACTTTGAAACAAAGACAAGTAAGGCTCAATGCCTGCACTCAAGCTTAGAACCTAGTAAAGGAAGACAGGTATACAATAACACATAGTAAAGTACAAAACAAAAGGTATACTCTCCCTCACACTCTCAAGAGTATAGGTTTTGAAAGCAAGCTGAGAGACCAGGATAGAGATCCCAAATGTGTTTCACCCTGGACAAACACTGGAAAGTCATTTTTTTTTTTTTTTTTTTTTGGAGACAGGGTCTGGCTCCGTTACCCAGGCTGGAGTGCAGTAGTATGTGATCTCAGCTGGGCTCACTGCGACCTCTGCCTCCCATGCTCAAGCCATCTTCCCACCTCAGCCTCCCAAGTAGCTGGGACTATAGGAGCACACTACCATGCCCAGTTAACTTTTTGTAGAGACAGGGTTTTGCCATGTTGCCCAGGCTAGTGTCAAACTCCTGAGCTCAAGCAATCCGCCTGCCTTGGCCTCCAAAAATGCTGAGATAACAGGTGTGAGCAACTGTGCGTGGCCAGAATCTCAATTTTACTGGCTAAAAGTGATACTGAGCATACAGGAGGCATAGTATATATATATTATCCTCATGATAAAAACGGTAAGAGGCAAGAGACCATTAAGACAAATACCTAATGCATGCGGGGCTTAAAACCTAGATGACAGGTTGATGGGTGCAGCAAATCACCATGGCACATGTATACCTATGTAAGAAACCTGTACATTCCGCACATGTATCCCAGAACTTAAACTATAATTAAAAAAAAAAAAGATAAAAGGCAAGAAATTAGGAAATTCAGAAGAGGCATCATTGTAGCTGATAGGTTAGACTATAAGACAGTCTAACAATAATAATTTCCAAGTACTTCCTAGACACATTACATGCATTATCTCATTTAATGGACAAGACCTAGTTTTGGTAAGTTTGTTTTAGTTGTGAAACGTTCTTACACAATTCAAGATGGAACAATTTCTTGTCAGTTTGTTTGAAAGTAAAAACTTTTTCCCCTGCCAAATGTTATGCACATATCAACTACATAAACTAAACAAACACATAAACCATAGCTTTAGACACAGTTAAATCCCAATTTCAAACTCTTAATAACTGAGAGAACAATCTTACAAATATAACCTATGGTTCAAATTTGCAAAACCTCACTATATACGGAGATATTTCCTTTAGTGGTAAAGATCCTTGTGCTTTCTAAACAGCCAAAATTTCAACTCAGGATTCCAAACTGTCTCCTTGTTGACTGAAGCAGGTATGCTCAGGGTTACCTTTATGAGATGATGGGGAGATGATAATAACTGTCACATTGCCAAGACATGCCAAAGATGATTTCTGAAAAACTAAATACAAGCATTGGTTTTCAATATTTTACATCTGATGGGTATGATAAGGACTACAAGTGAAACAGCAAATACACATCTGTATAATTCTTTCTTAGACAGAAGAAAGACATCTAAGAGATTCTGATGGATGCCTTCTGGGAAGCCTGTCATTCCATGGAAAGGTTTGAAAACTACTAGCATAGCTGGAGAGAAAAAAAAGTGCATTTTAAAACTGATGAAATAACACCAATTCCTCACTTATGTCTCTGAATTTCGCTTGAATAATGATTTAAAAATACTCTCAAGGCTTTTACAGCCTTGCGAAATAGTACACTAACCAATAATGCCAAAGCACAACTAAAATTAATGTTCATAGGGTTTATTGTTGTTCTTGGTATCTAAGATGGGCACAACTACTAAAGGTCTTTTCTGTCAGAACTGTATAAAGGTCTTTTCCGTTAGGCCTCTGGCAGAATGAAAAGAAAAGATGAAAAAATCCTGTCACATAACCAAACAAATGGAGCCAAAATTCTGGAGCTTTTGTAAGGTCACAATAATTTTCAGCAGAAACTTCTGACTCGAAACTTTAAAAGCAATAAAGCTATAACTCACTGGAAAAATTTAATTTGTTCTCTGAACGCAATTTAATATCCTGGAACATGCCATCGAAACCAGAGAGGTATAGTGGAAATAACAAAGTTCTTAGACTAGAAATTAGGATACTGTTTTGCCTTTGAAACTCCTTTGCTCTGTGACCTTGAATAAGTCAGTTAATTTTTCTGAATCTCAAGATTTCTCTTCTGTAAAATCATGAATATTTGTTTTACCTATCATTTGGAATTTTTTGAGCAAATGATTATTCTTTTTTTCTTTTTTGAGACGGAGTCTCACTCTGTCGCCAGGCTAGAGTACAGTGGCACGATCTCGGCTCACTGCAATCTCCGCCTCCCGGGTCCAAGTGTTTCCCCTGCCTCAGCCTCCTGAGTAGCTGGGACTATAGGTGCACACCACCACGCCTGGCTAAGTTTTGTACTTTTAGTAGATTTTAGTAGAGATGGGGTTTCACCATGTTGGCCAGGATGGTCTCAATCTCCTGCCTGGTGATCCGTCCGCCTCGGCCTCCCAAAGTGCCGGGATTACAGGTGTAAGCCACCGCGTCTGGTTGATTATCCTATTAAGAATTAAAACTGGCAAAGAGTGACTTAAAGGAAAAAAGAAAACTCTATAGGTGGTAAGTGATATGATTTGTTTTTAATATTACCAGCAAAACCATTACCTAAGAATAAAAAAACACAATTCTATTGGGAATATATTGAGACAAATTTATTTAATTCAATGACAGATTATCCAATTAACTGTGAGACGTTATTTTAGCCACTTCATTCAGCTTTCAGTTCAACAGATAATTACCAAAGGCACTTATATGCCAAGCAGTTTGCTACTGGTTTACAATCTGGGGGGGGAGAGAACCCAAAAAAAGTAAATGGGTAAGTAAACAAATAATGTACAGACTGTGATAACCACTATGAAGGAAACATCTAAGGGGCTGAGACAGAAAATAGAAAGGGATGTCTAAATTTCAAATAGGGTGATCAGGAAAAGATTTTCGTGGAAGGTGACTTTTAAGGTGAAAACTAAAGGCTGAGGGAAAGATTGTTCCAAAAGTGTTAATAATAGCTCATGTAAAGACGCTGGGTTGTGAAAGAGTTTGAAGAACCGAATAGCAAATGACAGGAAACTCACTCAAATTCAGCTTAAAAAGAAAAGCAGGTGCTGGGCCATACAGGCCATGGAAAGAAGTTTGGATTTTAAACGCAAAAGCTACTAAGTGCTCGTTTTAAGCAGCATGGTGATTTGCTTTGAAAAACCTCATTACTAGTGCATTGAGAAAGGACTGGATGCAGTAAAAGGAAGGCTACTGCTGCAGGTTAGGGGAGCTAAGGTGACACTAGAAAAAGTAGTCAGATTGAATATATATTTTGGAGATAAAATTGATGGTACTTTGCTGATGGGTTAGATATAAGGTGAGGAAGATATGAGGAGGTGAGAAAAAGATTAGAATCAAGGATGATTCTTCTATTTTTGGCATGAATAACTGAATGGATGGTAGAGTAATTTACCACTTACAGAAATGGGGAAGACTGGAAGAAGGCAGGAAATAACAGGTTCTGTTTTGGAGATGTTAAAAGTTTGAGACAATTTTTAAAAAGTTTGAGATACATATCAGACTCCCAATCAGAGAAATCAAGCATACATGTAGACATGAGGTTCTGGAGATGACAGAACAGTGTAGATATAGATAGAGACTAATATACAGTTGCTCCCTATTATTAATGGATTCTGTATTAGTGAATTTACCTTTTCACTAAAATTTATTTGTAACTCCAAAATCAATACTTGAGGTACTTTCACGGTCATCTGTGGACATGCACATGCACAGAGCTGCAAAGTCACTCTGCAGGCACATTCCCAGCTGAGGTCAAGATTCCACCTTCTTATTTCAGCTCTCATCACTGTAAATAAGGATCCTTTCTGAGGATTATTTAGTGCCACATATTTTGCATTTTTTTGGTGCTTTTTGTTAGTGATTCTGCTGTTTAAAATGGTCCCCAACTATAGTGCTGAAGTGCTGCCTAGCATTCTTAAGCATAAGAAGGCTGTGATATACCTTACAAAGAAAATAATGCATTAGATAAGCTTTGTTCAGGCATGAGTTCTAGTGCTGTTGGCCGTGAGTTCAATTATGTGAATCAGCTAAATTAAATGTCTTTAAACAGAAACACATATAAAACAAGACTATGTATCATATATGGTATTGGTGAAAATATTGTGACCAGAGGCTTGGACCTAACTTTGCATTTTCCCTAGAAGCACTAGTTTAGTACTTGCTAATTCAGTGGGAACTTTATAGAATTTCTGCAGATAAAGAAAATCAACTACGCTGATCTGTTCCAGTACTATTTACAATATACCTTTTACGTGTGTGACCACTAGTAATGCGTTTTGTGCTCCTAATATGGGTAATGGGCAGACACTCAGATACTTGCAGAATGATTATTAGACAGAACCACATGAAATGGTGATATTAGACCATACTAATCCAAAAAATATGGCATAGCCAGGTGTGGTGGTGCGTGCCTGTGGTCCCAGCTAATCGGGAGGCTGAGGTGGAAGGATCACTTGAGCCTGCAAGGCAGAGGTTGCAGTGAGCCAAGATCACACCACTGCACTCCAGCCTGGGTGACAGAGTGAGACCCCAGCTCAAAAAATAAATAAATAAAAAAATTTTTTAAAAAGGCAATTCCATAGTTTCTACTAAACACGAAACATTATGCTAGGTGTTACAATATACAACTCTAGCTGAGGAGCTAGGGAAGGCTTTACAGTTGAACCAGCACTACAGCTGGGCCTTGAAGAACAGGTGGAAATTGGTAGAGAGAGGCTGGGCACAGTGGCTAACGCTTGCAATCCCAGCACTTTGGGAGGCCTAGGCAGGCGGGGCGGAGTACTTGAGCTCAGCAGTTCAAGACCAGTCTAGGCAACATGGCAAAACCCCATCTCTACAAAAAATACAAAAATTAGCTGGGCACGGTAGTGTGCGTCTAGTCCCAGCTACTCAGGAGGCTGAAGTGGGAGAGTCACTTGAGCCTGGGAGGTTGAGGCTGCAGTGAGCCAAGATTACGCCACTGTACTCCAGCCTGGTTGACACAGCCAGACCCTGTCTTGAAAAGAAATTTAAAAACAAAAATAAGAAAAGAAATTGGCCGGGCGCAGTGGCTCACGCCTGTTATCCCAGCACTTTGGGAGGCCGAGCTGGGTAGATCACGAGGTCAGGAAATCGAGACCATTCTGGCTAACATGGTGAAACCCCATCTACACTAAAAATACAAAATATTAGCCGGGTGTGTGGTGGCGGGCACCTGTAGTCCCAGCTACTCGGGAGGCTGAGGCAGGAGAATGGTGTGAACCTGGGAGGCAGAGTTTGCAGTGAGCTGAGATCGCACCACTGCACTCCAGCCTGGGTGACACAGTGAGACTGCATCTCAAAAAAAAGAAGAAGAAAAAAAAAAGAAATTGGTAGACAGAAAGAAGGGCCTTTTAATAGATAAAAACAATGTCCAGGGGCAGTGGCTCACGCCTGTAATCTCAGTACTTTGGGAGGCTAAGGCAGGTGGACTGCCTGAGCTCAGGAGTTTGAGACCATGCCTGGGCAACATGGTGAAACTTCATCTCTACAAAAAATAAAAAAATAACCAGGTGTGGTATCGTGCATCTGTAATCCCAACTACTTGAGGGGGTGAGGCGGGAGGATTGCTGGAGCCTGGGAAGTGGAGGCTGCAGTGAGCTGTGTTCACACCACTGCACTCCAGCCTGGGACAAAGTGAAGACTCTTGTCCCCAAAAACAACAACAATAAAAACAACAGCCGGGCGCGGTGGCTCAAGCCTGTAATCCCAGCACTTTGGAAGGCCGAGACGGGCGGATCACAAGGTCAGGAGATCGAGACCATCCTGGCTAACACCGTGAAACCCCGTGTCTACTAAAAAATACAAAAAAACTAGCCGGGCGAGCTGGCGGGCGCCTGCAGTCCCAGGTACTTGGGAGGCTGAGGCAGGAGAACCGCGTAAACCCGGGAGGCGGAGCTTGCAGTGAACTGAGATCCGGCCACTGCACTCCAGCCTGGGCGACAGAGCGAGACTCCGTCTCAAAAAAAAATAAAAATAAAAAACAACAACAAAAATGAAAATAATAATAAAGAGACACAGAAATCTAGCCAAAGAGATTTCTTGTCTTAGGAGTAATGGTGAGAGACAAGCCTAAGGTAGGGTTAGATCATGAAGAGACTTGAGTGCCATGTCATGAATTTTGGATTTTGTTCAACAGGTGATGGGGAAACTACTGAAACAATGTGAACATCAAAGTCATATGATCAGGGTTAGGCTTCAAAAGACTCAACTCGCATGAGTGGGTAGAAAAGATCGGCAAAAAAGAAACTGGAAGCAGGAAAACCAGATGTTAGAATAGTCCAAGCAAAAGGTAATAAAGTCCTAAAGTAGGGCAGTGGCAGTGAAACTAGAACAGAAGTACTGACTACAAAAACCACTGCATACTATTAGAACACAGTCATACATTGCTTAATGAGGAGAATACATTCTGATAAATGCATCTTTGTGCAAACATCACACAGTAAACTGACACAAACCTAGGCTATAAACCTGTACAGCATGTTGCTGTACTGAATACTGTTGCAACTGTAACACAATGGTGTTTGTGTATCTAAACACAGAAAAGGTATAGTAAAAATGCAATATTATAATCTTATGGGGTCATCATATAGGCAGTCCTTCACCTCACAAAATTATAGCCAGATGAGGCAAACAGCCATTTTCCACTATAAAGAGAAAAAGGGGCTCACATAGGTATTTACCAGTCATGAAAAATAGGAGTACGATGTACAAATACTTTTGTTGGACATCTTACTATATTATGCATTCAACAATTATTTTTTTTTTTGAGTCCCAAGCATTGTGCAAGGCTATCTGGTAGCAAACAAAAGGAATTATTATTTTATTCATTGAGCTTAGAGATATGAAAATTACACTATAGCAAATCTTTATGAACATTCCTACACTAATATGCAAATAACTTGTTCCCTAAAATAAATTTTTGAGCTGGTTGTTCATGCCTGTAATCCCAACATTTTGGGAGGCCAAGGCAGGAGGATGGCTTGAGGCCAGGAGTTTGAGGCTGCAGTGAGCTATGAGAGCTATAACCACCACTGCACTCCAGCATAGGCAATAGAGCAAGACCGTCTCAAAAAAAAAAAAAAGAGACAATTTTCTTTGATATTAATCCTAATTATGTGCTTCCGGAATTCAAAGCCAATTGTTACAGACCAGTTTTCACAGACTTCACTTCAATCTAAGTCATTACTCAGATTAAAAATCAAGTGAAAAAGTACTTATTGAGTGCCCAATACAGACTCTGAGGTAGATGTCATGAAAAATACATATAATTATTTCCAAAAATGCCAAGAATGGGGTAGGGAGGGAAAGAAAAAATGCCAAGAACTGAGCCCAGTAAAAAGTGCCCCCCTCCCCCACCGTCAATTAGGAAACAAACTGTAATTCATACCCTAAAAGATCTATGGCATGATTTTATTAGGGCATAAAAAACAAATTGATAAAATAATTTCAGAAATTGCTTATAAACAGGTTGAGGTAAATACAGATTTAGCCACTATTTACTCTACAAATGAAAAATTTGAAAACAGGAGCCGCAAAATTTGGAATGATTTAAGAAAAAGCTAAAAATAATGGAATGAAAAGATCAGAGATCAGGAATCTACAAGCTTTTTTTTTTTTCTTTTAAAAGACAGAGTCTTGCTGTGTTCCCCAGGATGGAGTGCAGTCACCTGATCATAGCTCACTACAGCATCAAACTCCTGGGCTCAAGCGATCCTCCCACCAGTGCCTCCCAAAGTGCTGGGATTACAAGCATAAGCCACTGCGCCTGGCCCAAGCATTTCCACAAGCATTCAAGGTGACTCTCAATGCAAGTAGCCAAGGATAACACTTTGAAGAACCCTGCAGTGTTTTAACTCAACTAAGATTTTCAATTTGTAAACAAGATACACTGAACAGAGCAAGGTAAAATGCCTTACTCAATTTTAGAGTTTCCCATTCCTGTCAGGCTGACACAGTTGTCTTCTTTCAATCCTGAGCTTTTGTTGTTTCTCAGGCCTCTCACACTATCTTGCTCTTACTGCCCTCCCTTCCCCTCCTTTTTAGACAGGGCCTCGAATTGGCTCACTGCAGCCTCCACCTCCTGGCTCAAGCAATCCTCCAACCTCAGCCTCCAGAATAGCTGGGACTACATGTGTGCACCACCGCACTGGGATAATTTTTTAAATTTTTTGTAGAGATGAGGTCTCACTATATTGCCCAGGTCGTTCTTGAATTCCTGGGCACTCCTACCCACTTTCAAAGTCAGCTTCTGTGATGAGGCCTTTCACGCCCACCTGGGTTCACATCCAGTTGTATCATTAATTTTTTAAGTATATATTTTTCCACAACTGAAACAAAAAGCTCCCTGGGGAGAAACCGAGCTTTTACATTTGTATCCCCGTCATAGAGAGATATGCCAATATTGTATTCCTTTTTACCACCTTCAATTTGTAAGCAGTATCTTGCTTTTCTTCAATACTTAGCTCAGTTAAAGGTATCTAATGAGTCCTAAATAAATGGCAGCCTGTAAACCTGCCGTTTTTCTAACTGTGTGGGTCATGCCTCACAGTCAAATGTGAAATGAATTCAGTGGGTCATGAACATTAAAGAAAAACAGAACAGTTTTATGTGTGTTATGTAATGTAAAACGTATTTCTTACTGTGGGTTTCAGTCACAAAAGCTTGAAGTCCCAATTTTGTAAATGTTGGTTAAACTTCTCGAATACATCTTCAGTATTTGGTAGATAAGGATATTTTCTCACCCAATTAACATTCAGCCACACAGTCTTCCCATTCTCCACTCCTCAAAGCTAACGCTAGGTTTACTTATTTACTCCCCACTTCCTTAACTCGAATGAAAAGGAAGGGGTAAGTCCTAAGTCTACCGAGCATTCTTCACAGTACTGTATAAGCATTCACTGGAGTCTGTATTCCTTCAGATGAGTCATTTGAGTGTTATAATGCACTTCGGATGGGTTCTTGGAGCACCCGTCTCTCTCAAGTTTATCTGAAATTCTAGATGTCCCAAATAGGGTTTTGAAATTTTCACAATGCGCTTCATCCACATGGGTTTGTGCTGAATGTGTTTCTTTCAAGATCACCTTCTTTCCTTACCTTGGAGCAAGGTTCTCTATTTTCACGGTAACATTACTTTGATAATTGGTAATTTTTGATAGTCTCCACAAATGTTTAAATTATTTATGTTCCAAACCAGTTCTATTTTCTCCTCTCCTAACGTATGGTAGTATTTACAATGACAAAGTTGTGCCTTTTCCAGGTTTCATACGTATCTTGCATCTTCTTAATCAGCAGGCAAAATGTGAAGGCCTATTCAGGCCTCATAATGCACTAACTGTGACCTGTCACATCTGTAACCTAGAGATTAGAGTTTGTTACCAACAAAACTCTTGTTAGTTTGAACTCAAACCCCATTTCCTCCAACAACTTTCCTAAAGCCCTCCAGTGAAATGTCTCCTACCCTCCAAACCTCATTAACACTCAGTTCAAACCTCTTTAACACCTATCAGTCTATGCAAAATTCTAATTAGCTATGAATATGTCTCCCAGATTGACTCTGTGTATACCCTGCACTGCCCTCCAAACACTAGAGTGCAAATTTCACATAGTAGGGCCTTCGTACTGGCTTACTGAATTGTACTGAAAAGGCGAAGAGCTTAATTCGGTGGATTAAAAATAGGTTAGGTGCTGTTTCTAACTGCATACCCTCCATAGTTTCAATTTGCTCAAATGTAAAATATTTTTAAAAATACATAAAAC